>NC_088361.1:120755301-120772801 GCF_034508935.2 Berghia stephanieae
CTCCTGTTATTTATCTAGCCGTTTGCGCAATGCTGACCAAAATGAAAATAAAGTTGTCTTTTTATAAGCATTTAAGAGCCACGAGGACCGGTTTCAATGGCGTGAAACTATGAAACGGACAATATCAATTGCTTGCTACCTTTGGATAGGACACGAGTCTATCGCAAAGTACTCTCCGCCGGAACCAACAGACCTAGCTACCCAATCACTGCGGGGTATACAGGAAAGGTCATTTTAAAATCTCGACTTCAGCCGGGATCGGTCTTAGTCCCTTTGCGTGTGAAAGCCAGTGCTCTACCAAGCTATCGGAGCCCCCAAAATGAAAATAATGTTTAATCGTCTCAAAACGGTTTTAAGTCGGAATAAGCCTGATGCTTGAAATTGAATTGAACTTATCAACTTTCAAGTTATAATAAATAAATGATTTCACCAAGGACAGCGAGTATTGATCCTTATTATTAAAAAAAAAAAAGAAGAAAGAAACAATTCAAATTTCCTTATTCTGAATATTTTGATTTAACACTCAATTGTCTCCTAGTTCATTCAGACATTATAATAAACTGACGCGGCGGGTCATATATTACGTTTTTCGGGAGTAGTGTAAGATTGTGCGGCTATGTGGTCGTGTGGCATGACACTCGTTTCCGGATCGGAAGGCCTGGGTTCGAGACTCGCTCAGCGCATAGTTGAGTCCTTTGAAAAGGCTCTTTACTCACATTCTCTCGCCGAACTCATGTGTAAAATGAGTAACCTGGCCGATAACAGCGTTGTCTCTGTCCGGAAATAAATTGTAATATCGCCTAAAAGGAGACCTGTCTCGTTCTACAATGTTACGTGTTGCCGTTGTACAGAGTCTCTTTGTAAAGCGCTTTGAGAACATTTGGTAGATATTGCTCTATATAGCTCTTGTTTTTTTGTTTATTTTGTTTTGCTTTATTTATTTCTTCTTTTTTTTTTTTCTTTTTTTTTTTTTTAGCGGTTCTTGCTTAGAGTGTTTACAGTATCGTAAAAAGGCAATTCCATTGAGCTTGGATTGTAATCAGCGATATCTATCTATAAAATACCATACTAATACTACTATTAGTAGACGGTGATTGTAATGAAGGTAAAAAAAAAAAGTATATATGCAATAACAACAAAACCGCTAAAATGCAAATAAGTGTGTTCGTCCTTCAAACAAACAGGGTACACGCAAATCCGATTTTTTCGACTACCTTACGAAGCAGTGTTTTATTTCATTAACACATTGGAGTTCACGAGACCGTTAATTCCATTACCCGGTGACCTTGCAAGTGAGGTCGGTTTTAATATAATGTGCTTGTTTTCAGAGGAAGTCGAACACCATACCATCGGTTCTGTTAGATTCCATTAAGTTTATGATGACAACATAATTGCTAGAGTTTTTTAAATGTTCTGTCTAGCATACGATTCATGTTAAACGTACATCCGTGATAGAGCTGATAAAAAAAAGGTAATTGATCTAGGGTTTACAAAAACATTTGAAACTTTCTCTAATATAGAGCACCCAAGAAAGGGTATGGCAATGGGAACTTGTTCAATGAAAGAAAAGGAAAATTTTAAAAAACAGGGTAAAAATAACAGATCAAAACAAAACAGCAATAGAGGTTATCAAAAATGAGTCATATCTCTCAATAAACACCCCCCCCCCCCCACCCCGAAGTAGCATTTCCGATTGTGTGCAACTGAAACACACAGAGTGCTCCCAATTAATATGTTGGGGGGGGGGGTATTTTTATAATGTATTTTTTAAGAAAATAAAATAAAAATAAAACAAACAAACAAAAAACAACAAAAATTACAATTGTTTAAATATAGAAAGGAAAACTCATATCTGATTGCCTCCCTCTCAACTGAGGATCCCAGTTTTAAATCCGGGTAAAATCCAAAATCGCCACTCACAATAACAAGAATCGAAAAATTAGGGTCGGGAGAGAGCCGGAACGCTCATGGTGTTATATTAAGAGTATTCAAACCGCCTCGTATGAAAAGAAAAAAAAAGCTAGCCTTTATACAGAGATATATCTAATTAATTTGCCCAAAGCGTTCAAAAAGGGAGTAACAAACCAACAACAACACCGAACACGTAGGAAGAGATATGACACCTGTGAAGGGCTGTTACATATTTTTAATACATAGACAAGGCTGTTATCGATCAGGTATTTATTTTACACTCGATGAGATTGTGAGTAAAAAGCCTTCTCCAAGGACTCAACGTTGACCCGCCTAAAGCCACCCAATTACTCAAACCGGGTTCCTTCCGCAAAGTCAGAAGTCAAGAGTCATAGCATAAGACTGCAAAACCGCGTGCAAAAGGTTAAGCCTATAACTGTCACCACAGCAGAGATAAATGACAAAGCATGGCCATATCTAATCTACACACTCAAATCTTTAAAGCAATCAAAGTCAACTTGATGGAAATCTAAAACGAAAATACATACAGTCAAGTGATTCGAAAAGCGAAAATCAAAATATAAAAAAGTAGTACATAATAGTCATGATGACTATAAATCCGAAGTTTATCACGGTTTCTATTGTGTTAAAGGGACACTAGCAACTACTTGCTGCCATTTGGATAGGATGTTAGTTTATCACAAAGTACTTTCCGTGAGATCTGACAAATCCAGCTGTCAAATCACTGCTGGGTGAAATGGGGAGGAAAAAAAAAAAAGGGGGGGGGGGGTTTAAGAAAATAATCTCGTCTGCATCAAGGATCGATAACGATCCATATGTGTATCAAGCAAATACTCTACCAACTGAGCTATAGGGACCCCTCACATCCTCGCCGTTGTATGTAGATATTCTCTTTTTTTTAATGTATCATCAACGTTTCACACACCTCTCTTCTACAATATTCAAACAAGTGTCCAAAAAGAAAAATTCCCCGGTTCCATGCTCATTGCTTGCACTTCCGATGAAGGGTTTTGAGCTCGAAATATCCATTTCTTCGATGTCACTTTGTGAGACATTTCGACCCCCCACCCCCTCCCCTCAGTTTTTTTTTCAAGATTCACGACTTAGAGAGATTTGTACCGCTCTCCATTTAACATGGCATGATGATGCAATGGCGAATGTCGCTGGTGGGTGCAATTCAACGCCTTGGTACGCGTTATCAATAATAAAGATAAAAGATGTGGGCGGGACAACCTGTGACTATAATTGCATTGTTATCATAATCTCAAGCATGCTCTGATAAAATAAAAATAATGCAAGTGAAAACAAGAAAGAAAAACAAGCGAGGTCATTGTGCTCCATAGCATCAATGAGTTTTCATGGACCCGAAGGCACAATGGTTTTGATAACTTTCTACGGGTTGAGATGAACATCGAGAAGCGAGCAACGGGTGCTTATATAGTGATCCGAAGCGCCGTTTACAGCCTAAAAATAAATATTTTTATGTTTAAAGAGTTTGACATTTATTTGGAAAGATATTATCGTAACTCGGTACAAACAATCAAGTTTATGTTAAATAGTTTCACATTTATTTGGCAAAGAAACCATCGAAATTCTTACCTACGATACAAAAATTTGAAGGGAAAAGTAATAATTGTCTTATTTCCACAAATTTGTAACCGTTTAGTTAAGATATTTCTTCAAATCTGAATAACTGTTTTACTTTTAATGCGATAGGAATAGCCATTTGACACAAAGTGCGTGGTATTTAAACGCACAACATATCTCTAAGTGCAAAACTATCGTAACTCAACTTACGATAGTTTTGCACCCTACCCGCCACATGTTCCAGTATACGGGACCCATCACCTTAAAACGGCGTTTAATTATGTCGAGATTAACAAAATGTTGAGAACTGAATTCCCAATCAAAAGTAGGAAACAGGTTAACAGTATATTCTTTATTGAGGAGAATAAATTATGAAGTGTCCCCGGCTGCAAAATGCTTAAATTTCACATTTCGTTTATTTGTTTGTTTTTAGGCGTTTAACGTCTTGCGACGGAGCCTATTAGGTCATTTCGGTGCCAGTAAAAAGTAATATGACAGAGGAAAATTTGTGGATCTGAAACTAAAAGCACCAAAGAAATAGAAAGACGAAGAGGACCGGTTCAAATAGAGCGCAGAAGATTCGGCAAGCAATCCATGTGCTTGTTTTGACACTGGCCAAAAGTTCCATCCAGGCACAAGCAAAGAATTCCACTTTGAAGGATATACTCAAATGTTTACAAAACAATTATATATTCAATATAAAAACACATAACAGAGAGATGATTTACAGGGAGGGGGGGGGAGGAGGGGGAATATCAGCTTTGAAAAAGGTACTATGCATTTGACTGTCTCCCTCCCAAGATAAGGATCCCCGCCAGGATTAAATGCGCTCAATCTCAATACAAAATAAAGACGTAGAGGAAAATAAAAACATATATGGGGGATGGAAGACACAGTAAGGAACCCTCTCTGCTCACCATGGGCGGTAAGATGACCCAACTCAGAAATTTCGTTTTCAATCATTAATTCAAATGTACGTTTAATTATTCTCTCTGCACCTGTTTTATTCCAACATAAAACCAAATAGAGGCGGCAGGTCGCATATTTACAAACGATCAACCTGCCACAACGCTTAATAGTAGTAGTGTGTGTTGTATTTTTTTTTAATATGACCTACCGTCCCGTTACAGTGTTATTATGTCGGGTGGTTATATAGTCTTGAATATGAAACTCGGGCTAAGTTCACGGGTTATATTGTACACAATTGAATTAGTTTCTTTAAGAAATTGAATTAAAAGATTTAAGTAAGAAACTCGGGCTAAGTTCACAGGCTATGTTGTAAACAATTAATTTAGTTTCTTTAAGAAATTCAATATATAGATTTAACCCTTTCCTTACCAGCCGTTTTCAGAATTTTCCCAAAATTTCACACCCACCCAACACAAAAAACAGACATTTCTTACTCAAACAGAAAAGCAACAAGCACAATCTATACATAATATTGTTCGACAATATGGGCTCTATTACAGAATGCCAATGCCAAGTTTTTATAGCTATAGCAAAAAGAAATTAAATCTGGATGAGAAAAGTGACGGTTGCATCGTAACAAATGTGACGATTTTCCAGTAGGCGGAAGTCAGACAAAGGAAAAAAAAGACAACGCCCACTTTGTTGAAGGTCCTTTCTTTTACGTTGATGATCCCGACACAACACGATGGGGCCGCAAATGCTGGGAGGCTGTAAACCCATTCATCGATAGTAATCTAGACACTAATGGATACAAAAGATAACGCAGGTATGAAACAAAGACAGGTCAATGGACAGTTTACAGACAATGGCAAGCTTTATTACAACAGCCATTGATCCTATGAAAGCTGGACGTGGACATTGTACTCAGTTCTGTCGAGAAGACAAGTGTGTCGTGTAGTTCATAATAATTTCACTGACGAATATAATATTTTTGGAAATAGAAAAGCTGTGTGCTCATAATTTTGAGGAGGTTTTATGTTTGAAAATTTAGGAAAGTTGAGTCTTTTCAAAAATATCGATATATGTGAAGTATAGGTTTTGGATTTTTTTGTTTTATTATTATTATTATTATTTATTATATTATTATTATTATTATTATTATTATTATTATTATTATTATTATTATTATTATTATTTTGGTTTTCTTTTTGGGTTACTTTTGTTGTTGTTTGTTTTTGCTTTCTTTTCTTTTTTTTTGTTTTTTTTTTTTTTTGGGGGGGGGGGGGGGGGTTGTTTTGTTGGGTTTTTTGGGGGGTTCTTTACGTTTGTTTTGTTTTGTTTTGTTTTGTTTTTTTGTTGTTTGTTCTTTTTTTTTGGGGGGGGGGTTGTTTTTGGAGTTTTTTTAATGTATTTTGTGGACTGATACGCCGGTAATAAAGAAGTTGGTTGTAAACACAAGTTACCCTGAGTGATAATGCTCCTGGAACGTGAACAAAGCAAGTATGTCTAGCAGACGGTTTCAGGTTCGATCGCAGGGAAAAGAAAGCTGATATTACCTTTTTTTCTTTTATTTTTCCTCATATTTTTCTATCTGTTTTGACTGACACTGTATCATCATCAACTACATGTAGAGTATGATGTGGCGTCAATTTTTTAAAAACAAAAAGTCAAGCGATGCTTAGCGTGAAAAGTAACCAGATGGTTTATAATGAACACAAAACTTTGTCCCCGGTGTTTATTTAGCCCTTGGGCAAGGTACTTCGCATAATATTCCACTCTACTCTGGTGTGAATCAGTGCTTGGCTATAGGCTAAAAAAAAAGGCGACTTGCACGAAATGAAACGGTAAGTTGAGTCCATGACTACGACATACTGAGGTAGAATAAATAAAGCATCTTGGGGCGCATTGAGAGCTGTAAAACATTGAGAAACTCAATAAATATGTACGCTTACAATATTTTAAATCATTTTTATTATCGTTCGTGCAGTAAAATATCATTGTAAAGATAGCACGACAAAACTTTGAAGCGAGTGAGGCATTGGCAGCTGTTGGTGTAAATCTGCAGTCTCCCATAAAATCAGATGATATTGTTCGTTAACAACCAGAAACATAATTATAATATGTTATTATGTCTTTATTTGTATATATATCATAATAGTATATTTTTTAACGAATCGGATTTTGCAACATCTGTTAGCTCTGTAACGATACAAAGGGAGTTGTTCTCTAAATTAATGTCCCCAATATACTAAATGTGTCTATCGCCTCAAAACAGTATTATGTCGGGTTGACATAAATTCTCGCAATCGAATTTATATTGAAACATGGGTTAAGGTTGTAGGTTTTATATCGAAGCAATGGATATAGTTTCTGATGGTGACAGTAACTAAAATCTAACCATTCTAGTCATTTATAGTTTAATCAGTTAACTGCTTTACATTGAAAGACACGTATTTAAACATCACACGACGTCCCAGGTTTGAGAGTTTTTGCCAAGATGAGGGTCATTTAAATCGATCGATATTTGAAGGACGAGTTTTCTGGCCAAATTATTATATACGTGTCTTTCCAGAATACGGTTAAAATCACTTTTTGACATCTTGCTCACATAACATTGGGTTGGGAGTGGAAGATTACAAATGGTGGTAAGATCACGTGATATAAGACAAATAATGCTCAAGAGATATACGCTTTTACCAGGACTAGAAAAATTCCAAAAGTGTACTTAAAATAGTTAAAGACCTAGTGAGAGATTAAAGAAATGCCATTTTTGACGCTCGATATTTCAATAATCATATTTTCCTGTAGGGAATGTGACTTCCGAAAACGGTACAGAAACGAAATTCATGACCTGATTGGTACCGGAATAATCTCAATTTATGATATCAGTATAATTTAAGGGTAGCTACTTTCGTAATAAGTACACTCTTTCAAATCTATTGTTTTTAAAAGGAATGTTATCAAAGTATCAACTGTAATCATTTAAAGTTATACCGAATGAAAGATAGTTTTTCGCTGACATTTTGGTGTCACTTGACTAGTGAATAAATCCGATCATTGGGGGCAGCGTGGCTCGGCTGTACGGTCTTTACTTCGTACCCGAAAGGTACCGAGTTCGATCACCCGCCGCTGTGATGTGTGGCCATGAGCAAGTCACCTCGCTTTAGCTCAATTTGCGGTGCTGCACTGCGGTTGACGCCTGGGTTATTCCAGTCTTCCCTTGGAATAGACCCTAAAGACAAATTTATGTCCCCTCTGGGATGAATAAAGGGATTTTTTTTTACTTCAGCCTCCGTGGAGAGTGCAAGAGGGGTATAATTAACTGTGGCTATCAAAACACAGTAATTCCAATAAAACGTGTCTAAAGCGAATCGATTTAATCTATATTTCCAGCGACACTAACCAAACAAATTTGATATTTTTAGAAAGAAGTATAGTACTTTTTAACTAAGCTAGAAATATGTTCCTAGCTCAAATATGAACCAGATGCATGCAGGCAGTTTCAAAAGACCATTATTTAATTGCACCGTCCGAGTTGTGAGAATTGGAGCAACGAGGGATAAAGGATTGTGAAAAGTGAAAAGAGACAAGGGAGGCGGGGAAAGGGGTTCCAACCGGTTATCCATTTTGTTTATCTTTTGTTTCTCAACCCCTGAGAGGATTGTGTGAAGTTGAAGATATGAATGTTTGGCAACTTAGTCCTCAGTACTACAGGCCTCGACACGACGTCAAGCAAGGCCATAGCTAACTATATAGAGGGCCTTGCGTCAAGTCTAACCTAACAACTCCAAGACAAACACGGTAACAAACAATGGCGACGACGCTGACAAAAAGCCATTATCTTATAAAGCTCTAATGTAATCAAAACATGAGGGTGTGCACTGACGAAACAAGCCTTTCCAATTTGGCAAGAATTTTCTTTTTTTCCTATACATAATTACTTAATGACACGTTGAGGAGGATCTATTTTAATCAATCGATATATATATCCATTTGAAAAAAAATAAAAAATTATATATATATATATATATATATATATATATATATATATATATATAAAATTATAAAAACAAAAACCATCACTTCCTGATGAGAGTGGATGCTCGAAACAATATTGTAGAAGTTGATCATAATTATACTGGAAATATTATATATATATATATATATATATATATATGTGTGTGTGTGTGTGTGTGTGTGTGTGTGTGTGTGTGTGATGTCTGCCATATACTCACATAACGTCTTTTTTAAAAACTAATCTGTTCTTATTTAAGGCCACGGTCAATTTGTCCAATAATATCTTAATAAATCCGAAACGTCAAAGAGGTATATCAAATAACTCTTCGGGGAGTTTCTAGTTTGAGACGTTTTGACAAGTTCGGGGTTGTCTAAATCTACCAATATTCCTTAAAGCATAAGTTTTCCAACCAAAATCCAAAACAAATTGTGTTTGGCATTGTAAAAAAAAGCGACTCGCTGACGTTTGCTGTGCCGTTTCTCGACTGAAAATGAAAAGAAAGATCAAATATTGACAAGACTCGACAGTATTGATATGGCTTCTCTCACGAGCCTGGATCTATAAGCTTCTTAAGACCCGACAAAAAAAAGTCCTTCCCCAGCTAGTCGATGACCATTGGTTGCTGGTGACGTGAAAGAAATAGTTCACAGTTATGCTTTGCCTATTTCCTGAGGTTATATATATAATATATAATATTATATATATATATATATATATAATATATATATATATATATATATATATATATATGAAGAGAGAGAGAGAGAGAGAGAGAGAGAGAGAGAGAGTATTATTTGTTTTTCCTCACAACGACGATGATGATGCAATCAAAATGTTAACCCAAGGAGATGTTAAACGAACGTTCTGCTTTGTTTGTTTTGCTTTTATTTCCCGTGTATAATTGGATTTGGAGATCAAAAAACCAAAACAAAATCCTAGAATGATCATGTCACAAGAAATACGGCTTTACACCAGTACCATTAATTTATGAGACGTCTCAACACTCGCTTTATTTTGGCGACGGTCCCAACGGCCATATACCACTCACTGGAGCAAGCAGGCACGTGATTACTACAACGGTTCTTTGACAAAAAAAAATAACTTTTATCTTTTTTAAAATGTTGGACTCGAGTGCACACACGTGCAGGTCTCACATCGGATACATTTGTAGTCTTGATTTAACCCTCTCCCTAGCAACTATAGGAAAATCATCACATGCCTTTCGATACAACCAACATATTTCTTATTCAAATTTATTTTGTACATCATAAAATTTAAAGAAAATGGACAGTGTGTTGTAGAGCATGTTTTGCTCAAGAAATTATTTATCGCAATAACGCTTCTGCTATTATGTCTGAGTGATAAAAAATCTTTGGTGTATTAGTTGGGTGTGTAGTTTTGGGGAAAATCCTGAAAATGGCTGGTAAGGAGAGGGTTAAAACATTGTTGCGGTGGAAAATATGTTGTGCTGATTTGAGAGTGTTTCCACTACAAAAAAAATGAGACAAGAACGTTTGTGTTGTTAGACGTGCACGACGCTTCGGACAGAATGGAAGTGAACATTTTCAGACCAAAATTATATAAACCATTATGTCTGTAGTTTTTGTTTTTAAGGGTATTACGGCGATTACGACACGTTACGGTCATTTCAGCACCAGTAAAAAAGAAGAAAATGGAAGAGCCCAAAAATCTAGATCTACAATTGAAAGCATATGAGAAAAGGTAAGACAAAGGGGGCTGGTTCAAATAGAGAACTGATGTATATTCCTAAAGCACATTACCAGTGTATGTTTGGTTTAATATCACCTAAAAATCTCATCCAGACAACAGCACAGGACCCCACTAAGAGGAACACATTATTAACAATACATAAAAAAGAGGTGATTTACAAGGGGGAAAAAGCATCTCCCTAAACTACTACTAAAAATTTGACTTGTTTCCCTCTCAGCTAAGGTCTCCGCAAGGGCTAGGACAAAAACAAAAGATCCCATGACAAAGACAAAAAGCAAATTGGAAAACATTTACAGGGGGATAGAAGATACAGCAATTTACCTCCTGCCCACGATGGGAGGTCAAAAGTTTGTTTGTTTTGTTTTTAAGGGTTTTACGGCGCTTGCAACACATTAAGGTCATATCAGCGCCAGTAAAAAGGAAGAAAATGGGATAGTTAAAAGTTCTAGAATTACAATAAAGCATCCAAGAAAAGAGAAGACAAAAGGGAATTGGTTCAAATAAGAAACAGGTGTAGATTCCAAAAGCACTCTATCAAAGTACTTAGTTTGAGATCACTAAAAGTCTCATCCAGACACAAGCACAGGTCCCCGCTAAGAGGAACACACTCAAATGTGTTACAAATCATATATAATATAAAGAAAGCATAATACGGTGCATAACAAGAGATGATTTACAATGAAAAAAAAGATCATCTCCCGATACTAACTATACATTCGACTGCTTCCCTCTCAGCCAGGCATCTGGCCAGGCCAGGACAAAACAAGTAATTCATTCCAAGACAAAGACAGAAAAGCATTGGAAAACAGATATAAGGGGATAGAAGACACAGTATGTACCCCCCTGACCACTATGGGAGGTCAGGAACCCCACCCAGGGAGGTCAAAAGACCCTACCCAGAAACCAGTGTGTTTGCGAGAGTATGACACAATAACATGTATTATGTAAAGGTCTATATGAAATATTGCCAGACAAAGAAGAAATGCACAAGAAAATATTATCCCCAAAATTCACCCCGCCGCCACTGGGGGTCGATCCTCAGACCTCCTGATTAGCGGTCAAACGTGCTACTTTTCAACGACGGAGGTTTCTATGTAGCTGGGGGTGAATTTTTCAGAAGAGTGCGCGTTTCTGCTGTGAAGCATAATCAACATCATTATAAACAACAAATATTGAACCCAAAAGATAAGGACGAAGGCAATTAGAGTTAGTAGGCTAACTCTAACACGATACCGGAATGAAACGATAAGGCACAATTAATTAATGAGGAATGCTGGTTTCAACAAAATAAATTGAATTGAATATTTAGTAGGGTTGAATTAGGTCCCAAAAACTCTTGAATCGTGCAAATTGGAGGAGACAGCATGAACATTATATATGTTGTAAAACATGAAAAATGCTATAATTTATGCCATAGAACTATCTATTTTGAGCTTGGTGCACATACCTACAGGTCTGATAATCGAACGCAATTACAGGCTTGATTTAACATTGTTGTAATGGACAATATTTTGCCTTGGTTTGAGAGTTCTCTCTCTCTCTCTCTCTCTCTCTCTCTCTCTCTCTCTCTCTCTCTCTCTCTCTCTCTCTCTCTTTCTCTCTCTCTCTTATCATCATAATCATCCATCCATATCACACACACACACACACACACACACACACACACACACCATACATGATTTCTGAAATTATAACTATATTTCTGCGGGATGAGACAGTGATAGTTAAGAAAAGAATCTGATCTACCATTGTTATATAAATTTTTTATTTGCATTCCTTTATTCATCCCATAGGGAAAAATTGTCTCTACGGTCTATTCCAAGGGAAGACTGGAATAACCCAGGTGTTAGCCGCAGTGCAGCGCCGCAAATTGAGCTAGGGCGAGGTGACTTGCTCAAGGCCACACGGCGCAGCGGCGGGTGGCCGAACTCGGTACTTTTCGGGTACGAAGCAAAGACCGTACCGCTGAGCCACGCTACGCTGTCCCGTAGGCAGGTGATCAACCCATTTTAAAAGTTCTGTACTTTATTTAGTTTGAAAGCCATATTAATGTGCATGGAATGGTGAGGAACAATGTATTATAAGTATACCTCAATTTATCGTAATCCAAGCGCAAATCAACAATTTCATCATCGAATCAAAGGCTCAGCACTTTTCTTATTCATTTAATACCTCTTACTCACTGAAATCAATAAAAACTGAATACAATGAATATCAATACGAAACTCTTATCTGTAATGACGCGGTTATTTCCATTGTTAAATATAGGTGCAATAGGAGGAGGGGGGGGGGGACGAAACATGATTAATTGCCAAAGTGGTTCTATAACATGTGCTATTCTTATGGGTTCTTGGTAATGTGTATGTGTATGCAAATGTTCATGCTTTCTACCCGAATGTGCACGGTTGTAGCCTAATTTCCCCTGCTATTACCTTTTCCTTTGACCGCATGTGACACTTTGTGATGATTATTACATATAAAATGTCACACGGCGCAGTGAGCATTACTTTCGTTTTCCAATGAATGCCGCCTTTAGCGTAGCAATACAGTAACGGTACGCGCAGTCATTATAAGAAAGGATAGGAGCAACGTATGGTACTGTTAGAACTTTTGACACAACAACCATATTGACTTAAAAGGATGAATTTATAATCTTCAAGTAATTGTGCACGCGAATAGACGCTCATTGAATTCCTTGTTGACAGTGAAATAAATATGCCTTTCTTCATAAAGAAGATCCATCCAACAATCATCCATCTTACACTTCTGAAAAGTTTAACTCTCCATGCGCATGACTTCTATGTTTCATCATACTTCTATTATTGGATCGCTACTTTTAGCGGATTAATCACTAACTTTTTTGTATCTTTATACTATTTTAGTGAATAAATGTTTACAAGCGGCCACAGACCAATAATACAATAAGAAAAGAAGAAATAATTTATTATATTGTCACAAATTTGGCACCCCAACTACATTACCTGAGCTTTTATATCATAAAAAGGTACGGAATTAGGGTGATACGAGAGAAGAACGTTTGCTTGTCTGTCTCTGTGTGTGAGTGTGTGTGTGTGTGTGTGTGTGAATGAGTGGGTAAATGTAAAAGAGAGAGAGAGAGAAAGAAAGAAAGAGAGAGAGAGATACAGAGAGAGAGAGAGAGTGAGAGAATTTGGGAGGTATGAGAGATTGTGTTTAGTTTTGTTAAGCTTTTTGTTGGTTTACTTCAATGTCATTGTATTTCCCTCTTATTATTTATTTGCTTTATCATTTTCAGAAAAGCATTAGATATAGTCTATGGCAATAACACAATGTAAATTTCCAGAAATAGATAAATAAAGTTCATCTCATCTTAAATCGTGCAATATCCATTAAACGCGCTCGAAGCGCTTTACAATGGGTCTCGAGATAATACTTAACAACCAAGATGGGCCAAAACGCCTTTAAGATGATACAGGTATTACCATAATTTTTATTTTTTTTCGAAAGAGACAATGCTGTTACTAAACAGGTACTCATTTTATATCCGAGTATGGTCAGATAATGCAAGGAGAACTCTTTTTTTTTTCTTTTTTTTTTTGTTTGTTGCTTTAGGTCTCTTCCAACACAATTGAGGTTATATGAGAGACCGCTGAAACAAAAAACAAGCAATCTAACAAAAATAGTACAAATGTAAATCAAAATCATAACCTAAAGATATCATAAGCTAAATTATAAATAACCAAGAACAAACAGGCAGAAATTTACAGGAAAAAAAATATCCCCTGTCAAAAATACAATCACAAACCAAAGAAGCAGGATAGGCTAGTAAAGAGAAGAAGAAACGACATCACTATCGGATCGTACACCCATGCGAACATCATAGGTATATGATTCAAGGGTGATGCTCCCATCCAACCACCCGCTAGGAGAACTCTCGGAATCAAACCATGACCTACATGTCAGAAGCCGAGTGCCATACCACAAGACCATAAAACATCATCTTGACATAAAGAGGAATTTATGATCTTCAAATAAATGTGCCCATCGTCTCAAAACGGTATTATGACGGAACAGTTTAGACGGTGGACATTGAAACCAGAAAGAAAAAAAAAACAAACGAGTCGTGTGCCAACATATTTAGTGTTATCAAGAAAAGAAAAATCTAAACTCCTCGGAGGAAGAAAAGCAAAATATCATATCTGATCCTCGGAGGAAGAAAAGCAAAATATCATATCTGATCCTCGGAGGAAGAAAAGCAAAATATCATATCTGATCCTCGGAGGAAGAAAAGCAAAATATCATATCTGATCCTCGGAGGAAGAAAAGCAAAATATCATATCTGATCCTCGGAGGAAAAGCAAAATATCATATCTGATCCCCGAGAAAAAGCAAAATATCATATCTGATCCTCGGAGGAAGAAAAGCAAAAATATACTGATCCTGAGAAGAAACAATATATACTGATCCTTGAGGAAGAAAAGCAAAATATCATATCTGATCCTCGAGGAAAGCATCAATTGACCGAAAAGAAACAAATAAAATTTCTGATCAGCTTATCGGTAAACAAATACTCTTTTCGACATCTGGTTCACCACGACACATTACCAGATTGAGGCGTTTGATCACAACTGTGCACACAAAGGGTCTAAGTTTGATATACATTATAATTCATGAAAATGTATTGTTTCCACTCACTCCATAACACCTGTAATATGACACTTCAACGCGGTAACCCATATCTATTTATCATCCATTCCAAATACAAATTGATTTATTTTCTCGGCATCTTCACATGTGACTACAACAACATCGTATCCAATTACTAATTAACAAAAAACCAAAAAAAAAAAACAGTCGGAGAGAGAGAGAGAGAGAGAGAGAGAGAGAGAGAGAGAGAGAGAGAGAGAGAGAGAGAGTATCGCAATGCTATCAAATGAAATTCCACTGCCTTAATGAAGGCTCTCTCTCTCTCTCTCTCTTTCTCTCTCTCTCTCTCTCTCTCTCTCTCTCTCTCTCTTCTTCTTCTCATCTCTTCTTCTCTCTCTTTCTCAAACACACACACACACACACACACACACACACACACAAACGTGTACTGTAAAAGTATACTTTACACATTAACAATACCTACAAACGGTTGTACCGCCATTGAAGGAAATAGCACGAGGCATTTATAATAGAATATCATTTTCTCAATGTGACACACGTAATTCTTCTTACCCTACTGTTTTACTAGACATCAACCAGGAAATAATTTTGCCGTACACGTATACCGACAACACACCTTTTATATCTCAATATCATACTATCAAATCGATCATACTGTCTATCTCAATATCATACTATCAAATCGATCATACTGTCTATCTCAATATCATACTATCAAATCGATCATACTGTCTATCTCAATATCATACTATCAAATCGATCATCCTGTCTATCTCAATATCATACTATCAAATCGATCATACTGTCTATCTCAATATCATACTATCAAATCGATCATACTGTCTATCTCAATATCATACTATCAAATCGATCATACTGTATATCTCAATATCATACTATCAAATCGATCATACTGTCTATCTCAATATCATACTATCAAATCGATCATCCTGTCTATCTCAATATCATACTATCAAATCGATCATACTGTATATCTCAATATCATACTATCAATCATCATACTGTCTATCTCAAACATACTATCAAATCGATCATCTGTCTATCTCAATATCATACACAAATCGATCATACTGTAATCTCATTCCACTACTCAATCGACATACGTATATCTCAATCACATCAAATCGATCATATGTCCCATATATACATCAAATCGACACCCTCTATCTCAATTCACATCACGTCATACTACCATATATATATCAAATCGATCAACTGGAATCTCAATATCATCTACAAACGATCATCCTGTCTATCTCAAATCAACTATCAATCGATCAACTGCTATCTCAATATCATACACAAATCGATCATCCTGTCTATCTAATATCATACTATCAAATCGATCATACTGTCTATCTCAATATCATACTATCAAATCGATCATACTGTCTATCTCATATCATACTATCAAACGATCATACTGTATATCTCAATATCATACTATCACATCCGACATACTGTCTTCTCAAATTTCATGCTCCCCCCCCCCCCCCCCCCCCCCCCCCCCAAGACAGAAATAGCTTCCCAAAGATGCGGCAAATTGGCCATCTAATCCCACCCCCCCCCCGCCCCTTTCACAGCCCCCCAAGCCATGTCCCTAATCCAGCGACACCTATGCTGTTCCAGCCCTCATCCCATATTATATATAATACAGTGGAATCAACCCTCATCCTCAACCAAAACCCTCATCCAAGATACCACGGAATCGAACCACAATCGATCCAAACACATCCAGTTCGAACGAAACCAAGTCTATCATCGATAAGCAGCGAATTATGTGAAGAAAAATCACGTCTCCCGTGAATACCCGTCTGCATTATCTCCTCCCCTCCCCCCCCCCCCCCCCCCCCCCGGCTGCGTTCTCTTCTCTCCCCCCCTCCCCCATATTTTCTGTTAAAATGGTTCTTATATAATAATATTTTGTATACATATGATAATAAAATACATTTTGTCAAACCAATGTATTAATTGTATCGTTTACACAAAGAAGTACAGCCGACTATTGTTATTTAGATAGTATTTTGTTGTTTTGTTTGTTTGTTATTGTTCTTTTTTTTTTTTGGGGGGGGGGGGGGGGGGGCGGGATCAATTTTCATCTTATTTTCTGTAACGTGTTCGTCTCTATAGATAGAATAAGTTGACGTCACTCGGGTCTTTGTTATTGTTTTTTTCCAATCCGCGTTTATAAGTAATTCTCATTTTACTGTATTATCCAGACTATAAAATTTCATGGTTACACAGAGTTTTGTGTGTTGGTCCGTTATACTTCCGTATGGCAATGTTGTGAGCTTCTTAACAAAGCGCATACTATCTATAAGGGAGATTTGTCATTGAATGGTAAGAATATTCTGGGTCGCTGTTAGATCAACCCACGTGAAAGGTGAGATCACTTGCTCAAAGGTCCGGGTAATGTGACAGGTGTGACGACTTCCCGGTTACGATGGCTTGCGGCGGGGCGGAGATGCGGGAAATACATAGCGTGAGCCTCTGCCTGGTGACGGTAAGGCGCTTACTTTCCAACATTGTCCGCTTGCCAGAACAGAGAATAAAACGTTTATATATTCGTGTCGAAAAGGGATTTTTTTTTTTAACGAATCTTTTTTTCTTTTTTCGATTAATTTTTGTTATGACGATGTGAGTAAACTGGTATAT
>NC_088361.1:120775301-120812801 GCF_034508935.2 Berghia stephanieae
TGTCATCATTACATTTGCCACTGGTTCAAAAACTTGAGCTTTTATATAGTGCAATATCCAATAAACGTGCTCAAAGCACTTTACAAAGTCCCTGACCAACAGCAACACATAACACGTAGAACGATACATGACGAGGCGATATTACCATTTTTACTCCAACAGAAACAATGCTGTTAACGGCCAGGTACTCATTTTACACCCGGGCACGATGAGGGAATGTGTCTGAAGAGCCTTTTCCAAGGACTCAACTATAGGACCTTCCGATCCAAAAGCGAGTGTCATACCACAAGACAACATAGCAGCATAGCAATTGAAATTTATTGTCATCTTTTTTAAAAAGCATAATAAGAACTTATACAGACTCAGGGGGTTCTGTTATATTCATAAAATATATGACGCAAACAAATAAATTATACATGCCACTTTTGCAGGTAAAAACCAATCTGCCAACACATCCAAATCGATGCTATATTGTCAAATGACCAACCATAAAAACCTTGCTGATTTTCTTTTAAAATATTTCGAGTCAAAGGGTGATAAAATTACCTTTACTTAGAAAAAAGTCGCAAGTTACTTATATCAAGCTATAAAAAAATAGTTATATAATTTTTAGATTTGCCAGTGATTCTGTGTCTGTTGGCAAAAAATTAGCATTGGTTATCTGGAACAATTCTGGCCCCAACCCCCTTTTTTAAAGTATAGATTACTGAGGTAGTGTCTTGCAACAATAGGTAAATTTAATGTATGCAATAGGTGACAAAGTTTTGAACAATTATATCAGAACAAAAGTATAGTACTTATAAATTACATATTTATTGCAAATCATAATGACCAAAGCCAGCTATGCAGTAGACAAAGATAAAGACATTACTTGTGACACTGAAATGATCTCAAAAAATAAACAAAACAACACAGATGAATACTTCCTCAACTGTCACCGAGTTTCCAGTTAAGCAGTTGGGATAACAATTCAAGACCTGATCCTAATTTAAATCGAGTCGTGTTTTCTTTTTTCTTTTTCTTTTTTTTTTTTGGGGGGGGGGGGGGGGGGGGGAGAGAGAGATTGTGGTTTTGTCTTTGAATAGCTGAGTCTAAGGTATGTCAAAAGCACTTTACAATAAATCAAGATAGTAACTGAGCATTTCACACTCTAGAAACGGGGATAAGCAATTGGTCAGAAAGGCCCATGTCAATTTTCTTTAAAACTTCAATATTCCACAACATTAATCAGATCATAATTGAGGTCCATCGCCTGAAAACAGCATTATAATGTCAGAACGGTTCAGATTGTATTTATAACCATAAATATGAGACTTGCCAACATTGTTTGCCTCATTAAAAAAAAAATACTATAGGCATTATATTTATATATCAATGATCATTTTAACTTTAAAAGTCACTTTTCAACATCTGAATCGTTAGAGCTTACATAATACTGTTATGAAATAGTGCATTTATTATCATTATTCTTATTATTATTATTATCATTATTATATCATCATTATTATCATTATTATTATTATTATTATTATTATTATTATTATTATTATTATTATTATTATTATTAAGTAACCCTAGATTCAAAATTTTGAATTGCATGATCATTCATTCTGAAAGGGGAAAAGGAGGGGGAGATGGAGTTCAAGGGGTTGTATAAAGAGGAATAAGAGTAGGAGCACGAAGAAGAAAAAATCATCATGGACAACTTGAGTCATAGCCATCGGTCTGGACAAGAAATCATGGAACAGCAAGGCATAATAATACAACTATAATTTCACAAATGGCTCTTTATTATCCAAAATTCTTATCTAAATTATCTAATTATCTTCAAAATTTTTGTGACATCTTTGACACAGAGAGACAACTTTACAGCAGAGATATAGCCATATGGCTATGTGGTCTAGTGGTATGACACTCGCTTTCGGATCAGAAGGTCCTGGGTTCGAGCCTCGCTCTGCACATAGTTGAGTCCTTAGAAAAGGCTCTTTACTCACATCCTCTCACCATACTCAGGGGTAAAATGAGTACCTGGACGTTTACAGTGTTGTCTAAGTTGGGAAAAAAATTGCGATATCGCCGGACAGGCGTCATGTCTCGTTCTACATGTTACGCGTTGCTGTTGCCCAGGGACCCCTTGTAAAGCGTTTTGAGCACATTTAGTGGATATTGCGTTATATAAAATCTCAAGTTTTTATTCTTAAAAGTTCAAGATATTATGCTAGCCAGATGTTTAATAGCCAATTTTTTAAAGATCTTGCCAAAAAAAAAGGGACCAATTTAAAAAAGTGTTGCCAAAATAAAAACAATTTCTAAAAATGTTGCCAAATAAACAAAAGGCAGTTTTATGTGAAATTATCCGATCATAATAAAAAGAATGCACACGCAAAAAAATAAAAATCGAAAAAATACCTACGAAAGAAAATTTTATGAATTAAATTGAACAGTATGTTAGAATTGATGTCTCAAATACAATGACGGGATAAGATAAAGGATAGCTCATATTATGTACATTGCCATCATAACTGAAATGCAGAATGTTGCGATAAATAAAATAAAATATATATGAACATTCATAAAGCGCATTACCACAGATTTACCAGTTATAAGTGTTTCATTTATTCCCCCAGCAGTCCATATAGAACCATATTTCCATTATATACAACACCAATTGCCTATTATATGTCCTCTTTGTACTAACACTCTTACAATATTCATCACTGCCAATAGCCAGAGTTGAGAGGGGCAATGTGAGTAAAATGCTCTACCCAAGGACGCAACATCGGGACCAGAATTTTCAACACTCACTGTCACCTATCCAGTAACAGACTACGCTTATCATCACTTAATTTTGTGATAAAACAAGCTACAGATAAATAAGCACAGCGAGGAAAGCATATAATTTGAAATAATAACAAAATTTTATAATTATATTAACTATTTCATATAAGCTACTTATCCTTTAATTTGGATGATCCCAATTCGGAAGATCCTAAGCATCATAGTTTTGATACTTGTCAATCATAGTGAAAATATGACTAAGGATTGGTAGTCCACACCCACCGTCTTCCTGACTTTATTTCATTTTTTTAACATTAAAAAACAAAGCCCCCTGACTGACTTCACTTGTCGGGAAGAAAAAAAAAAGGAAATAAAACAAAAATCAAATGTGGAAAAAGAGTCCATAGTAAAATTACTCTCTTGACAGAGACAACGTATTTACGAAAGTACCGTGACAACAAGTGCAAGACAAAAACTCGGGGGGGGGGGGGGGGTATAGATAATAACCTATCATCTTTGTATCTAATATCCTATGTTTTATATTATTGTCTTTTTAAAACCCATCTATTGCATCGTCCTCTTTAATTCAAGAGCAGAGGTGGAGATATAAATTAAATAAGGCGGCAAAGGCCACTTGCCACTGACTGTTGTTGTTAGTAACAATGTTACTCAACTACTGTTGATGAATCAATGAATCTTGACTGTCTTGATAGCTTTCGCAACTTCAACAACCGTCTCAGCATTAGATATTCACAAACAAGACTACATGATGGAATGACATATTAACGATGATTCGCCTTAAATCTACAGCCATAGAGACCCAGCGATGATAAGGATATCCAATAAGATATAAATATGCGCACACAAGAGTGTTACTCACCGATCAAAAATTATCCTCCCAAGAGAAATAAACACGGAGATGTATAACGGCACGTATAAATCTTCCACTTGTGGATAGTATAATCCATCCCCTTTGTTTTTTAGCTCATCCCAAGAGTGATTCCCTGGTAACCAAAATGATTCTGCCCAAAAGATCTTTCTTATTTTCTCAAAGCTTTCCATGATCCCGCAGTAAAAACACAGCTCTCACCGAATCCGACCATGAATCATTCTAAATGCAACAGACTTGGCTGTAGGCTAGCAGTCTCCCTGTGTTTGTAAATTGGATTTGCCAGATGTTTTTGATAAAATATATCTAAAATATTTCAATAAAATTAGAATATAGTTCTAAGTCATACACATCTAATTTAAACAATTCCTGTAATTAAGGGAAAAAGTATGATAAATTAATCTACGTGGTCAGTTGTCCCGAAAAGTTGTGCAAACTTATCTAGATTTCTAAGGACTGCTTTCTCGACAAGTCGAAAAGCCACGTCTCGAAAGGTTCGAATTTTATCATTTGCACTTTCACATTATTATCTTTAATACTGGTTCTAGGAAACTATAAATCATTGGCAAATAATTGAATAAAGAGGCTATATCTTCCTAAAAGAAATTATTATTATTATTATTATTATTATTATTATTATTATTATTATTATTATTATTATTATTATTATTATTATTATTATTATTATTATCTTATTATTATTATTTTATTATCATCAATATTATTATTATTATTATTATTATTATTATATTATTATTATTATTATTTTATTATTATTATATTATTATGGTTATTATTATATATTATTATTATTATTATTATTATTATTATTATTTTATTATTATTATTATTATTATTATTACCATGGTGATGATGATGATGTTGTTGATGATGATGATGTTGATGATAATGATGATGATAATCATAGCGACGATGACGAACGATGATGATGATGATAATAATAATAATGATGATGGTGGTGATGGTAATAATAATAATAATAATAATAATAATAATAATAATAATAATAATAATAATAATAATAATAATAATAATGAAAATAAATGCTATGTACGTTTTACGTTTCAGTAAAATTTCCTTGAAACAGTACTTGTTTTGCGGAAAGTGGAGTATTTTCATCCGCATTCGACTTGCTACATATTCAAACATGGATTGGGTGAGATTAACGACACAGTAAAATCAAAATTCAAAGGGAAGGAGAAGCAGCATCGGTGTAATTTAATTGCGACACTTACTTTTTCAGGTTAATGAATCGAATCAGATTTGCAGCAAGATAAATAGCTGAGAAAGAAAAAGAATTCAAATTAGTATATTTTTAAGCAGTAATGCAAATGTTGCTATATGAAGCTTATTGTTGAAACTTGTTGTTATTTTATAACAGTATAACATAAAGTCGACACGTCTAATGTGCTCTATTTCGATGTTGTCTTCCAACGCGGCAGTGACAAATTACGTGCGTATTCTGAAATAATGCCAGTTCTTCTTCTTTGCTTTGTGAAAAAAAAGTTGTGAACACTATTTAATAATTGTCAATTTACAAGGCCCATGGCTTGGTTGATCATTCAGTTGATTACCAATGATTGTAGTACGTATTTAAATATTTTCCAGGATTTCGTACTTGCATTTCTATAGTTATTCTGGTTGTTTATAAAGTATTAACTATTTATTTACCTACTTATTCAGTCAACTATTCATTTATTTAATCTCTCAATCTCTCTCTCTCTCTCTCTCTCTCTCTCTCTCTCTCTCTCTCTCTCTCTCTCTCTCTCTTCATGGAAATTTACTTTCTGGCTCTAATTTATTCAAGTTGGCAATATCAATAAAGATAACTCATGTCTTGCTTGAAATTTACATTTCATGTCGTCTTCCAGAATTATCTCCCTTCGTAAACATCTCTCTCTCTAGCTAGCAGACGACGAAATCACTGATGCGTTGAGACCAAAACAAAAAGACACACGGCCGCGAATTCACCAAATAATACTATCAAACCAACATTGTTATGGCTACCGTAAATTGCACAAAATTGTTCTAGATTTTAAAAATATATTGTTGTTTTGTTTTTGTTTTTATCCAGAACAATTATCTAAGAAGAATAAAAAGACTTCTTTTCACTTTTCTTCAAATTGTTTATGAGAAGAAAAAAATGTTCGCGTTCAAGCTATCAGAATGAAAGTATTTCATTTTCTCTAATTTATCAAAAGTAGAATTGTGAAAGGTCTTTTATTTATCTTAAATTAGTTGTGTCACTCTGATGTGAATCTGGTTTTGTCCGAAGACAAAGTGATAGATAGATTAGATATTAGATAGTAATTTAGAAATGAACCTCCTCCCCCCCCCCCCCACCCCCATGTCGTCCAATCATAATAAGTATACATATACCATCATAATCATCATCGTTGTCGTAGTCATCTTCATCATCACCATTATTATTATTACTATTATTATTATTATTATCATCATCATCATCATCATATCATATTATCATCATTATTATTATTATTATTATTATTATTATTATTATTATTATTATTAACGATATAATAATAATAATAATAATAATAATAATAATAATAATAATAATAATAATAATAATAATAATAATAATAATAATAATAATAATAATAATAATAATAATAATAATATAAAATATAATAATATATAATAATAATACATTTCTTATCTTCATCATCATCATCAACATCATCACCACCACCACCACCGTCATCGTTAATATTATTATTATTTTTTTTTTTAGTAGTAGTAGTAGTAGTAGTAGTAGTAGTAGTAGTAGTAGTAGTAGTAGTAGTAGTAGTTGTAGTAGTAGTAGTAGTAGTCTCTTTTTTGTCCTCATTCCATAGTGGGTATTGACCACCGATGAAGCTTTTCCGTCTTCTTCTGTCGTTGGCCAGTCTTTCCATCTCCTGTTCGCGCATCCCAGACCTCTCCAGCTCTACCAGACGGTCTTTCTTGTTTCCTCTTTCCGGATGGATTCCATTGCAGGGTTATCCTTGTGATATTGTCCTTTGGTTTCCCCAATGTGCGTCCGAACCATCTCCGTTTATTTTATTTTGTATAATTGCCTTTCAACAGCATCTTGTCCTGCTCTTCTTCACACTTCTTCATTTTTAATTTTATCGATTCATTTTATCTTCAAGTTTTTGCGAAGATTTCTATTGACAAATGTTTCAAGGCTGTGAAGGATGGATTTCATGGTCTTTCCTAGTTTTGCGGCCATACAGGATGAGTGACTGGACATTTGAATTGAATATTTTCAATTATTTTTCCCTTTTAATTTTTGCTTTCCAAATGTTGTTGAGTCATTTGAAGGTTACTCTGGCTTTTTGAATTCGTTTCTTGACATCTGTATCTGTGTCACCGGTTTGGTTTACAACACTGCAACACTGTCTATAGATAGAATGCGCTTGGCCAAGGAGTTCACAACATTGCCATCCGGAAGTATAACGGACCAACACACAAACTCTGTGTAACCATGAACTTTTATAGTCTGGTTAATACAGTTTAGTGAGAACAACTCACAAACGCGGATGGCAAAAACAATAACAAAGGCCTGATTGACGTCATCTTCGAACTATCTATATATGTGGATTCTTGGACTTCGTCTATATTCCGTTCAAAGTCCCGTGCGCTCGGAATATTGCAAATTCCTCTAAAGTTACGAAATGTAGTGCCGTGATTTTTTTTTTTTTTGTATGCGGGCTTATACTTATATTTTAAGTTGCATTAGGAATTTAGGATAGTGATTGACCAAACAGTTTTCCCCCAATGCCGAATTCCTTTGATCTTTTCGTCGTTTGCAATAAAATATGTCTCAAACTTTTAAATCATTACAGTGTGTATTCACAGCAAAGCTGCATTCAGTGGCGAAGCTTAGCTAATAATTTAGGGTTGTTTGAAATAGTTTAATAATAGATAGCATTTATCTAGTACACTTCACAGCGTTTATAATTTATCTCTTCACTGGTGGACAACGCCCATATGATACATTGGGCGACACAAGCAGCCCGTTAGGTGCTTATACATTTTTTGGACAGAGACATTGATGTAAAAATTATTTTTAAAAAACAAAACAGGGGGATCCTCGAATGTTTACGCCCATCTCTGATAGGACGACTGGATAGATTCAACTCTGGATCAACTTGTAACCATGGACATTTACTCGGTACCTCGATCCTTGTCCACACAATGTTTCCCGCCAAATAGAATTTCTAGTTCACCACTATAGCATATTGGTGATAGACTGATGGAATGGTAGAGAGAGTGAGTTAGCCGAGTCTTTGCGTATATAGAAATATGACCGGAGTTAAGTGAATCCCAGAAACCAATGATGTTCCATGATTCGTCAGTGGCAGGACGTGATTGGTGATTTGCTCGAGACCAATAATATTCTGCGTACGTCATCATGGCTGGCGTAATCTTGTGTAATCCTTAGATACTTTTATTATGGCCCTTTGATTGACCGGACAGTCGATTAATTATACAGCTATACTATATGGCATCTCACGCCTCTCGGCTGGACGTTAATTTATTCAGTGTCATACTTGGGCGTTCTTGTAATTATAGCAGTTGGCAACTTTAATAATTAATTATTTATGCTGAGATAAAACTATTAAAGTATTGGGCCACACTGTGAGAAAACATGTATTGTGTTATTTAAAATACTGAGAGAGTTAGGAGGGATTTGAAACAGATCACAAACAGCAAGCTACGCCTCTGGTTCAACAATTAAATTGTCACAATTCTTTATGTCAAACGTGTACAAAGTGTACAATTTTCTGTCATTTTGAACTGAGGATGGTAATGTTAGTGAGTAGTGCACATGAATCTCTGAAAAGTAAACCCTTGGTCTAGCCTGTGGGTGAGTTCAGTGATCGTTATCACAACAGAATTCACTGTGTATAATATTGTATTGTAAAACATCAAAATGTTCTCTCATGCCAGAAATATCATCATCATCATCATCATCATCATCATCATGTAGTTCCATATCTGAAGCAGACGTCGGAGGTCATCTTCCGCCAAGCTGATCTATCTCTTGCCAATTCTATTAAAACAGCGCCACCTTTCTCAGCTTCATCTGACCAAGTTCTTATCCCTTTCAAATAAGTTATTCTTTGTCTTCCTCTTATTCTTTTTCCATTCATCTTTCCAGTCAAGGCGAGTACTTCCAAACCAGGGTGGCGGATAATGTGTCCTAAAAATTCCATTTGGCGTTTGATGATTTTTGTTATCAGTGATCTTTTTCTGTTTGCCATTTCTAAAATTTCTTCATTTCTTTTCCTTTCCACCCATGGCACCCTCATCATTCTTCTGTAAAACCACATTTCCGCCGCCTCCAGTCTTTTAACCATGGTCTTGTTTATGGTCCAGCTCTCACAACCATATAGCAGCACAGACAGTACATAGCAATCCAGGACCTTGATTTTTGTTTTCATGCTAATATTCCTGTTTTTCATAATTATATGCAGCTGGTTGAATGCATTCTTCGCCATACCTATTCTTTTCTTTATTTCACAATCTGATTTTCCATTGGATGTTACATTGAAGCCTAGATATTTGAAACAGCAGAGGACAAACAATACAACAAGTTGAAATATCATCAACAAGGTCTAAATCATTTAGCTGGTTCATGAGTCCCCGTTGTATGACATTTCTAGTATTTTCCAGGATTCCTCTCAGAACAAAGTCGATGCCCAGAAGAAATAGAAAAGGAGAAAGCAGGCATCCTTGTCTAACCCCAATTTGGATTGGGAAAGTCTGTGAGGCTGTTGTCGTGTATGATTTTACAGCTTGTGTCCTTGTACATGCTTTGCATTAGGTTCACCAGTTTTCGGGTATCCCGTAATGTCGATTGATTGTCCATAATGACTGCCTATTGATACTATCAATGAAGTTTAGGTAGAGATGTGAGTTCAATTCTATGCTTTACTCAATGATTATTCTAAGGGAGCAGATTTGGTCAGTGCAGGATCTCTTTAACCTGAATCCTGCTTGTTCATCTCTGAGTTTATGGTCGACAATGTCTTTCATTTTGAAGACCTTCCATGGTATAGATAGGAGTGTTATCCCTCTATAGTTTTTACATTCTTCTAAATTTCCTTTCTTTGATATTTTTTACTATCAGACCTTCTTTCCAGTCTTTGGGGATTATTTCCGTTTCCCATATCGTTTCAAAGTGTGTGGTTGCTTGGCGATTTTATTTAAAATTAGATTTCAATGCTTCTGGTGGAGTCAAATCTGGGCCCGCTGCTTTTTGGCATTTCAATTGTTTTAGTCCTTTGAGAATTTCTGTCTTGCCTCCAAGCAAGGGTGCAGTGTATTGATAGGTTGCTTCTTGGATATTTGGTGGGTTTTCATGGTCATCTCTGTTGAGTGTTCAACCCATCTTTGTTTTTTGTTCTTAATTTGAGAGAAGACGTTTTCCATCTTCACTTGTGGCTGATCTGTTAGCTTTTTAAAAATTTCCACTTAACAACTTAGTAGTCTATAAACACCTCTTAATTTTCCGTTTTGAGCTGCTTCATCTGCTCTCCCTGCAATGTCATTTACGTAATTTTGCTTGTCTTTGATTGTGGCTATTTTTACTGTTTTACATATTTTATTGTTGTTTTCTGTTTCATTGTTCTAGTCCTGCTGTCCAACATGGTGATCTTACATTTTTTCCTTTCACTTTCATCAATTTTATTTGGCGTGTCTTCACTCAACCATCCTTGCGTTCTCGTTTCTTTGGTACTAAGACCTCACTGATTCACTTTATATGCTAATCAGTGACAATCGTCGTCGTCGTCGTCGTCATCATCATCATCATCATCATTATTATTATTATTATTACTATTATTATTATTATTATTATTATTATTATTATTATTATTATTATTATTATTATTATTATTGCCAGCAGGCACTCTACTACTTAGGCTGGATTCTATGCCCATTGACGAAGTTGTGACTCTCGTCAGGAACAGACGTGCTTGGTCCCGATATGTGAATTCCCTGTGACCGTGACACTTTTATGTTATGCAGCAGCGCACCTTATAGGTGCCGTACTAATGTACAATGCAACTCATACATACATACATCCATACATACATACATACATACATACATACATACATACATACATACATACATACATACATACATACATACATTATTATTATTATTGTTATTATTATTATTACTGAACATTTTTATTGTTGTCTTTGTTATTATTTTAATTTTAGGTGATTTAAATTTTCATATTGATAACACAGAAGACAGCAATACTCAAAAATTTTTAAAACTTATTGAATCTTTTAATCTCAGACAACATGTTAAAGAATCGACACATCAGAAAGGGCATATTCTTGACGTTGTCATCAGGGGCGGTTGGTCACATTGTATTTAAGGCGGCACAAATCCGAAATACAAAATCAAATTTTATTGGTCTAGTTAATTTAACTTAATTTGACCTACTTTGTATGTGTGTGTGTGTGTGTGTGTGTGTGTGTGTGTGTGTGTGTGTGGACGGGGGTATTGCAATTGTTTGAATATGTGCGTGTATTTGTGTGTGCGTGTATGTGTGTGTGTGTGTTAGAATATTAACAAGACGTACTCACAAAAGAGCATCAATTATCTTTGACAAAACTTGTCTGTTAACTTTCACCTGTTCATTATAACGACTCACAGACGCATCATGTCCTGTTTCCAACTGATTTCTTATATCTACAACGTTGAAAAGTTTATATTTAACAGCATCTGTGACATGGCTATTTGATTCAGAATGTTTCTTCAGTGCCTGAGAGATGTGCGCAATATCACTGAATCCTCCTGTTGTCCGTTATAGCATACATCACCAAAAATCGAGCAATAAAAACAATGAACCGTTTTACGGCTTTCACTGGCAGTAAGCCATTCAACATTTTAAAAATAATCATTATTAAATCGGCGCTGTCTCCTCAGTGTGTTAGAAACTAAGTTAAAATTCACTGGTTTGTGTGGATCTAAATCTTTCACCACTATTTTCTCTTGAGGGGATAAGTGTCGGAATTGATTTTCAATTAAAAAATCAAAATGATTCATGATTGGTTACAAATTACAGAAATAACTTTTTAAAATAAAATGATTCAAGATAAAAACAGGTAGGTTTCATAAACAATGACAACAGCGATAATACATTTTCTCTGAATACTAACGGTATGACACACAACTTTAGAATAATTGAATTTAAAAATCCACATTTAATTCCAAACGCAAAGCACTTGTTAACTTCACACACAATCAGCGACATCTTTATAATTATACTATTATTAGACAATGCACACAATACAAGTTGAGTAGGGATCGTTGGGAGTGTGCGGGGATGAAGGACTCCGTGGGGTCAGGGATTTTATTTTTATAGTACCATGGGGCTTTTCTCGGTGCATACTTTGTTTACTGTTGTTTTTGATATTTAATATATATTTAAGCAAAACCAACAATGATAAAATATATATTTATTGCCATTCTCTTCATCCGTATATCTAAGTGAAGCAAAGCCTCTTCTTTCAGTGATAAACCTGATATGGTTTTAATTTATCCCAAGTAGGACCTCAGGGCGTGCATCGCTAGATTGGCCGTCTTGGCCTAATTATTTTAGCAGTGAAAGACAATAGTTAGTTGGGGAGGGAGGGTGGAGGGAGATTGGGGAGTGGTAACTAACTTTCTTCAAGGTACAACAGAGTATAGGATAAGGACAGGACGGCCAAACGAATACTGGCTCATATAAACAAAAAAAACTTCCCCACCACACCACACCCTCCGCTCATTGTCACCCCGCGCAGGCAACGGGGGAAAGATGAAACGTGCCGAGTTGACGCAACCTTCGTGGAGCGACGCACGAGTCATCAAATATTAAATTCAAAACAAAAAGCAGTATGTGCTAAATTTTTAATTTTATCAAAATTTTAAAATTGAAGTTTTTTGTTTGGTTGACATGCTAATCTACGGAAAATATAGGGCGGCACAAAACAACTTCGCTCTATTGACCGACCGCCAGTGGTTGTCATCAATAACAACAATGACAATTCAATAACACAGATCCAACAGACTGACTGTGGCCTATCCGATCACCAGCTTATAACAATTGAAACTGAGAACTCCAAGCCACGCCATTCGAAAAAGACAATTGTATACAAGAAAACCAAAAACATTGATTTACATAAATTTAAACATGATATTAAGATGGAGCTTGTGCCTGCGATTTCCAAGATTAAATGTGTGTCAGAAAAAGTTGAAACTTACAATTCAAGACTGAAAAATATATTTGACAAACACGCTCCCGATAAATTAAAAACGATAACCATTAGACCTATTAATGGCTCTTGGTATACGGAGGCAGTCCGTGTTCAGAAGCGGATCGTAAGAAAACTGGAAAGAAGGTGGAGAAAAATTAAGAAAAGTAAAATGAAACAAGGAAAGAGCTGCAAAGATCTGGAAGAGGAGAATGTTAGCAAAGAACAATACGTTAATGCAAGAAAAATATTGAACAATCAAATCAAAGCGGCAAAGACAAACAGTCTGAAGGAGGAAATAGAAAACAATAAAAACAACAAAAAGGTGCTTTACAAAATAATAAACAGACTTACCTCTCCTGAATCAGAAACACTACCAGATTACAAAAATGCAAATGAGCTCGCTGAAAATTTTAATACTTATTTTGACGACAAGATTGCCAACATCAGAAAACAACTTGACCAACATGAATCTGCACAGCCTGAAAAATCCAAAGCAGCAGATAAAGAAAAGAACCACATTTTGGATAAATGGTCTGTCACCACACTACAAGACATCAAAGATGTAATCAAACTACTGCCAAAGAAGACATGCCGGCTTGACCCTATCCCCACATGGCTTCTAAAGGATTGTGTAGAAGAGCTGGCGCCGGTGATTCTCGACATCGTTCAATCTAGTCTTCACACCTTGACAGTTCCAGCATGTCTTAAGAAAGCAATTGTGCGCCCTTTGTTGAAAAAGCCTTCATTGGACAAAAATAGTTATAAAAACTTCAGGCCTGTGTCTAATTTAAGTACGTTATCTAAAATAATAGAAAAAATTGTATGCTCTAAATTCAATACCTATTTAGATGAGAGCAACTTTCGATCAATGGTACAGTCTGCTTATCGCAAGGGACACTGCACTGAGTCTGCTTTGATCAAAGTGCACAATGATCTTGTTAATTATGTTGCTGATAAGAAGACGTCAGTGCTCATACTGCTTGATTTAAGTGCCGCATTCGATACCATTAATCGGAAGTTGCTCTTAAACAGACTTCAAACCGATTTTAATATTCAAAATGATGTTTAGGACTGGTTTGAATCTTATCTTTCTGACCGCACACAGTGTGTTGCCATTGAAGATTCTCTTTCTGATATTAGTGTTCTGCAGTTTGGGGTACCCCAGGGTTCTGTCCTGGGGCCCATCTTATATACCTTGTATACAACACCCATAAATGCTATAATCTCGGCGTATGAGTTGAATTTTCACTTGTATGCCGACGATACTCAAATTTATTTCCCTGTTACTAACGATACGAAAGTGGACATTGTATCTCGAGTGGAAGCGTGCGTGAAAGACATGAAAGATTTGATGGTTTTAAATAAATTAAAGTTAAATGAGGATAAAACGAAAATAATAAGTTTTTATGGAAATAACCAGAAAAGAACAGAAATAGATTCATTGAGCATTGCTGGTAGTCAAATTAAGATTGTAAATGGTGGAAATGTCAGGAATTTAGGTGCATATTTAAATTCACGATTGCGTATGGACGTTCATGTTGGTAAAGTTGCTCAGATTTGTCATCTTCATCTCCATAAAATTTATAGAATTAGACATCTTTTGGACACTGAGACGGTCAAAACATTAATGACTTCATTTATACTTAACAGACTAGATTACTGTAACGTTCTCTTACAATCGTCACCAAAATATGTAATTAGACAGCTTCAGAAAGTGGAAAATAGAGCTGCTAGAATGGTGACTGGTTGTGGGGTGAAAGAACATGTAAACCCGATTTTAATATCTTTGCATTGGCTCCCTGTTGACAGCCGAATTATATTCAAAATTTTATGCTATGCTTTTAAATGTTTTAATAAGACAGCTCCTGTTTACCTACAAAACATGGTTAATTTCTATGTGCCGGAGAGAGAACTTAGATCCAGTGGTCATGATCTCTTCCAGGTTCCTCGCTGTAGATCGTCTTTTAGCGAGAGATCTTTTAGCCATTCGGCACCCGTCTTATGGAACCAACTGCCTTCATCCCTCAAAAAATGTCCAACTTTTGAAAACTTTAAAAAGAAACTCAAAACATATCTCTTTAGGAAATCATTTGATGTTTAACATTTCTATTAGGCCTACATGTTATAGATATCCTAAATTTTCATCTTGTAGCACAGTGTGTGGTAATTAAATTACAAATTGATTAATGCTATTCCAATATGATAGATTTTCTGCTTAAATTATCGATTTATTGTTGTGTTTTATTTGCATTGTAAAGCACCTCTGAGCACATTGTGGATCTAGGCGCTATATAAATTCATTCATTATTCATTATTATTATCACCATCATTATTATTATCATCTATTATTTAGTTGTAATTTGACGCCTTAATTGTTGAGTGATGAAATAATTTAACTTAACTTTTAAAATAATTTTCTCCTTTTTTTTTTCATTTCGTAGAAACATCAGCAATCAAATGACATGGACTTTAACATGAATCGATTGATATCTGCAAACCAAGGGTGTTTAGAAGCAAATGCCCAGAAACAGACGTCATTCAGTGGAGAATCTGGTTCAGGAACAAACAGGCTTTACTTTGATTTGGATTCCGAGAGTGATAAGGAACTAAAGAAGAACCACAGAGATCTCAGTAATAAATCTTCAAATGACACTCATTTTAGCAACATTGACACATTGGTGGCTAATGAAAATGACAATGAGGATAATCATGTTAGCAATAGTCAACCAGATAATAATGTTGCCCCTAAGTCATCTGACACAGAAGTTTGTTTGAAAGATCAACGAGATGAAATTATTGGTGATAATCAAGATATGAATTCTAATAACTCTAATTTCTCGGAGGTGCTTGGTAAAGTAGGACAGGATTTAAAGATGGTTATTTTACAATATTCGCAAGCGTTGAACGCAAGCGAGACTTATGAACAGCAAAATATCCAAGCCTCAGCACAGCTAATAGGACATGCAACAGTCTTAGAACAACGGCTAAAGCTACATAAGGAATTGTTATGCAACAGATTGCGAAGTATTAGTCAAAATTTAAAGGTTGAAATAGAGTAAAACATTCACTGATCAAATCAATGGCATAAAACACCCTATTGTTAACTATTATAGAGATATTGTTTTCGATGAGAAGAATATCAAGATGCATATTTCTGACAGAGGATGTGGTTTTATTTATTCTTATCTTTTTTTAATTCACTTAATCTCAATAAAGAAAAAGTATAAAAAGCAGTGTCTTTTGCCTTTAAATTATGGAAAATAAACTTTCACCTCAAAATTGGCTCTGAGCTTTTTGAAACGATTATAATTATATATGTAAAAATATCCTGCTCTAATGGTTTTATGGACTGTACCATCTGGTTTTATTATATTTTTTTAAAGCTCCTTAAGGGACACCTAACTTAGGCTCTGGTTGCCCTCTTTGCTGTGGATGGGCTAGTCTGGTTTAACTGCACTCGGATCGAGTCCAGTTTAAAAAGCAAGACAATGTACTCAAATGGATCTTCTCATACATGAAGGGATGCACTCATTCAGTCCATCTTGAACCAGGTCTTCCAACGTCTTTATCTACAGCAGGAGAGGTTACATCACTACCTTTAGCTTTGACCTGTTGAGTTCCTCAGGAATCTGTACTTGACCCCATCCTCTTAACGCTCTTAACAACCTCTCTCAGCGATTTGATAACATCATATGGAGTAAAAAATCATTTATATTTTATATGCTGATGATACCGAGCTTTATGTGCCTCTCCCATTAGATAGAACAGATGTCATTAAAGCATTATCCACCATCCAAGAATGCAGTGCAAATGCCAAAGCACAGTCAGTGACATCGAACATCGTATCAAAGGCACCGCTGAGATACAACAAAAGCATGACATCATCGTTATGAGTGAGGTGGTGAATTATGTTGTTCTGCAAAAGAGCAGTCTCCGTATTGTGGCCAGGTTTGTATTCAGACCGAAATGGAATCTTGATATTGTTAATTTAAAAGATGTTCGGTAAGATGTTTGATGACAGCCTTTTCATAATTTTAGAAAAGGTTCGAAATGGGCTGAAAATGAAAAGGATGGCTAGATTAATGGCCTTCTTCCAGTGTACAGAGAACATTAGGTTCATCCTTAAGTCTCTCCATTGACTTCCTGTTAAAGAGAGAGTGGCATTCAAAGTTGCCACAATGGTTTTCAAATCCCTAAATGATATAGCCCCATCTTATCTCTCGAGGCTTCTAGAATGGTATAAATTTGCTAGACCACTGGGATCTTAAAATGAATGACAGATTAATGTTCCTATATGTAAACTATCACTAGCTTAAAAATCTGTATCTGTCAAGAGTCCAAAAGAATGGAATTAATTAGACAAATTGGAAGAGATCAAAGATGACCACCAAGCTCAATAATTTTTTAAAGTTTTTGAAAACATTGGGAGTCCTCATAGCTTAGTTGGAAGGGCACTTGCTTCACAATCAAAGGGATAGAGATCAATCCTGGGGAAAGTTGAGATGATTTTTGAAAGAACTTTGCGATAGAATAGCATTCCTATCCAAAGGGTAGCAAGCAATTACTATTGCCATTTCACAGTATAGATGCCAGGATAAACTCCGGCTCCATGAGTCTAATGGCTCTGAAGGACTGCTTTGTTTTAAGATTTTTTAAAGAGTTTCATGGCACTTGCGATACATTTAGGTCATTTCATCTCAGTAAAAAGGAAGAAAATGGGACAGTAAAAAAGTTATAGATTTACAATTAAATGCACACAAGAAAATTAAGACAAAGGGAAATGCACAAATAGGGAACAGGTGTAGATTCCAAAAGCATACTTTCATTGTGCATGGTTTGAAATCACCTAAATCTCTCATCCTGACACAAACACAGATCCACACTAAGAGGAACACATTCAAATGTTTACAAATCATATGTTCATAAAAAAAAACAAAAAAAAAAAAACAAACAAAAAACACATAACAGAGAGATGATTTACATGGAAAAAATATCATCTCCCAAAACTATAACGATACATTTGATTGTTTCCCTCCCAGCCGGTCAGGGTCAGGACAAAACTAAGTAATCTCATTCCAAGACAAAGACAGAAAGCAATTGGAAAACCTATAGGGGAATAGAAGACACAGAAAGTACCTCCCTGTCCATTATGGGAAGTCAAGAACCACACTTAGAAGGACTGCTTTCTTCTTCTTTGAAAACATTAATTTTCAGGCAAGCTTTTGAGTAGAAATAGTTATGCGTTTTGTGTTACCTATTGTTTGTATGTGTAGTGCCTTAGAGCATTATGTGTATAAATAAACTATTACATTATATCATTTTTTTGTTTGTTTGTTGCTTTAGGTCTCTTCCAACACAATTGAGGTTATATGAGAGACCGCTGAAACAAAAAAAACAAGCAATCTAACAAAAATAGTACAAATGTAAATCAAAATCATAACCTAAAGATTCATAAGCTAAATTATAAATAACCAAGAACAAACAGGCAGAAGATTTACAGAAAAAAAATATCCCCTGTCAAAAATACAATCACAAACCAAAGAAGCAGGATAGGTTAGTAAAGAGAAGAAGAAACGACATCACTATCGGATCGTACACCCATGCGAACATCATAGGTATATGATTCAAGGGTGATGCTCCCATCCAACCACCCGCCCATTATATCATTACATTTCCATATAATTAAAAATATTTGAAACTACTGTTTCCACCAAACATAGAATATCTATTAAATTAGTAAAGCAACAAAAACACAACATTTGAGTGGGTCAAAACCATATAATTCTTTTTTATTATCAATCAATAATTATCACTTGATCTATGTACAAAAAAAATAACTATTTCCTACTGTTATAACCATTGCTCAGAAGTGCTGGCTGAAATATCCATTAGTTTCCAGGCTGCCATGGGGTCAAATTCCTCTTGGTCTCGACACAAAGCCCAAACATACATGATACGTAATATTTTGTCCTGAGTAAAAAGAATATAAAGGAGAAATGTAAATGAACTTTGATGTTTATCAACAAAAAAAAAAAGGGGGGGTCAATGAAGCATCTACAACTCGCATTGGGATGAGGCAACTGCATTTGATGCAATTATCGATACTTCAAACCAATTCAAGGAAATAAAAATCCTGTTCACAAAAAAGTGAAAATATTTAGTAACATTCCCACCAAAACATGTCATTACCATATATTGTAATCAGCAATAGCTTTTCTGGGGGAAAAAAAAAGTAATAAACACCAAACAAAAAAATTATAAATGCATCTTTTTGTTTGAGGTTATTTTATCTGAGCTTCTAAAAGCCGTATGGACCCGAACTCTCTTAACTTGCCAAATATATCAAATCCTAATACTGGCTAAAAGAGACATTTTATAAACGGAAAACAGTAAAGAATAATTGTTTTACAGTCATGACCAGTTCGTATCTATTATGATAAATTGTTTTGCTCAACAAAACACATAGTCGAACCAAATCATTATCAATATATGATTTCTTTATTCTCTCCAAAAAAAAGTGTCAATAATACAACACTCGGCTAAGATTAAATTATACTTATAGAAAGAAGAAAAGAACCCAACTTACCGGATCCCCTTCAACAACTTGTCCCTTACTGTCTCGTACTACTGAGATTTGTTGGGCATTGAAGCTGATGACTAGGACAGGACCCTGCTCCATTATCTTCCCTGCAACTACCTGGAAACAGTTAAAGGTTTAAGAATCAGATTGAATCATGTAAAACAGATCCAGAATGGGATATGATGCTAGTTGAGTTTCATTTATTGTGCATTTTCTAGAGCATTAATAATCAGCGAAGTATCCGCTAAACACGCCAAAAGCTCTTTACAATGGGTCCCTAGCAAACAGCAACACTTAACATGTAGGACGAGACATAATGCCCGTAAGGTGATATTACATTTTTTTTTTTACAGAGACAACGCTATTAACAATCGGTTACTCATTTTACTCCTGAGCACAGTGAGACAATCTGAGTAAAGAGCCTATTCCAAGGACTCACAATGCACTGTTCAGAGCAGGACTCAATTCCTTGACCTTCCAGTCATACCACAATATATGACAAATCTGCCATTGGGGTGGAAAAATAAAGTCAAATATTCAATTAAGGATCTCATTTTCAATATAACAGTTCAGTTTCTATGTTTGATTTTCAGCAATTCGACATCGGTGATGAAAAGAAAATTGTAAGGTTAAAGTTCAGTCTCAGACCACCCAAAGGATCCCCAGAAAATAAACACACACAAATTATCATTAAATAACAAAATATAAATAAGGAGATGATCTTACAATGAAATCATCGCTAAAAAAATTGAAACATATATTAGGCAGGAGGGAGGGGGTGCCAAGAAAAATTAGGGTAAAAAAATAGATATAAAATATATTACAGTCATTTACGTTTTGTTTTGTTTTTAAGCGTTTTACGGCCCTTGAAACATGTAGGTCATATCAGCGCCAGTAAAAAGGAAGAAAATTGGATAGTAAAAACATTGAGACGTACAATTACACAGACTTTAGGGAAAAGTAAGACAAAGGGGAAATGGTTCAAATAGGGAACAGATGCAGATTCCAAGAGCACACCACCAGTGTACTTAGTTTGAGATCACCTAAAAGTCTCATCCAGATACCAGCACAAGAACCAACTAAGAGGAACACACTCAAATGTTTACAAATCATATGTTAAAAACAAAAAAATAACAGTACATAACAGAGAGATGATTTACAAGGGAAAAAAATATCATCTCTCAAAACTATAACAATACATTTGACTGTTTCCCTCCCAGCCAAGGTCTCCGGTCAGAGTCAGGACAAAACTAAGTAATCTCATTCCAAGACAAAGACAGAAAGCAATTGGAAAACATGTATAGGGGTATAGAAGACACAGCAAGTACCTCCCTGCCCATTATGGGAGGTAGGGAACCCCACCCAGACAGTCATTTACAACTCAACCATGAATGTAATAATGTCCTCAAGTCTCAGTGTAGCATCAAAGGCCAGAAGCTTAGTGCTTGCGAAGATAAGAACAATCTATGAAATCATTTTGGCAAACATTTAAAAAAGTGGCAAAAAAAAATATATTTAACCAAAGACCATTTTTTAATCTTTATTTTGAATGTGATTTCATGTATGTGGTTGTTTATTTTGTTTGATGAGACATTGAAGTGAAGAAAGGGGGTAGAAGTAAAAATGAGTTGGTGAAAATTTATGGATTTCGAGGGTGGTCATATTCAAATTCTGATATCTTGAAAACGATCGACTCTGATGAGCAATAAATTGTCATATTTCAAAGTGCTTAAGCTAGCCTTTCAAATGATATCGGCCGTTTGAACATACAACACCTGAGGGCACCTATATTTCTTTTTTCTTTTTATAAGGGCTGAAAAAGGCCTAGAATATAGAATTAAACAGCTAACTTTGCGCTCTTGAAAGAAACTCGGTTTTCTCAAAACGTGCGATTTTTCACGTTTTTCTCTCAGTTGTCAGTTTTGTTTTGATATTACTCAACAATTTGTTATCTCGAAGGTCTTTAAAAAATTGAGCTTATAACTTTGAGCGACTGCCGACCAGTTTTCATCTTTCACCTAAGTAACATGTTGCTGTGGTTGGTTTCAAAATTGGCCATTTTCACAGTCAATGAATAACCACAATCGGCTCCACTTTTTTTTGTTGCAAACTTTGAGTAATCGTATCCGTTTAAATTCATTATCCAATGTTGCTGATTGTGTTGTGTTTTAAATCAGAACACAAAAATCTACGCAGAGAATTTAATTGCTTGCAGATTGCTTTATATTCTAAACTTGGGTTTGGAGTGTCTGCCTAATTCCAAATTTGTCAACACTGTTAAATATGGATAGATGACAACTGACTGGATATCATGTGATCTCACTCGAGAATCACCTAGACTGGCAGATGAGACATATCCACCAAATGGTTGGTATGCATTACTGTAAAACATAAACCATGTGCTTACATCTGCATGTGAAACATCTAGAACTTTGGAATCTTGAATGTATCCAGCCTTTCTTGCTTGTTCTATGGGATGAGCTAGTGTGTTATAAGGCTGAAAAGAACAAATAATATATTAAAGGAGATAAATAAACAGCTATATCTATGTAATCGGGACACCTCCACTCCCAGCAATTTCTCCAGTTTACAGAATTGTCTGGATCACCAAAGTTAGCACTTTAAATCAGTAAAAAGGTCTCAAAATTAACAGTAAGATTGCTCTTTTGTATTTAACATGGGATAGGGCACTAAAACAATGTCTAAAAGCCATAAAAATTTTAAGTACATAAAAGAAAACAGCTCAGTTGAGATTCAGACCCATGGCCTTATGACCCACTACATCATGGGATTACGTACTTCAGAAATTGTTTACTTGACATAATGTCAAGAAATCATATAAACCTTACCGCTTCAAAACACCAATCCTTCAGGACCTCCAAGTCACCTCGATTCATTGCCTTGGATTGGAAAGAAAACAATAAAATCAATGATGATGATGATGATGATGACCAATGACGATGATGATGATAATAATAATGACAACAACACCACCACACCACCCACCACCACATATTTGTATGCTGCACCACGACTACTTGACTTAAACAAAGATATTATAATAAGCTCATTGGTGAATCAGGATAATTCAGTTCCTCATGCAGTTGAAGTGTTTCTGTTCTTTTTTATCAGGGACTAAATAAGGTCAATGTCAGAATGTCTTAGCAGCAAGCAAAATCTGTGAAAATGTGTTTTATGACCATTTGCTTAGAAAGAACTGTGTGATTCCAAACATTAAACACCACCAGCCACTAGAAAACAGGTTTTTCAGAGTTGTTCTTGGGGCCGCAATAATGAATTTTGAATACCAATAGTGGTAGACCAAATAGTTTCCTCACAATGCCGATGTCCTTTAAAGTGTTTACAGTAAGGGTGTGTTTATTCTTTTTCAGGTGTCAAAAAATAATCATAACAAAGTTGCATTCAGTGGCGTAGCCTAGCAAATATTTTTGGGTTATTTCAAATTGAAAATATCCTGAAAACAGTTTTCAACGCTTGTAGAGGTAAGAAAACCTCAGTCACAAGAAAGTTAATTAATCTAATTTTTTTAACATTATCTGGGTGAAATTGGTTCGAGGAAACCATGTATGAGTTTTTAAAAAGTTTTTAAATCTCATGACTGATTTTGCCATAATTTGAATGATTGCAATTCTGTAAAAGGAGCAGTTTAGTGGCTGTTAGACTTTATTATTTCAAATTGAAATAATCAGATATATAAATGTGTAGCTTTTCGTATGTATAGAAATTATTGTCACCCTCCCCAAGAAATCATCATATTAACTAAATCCAAATCTTATATTATTTAGCTTCTAAACAATTCTGGCTTAAAACCGATTTCTTCTTCTTCTTATTATTATTATGATTATTATTATTAGTATATTATTTTATTATTATTATCATCATTACTATCAGTATTATTATCATCATTATTACCAATATTTTAATTACTTTTTTCGCCTATTACAAGAGTTGTAACCAAACAATAATTGCCTATTTGGACAATAAAGATTATTATTATTATTATTATTATTATTATTATTATTATTATTATTATTATTTCAATAGTCTATTGTAATTAAAGAAGTAAACAATTACCTCAAGGATATTTGGAATGATCACCTTCTCACATTGTCTGACAAATTTCTCCCTGTCAAAATTTGGCTCAATTTTACAAATTTCTGTCAGCACCTCAGACATTTCAGTTTTGGTAAACATTCCACCTGGTGAGCGAAATAAAAAAAATGAATTCTTTATTTTAAAAATAAAGTAAATAAATAAAAGGAGTAGAAATGTCTCAAGGCTGAAGTCTCTATGCCAACGCAGAATGAAGCCCGGTCTTGTTACAAAAGCCAATCAATGTTTAGCATGGTCTGATACTGGATGGTAGTATCAGGCAAGTCAGTACAAGTGGGAAAGGGATAGTGGCTACATCACATTGAGTAGATAAATACAAATACAATTATTGTAGATGGGTACACAATAGTTTGAAGTTTTGGCTTAAAGTCTTTTTCAAAACTTGAGAGGGATTTATCAATTAATTCTGTACATGTGTCCGAACCAAAATTTTAAAAGGTATCTTGACAGGATATGACGAGTAACAGACATATAATCCAATTTACAACCCTTTCCCATATAATTCTAGCTATAAGAATATAATCTGTTGGTGAGTGAAAAGAAAATCTGAATATAGGAAAAAGATTTGAATCTGGATAATTTTTTTAAAAACATATTTTATAGGCATTTTCAACGGGTTAACATAAGCATTGATGTTTAACACTGGATTTTCCTCAACCATACATTAATTCAAATCAACAATCAATCAGAGACATTCTTCAGATAAACTTACCAAATACATGTCCCACTTTGTCAGTGAAAAATCGTGTGGCACGTATCATGGCATTATCACTCTCATCGTATTTAACTTTGAGATCAAATAATTCTGGGTAAGAAGAAAATGATTACTCATCAATTCATAAATATCACAAAGCAAGAATTAATCAATCAAAATCTTGTATGACGTGAAGAAAAAAAACATATCATTTTGTAAGACTATTACTAATCTAAAATATACCATCCTGGCAGGCCCAAATGTCAAATAAAAATCTATATCATAAGCCTGATGACAAGTCAAGACAGTATTTTATCCACTGCCTCAATCTGGTATCATGTCGTGGTGACCCCAGGGGTGATAATTGATTTTAAATCCTAAATAATGACATTTGACTTATATTTATACACTTTTATTTTTTAAAATAAAGGTAATTTAATTAATTGCCAAAAAAAATAATTAATTAATAACAAGCAAACAGATTTGGTAATCCTTAAATTCAATTTTTATCTCTGTTCCAGCTCTATACTAGGCCGAGGGCAAGGTGAGGAGTAGGATCACTAATAACAAGTATTATAAAATTGCTCTGATAAACATTTGAATTTATTTCTACATCACAAATCATTTAACTACAACACTTACTATTAACATATTGGTTGTTGTCTTTGAAATTCTGCCAACTTTGATAAAACTTGGAATCTTTGTGTAAAACCACCCCTGTTGACTCTCTGGGCAGGAGATTGGGAGGAGGGGGAGGAATAAACAATGGTAACTATATTCAACACTTGATAAATGAATTCATCTTCTGCTTCTTCCTCATATAAATTGACTGTAAAACCTGTCAAGGCACTCACCCTCTCTACTTAATTCCCTTCACCCTCTGCTTTTTCTTCAAATAAATTGAATGCAAAACTGTCAACGAACTTCACCCACTGCTTAACTCTTTCCTTACCAAGCACTTTCGGTATTTTCCCAAAATGGTGTGTTAACCAGCAGAAAAATAGATTTTTTTTAACTCAAGCTCTCTACAAAACAATTTTATGTTTTTATTAATTAAACAAAGATCATTCTTCATATAAATCTGAATATACTCCATAATACTCAAGATTTTTACACCATGAATTTTCAGAAAATAAATAAGAGAAAAACTACCATAAAAAACCTGGGTATATTTGTAGAAAAATAATGGGCATTAATCTCAATGTTCAGGATCATAATATTATTGCCAGTTTGAACATCAATTTAGCTCACATGTTATTAATGTCAAGAACACATTGGTACCTTCTTGTATAAATCTTGTAACCTTTAAGGTTTTAACCTGCAAAAGATCAAATGTATATGGATTGATTAATACTTACTCATCTGCCTCCATCTCTCTTTCTTCTTTCGGTCTCATAGAGAAATCTGATCTCTTTTGTAACTTGTCTGTTGCAAAACAAAAAAAATTATCATAAAAAAATGCAACTTACTAGACATCCGATAAGGTATTCAATTTCACAAGGAGTTCAGCTGAATTTAACATATGTGAATCATCTAACTACAGTGCTGCTACAAAAAAAAAAACTGATATTCAAGGAACCAAGAAACCTGCAAACCCTTTGCATTCAGAATGTCAGAAAACAGGAATTTGTTACAAATGGATAATTCCCTCTCAAAATTACCAACTTTGTCACTAAACACATAAAAGGGCTATTCTGGCAAACCGGATAACATTTGTTAGGTAATGGTATGGGGAAGGGGGAAGGGAGGACAATTCATTTTCTTACTTGCATCCTTTTACGCAATCCCTTCCTCATCCCCACCCTTTCTTACCAAATCACTTTTTTTTTTTTTCAAAATCGGAATTTTAGATATAATCGTGGAATGGTGATTGGAAGAGTAAAAATAGGAATGATTCCGCGAAAAGCAGAAAGGTTGGCAGGCATGGACCAATCATTTAATTGATTTTTATTATGACATGGTTAAGGGTGCTTGCAACACAAACGAGTCATTTAAGCTCCAGGAAATGAAAGGCGATAGACTTAGATAAAGGGAGTACAGAAGTAGATGATGATAAAGAAAATATAGCTCTATGTTGAGTCTGAGACAAAAATCAGTCTTCCAGGATCTTTGTCAGAAATGAAATAAGATTTGTATCATTTACAATATCTAATATATATATATATTTGATTCATAGATAAAATGGATCAATACATTTACATAGGATATATATAACTGAGAGATAATGAACAAGAGAATAAAAAGTCGACTCTCATAAAATAAAAAACATAATGCATGACACCATTGGCCATACACCCCAGTGACATGCTGTGATCCTCAACCTAGGATTATTGTACAAAAGTACTCAAGTCTAACTGGATAGTTTTGTCTCACAATACATTGCATAGGAGATGGTCAAACAAAAAATAAATCCCTGCAAAACTATTTCTATATCTCAGTAAAGAATATTTTAGAATGTTGCTTCAGCATAAGAACGCTGCAGTTACATGAAACAGCAAAGTTTGTGCCATCGATTTTGCTTTAAGTTAACTCAGGGATGGGGCTAACTTTGTAAGAAAAATCAGCAAGGCGTGTGTGACCCATACCTTGCCATGTTGCAGTTATATTATTAGAGAAAGCAAGCGTCATTCAGACTGCGAAGCTTACTACTACTACTAGAGAAATGCAATCATACTATTCAACCATTTTGAATATTTGCCAAATTTGGTCTGAAAAAGTAAATCCTGAAATATGCCCAGTAGAATCAGCCATGTAGGATAAATTAAGAAGTTAAGATTCTATTCCTGTCAAACTCGACAGGCTTCAACCAGTATAGTGGCATACCACTTTGCTATATATTATATAAATAATACCTGGTATTTTGTAGTGTCTGGCTCTAGATAGGGTAACACTGTCAAACTCATCTTTGGCTGCTTTCACGCCCTGAATGAAAAAAAAAATTTAAAAATTTAAAAACACAATCAATCTCTGTTGTTTTATTTTTAACCTTTCGCAAACTTGCAAACCAACATGCAACCTCATGTTTGCCATGTCTTATTTCATAGCAAAGCATTCATTAAAAAAAATATTTTCTTTTAAAACTTCCTATTCTCATTTCAAAAGCATGGTGAAAAGGAAATCCACCAGTTATGCTTTGACATGAGTTAACTTGCTTTTGTTTGTTTGTTTGTTGCTTTAGGTCTCTTCCAACACAATTGAGGTTATATGAGAGACCGCTGAAACAAAAAAAAACAAGCAATCTAACAAAAATAGTACAAATGTAAATCAAAATCATAACCTAAAGATATCATAAGCTAAATTATAAATAACCAAGAACAAACAGGCAGAAGATTTACAGAAAAAAAAATATCCCCTGTCAAAAATACAATCACAAACCAAAGAAGCAGGATAGGCTAGTAAAGAGAAGAAGAAACGACATCACTATCGGATCGTACACCCATGCGAACATCATAGGTATATGATTCAAGGGTGATGCTCCCATCCAACCACCCGCTAACTTGCTTTCTATCCAAAACCGGTTTGGTCTGCAGCTATAGCAAGATAAAAACTGCAAGAAATTAAGAGATGTAAGGAATTCAGTCCCCTTGTAAAGGGGTTAATAGACAATTCATATTGTTTGACAAGCGAGCTCTGGGTTGCACTGACTGCATCTTTCAAAATGCTCCCCCAGACCATGCCTTTGCTTCAATTTGTTTTCTGCAAAATCAGATGACAAAAATTATATTTTACCTAAAAATTGACAAATTTGGCATATTCAGACTTTAAATTCATTTTTCAAAATGTTGCTCATCGCAATATAATACCAAAATCAAAATGTGAGTGAAAAAAATAATTTGGTTTAGTCATTATGACTCAGCTAATAGTCTTGTTCCAAGATGAAACAAGTTAGCTTGAAATGGTGTAAGTAGGAAAATGGCACATAAATCTGACCTCTGTGGCAATCCGAATTAGCAGATTCAAGTTTTATGAATTTTAAGAAACAAAATTGACTCTACTTAATAAAGGCATTCATTTCAACTAGAGATTTTGAAAGTAAAGCTTGAAATTAATTTTGGAGCATCAGATTCACATTAAAATAATACTGTCTTGAGACAGTCAGTCACAAATATGTAATTTACAAAATGTCAGAGATGTCGACAGGAAAGCAAATGAGTTGAAGAAGATTTAACTTAAAGTCTAGAGCTGATATATTTCCAAATTGGGCACTTTAGAAACAAACTGTAATATCATCATTATGATTATTGGAGCCAATAGCTCAGTTGGTAGAGCAAATTCACAAAGGGACCAAGATTGATCCCAGGTGAAGTCCAGATTTTTTCTGACCCCAGATTGGCTAGCTTAGATCTGTTTGTTAGATCTGGTGGAAAGCACTTTCTTATCCAATGGGTAGCAGGCAATTACTATTAACCATTCGTGCTTAAGAAATCGGGATAAACTCCTGCTCCATGGGCCTTATGGCTTTGAAGGACTATTTTTTATTTTCATTTATCAGTTTTTTTTAAATAATTATTTTTACTATAATTATTATCATCATCATTATAATTATTATTATCATTATTATATTATCATTATTACTATTATTATCATTATTATTAGATAACCGCCAACTTGTCATAGAGCTAAAACAGGACATGCTGACATGCACTACCGTCATGACCTAAAAGACAGCATGTTTGGATCATTAAAAAATATAATCTTGATGGAGATTGCTAAACATTACATTCTGTTTGTCTGTTCCTTATTTTAATTCGCTGGTCAAAAAAATAATAATCCTGGGATAAGCAAGGACATATAAACGGTCCAATATTACATCGACTGCTGTTTCACTGCTTCTTTTGTAGCAGCTTTTGGCCTCTTGAGGAATTCTGTAGTAATGCTGCTTCATACAAGGAGTAGAATCTGGCAATGATAAGCAGGCCACCTAACATCTCTGTGCACATAGATCCTCTAAAAGCAAGCTTATTTTTCCTCACTTGACTGAAAAACCTTTCATGATCACAACTAGAATGAGAAAAGGTGAGCCCTAACATAAAATAAGACAGTCTTCACACTTCTTTTTACCAAAAGAGTACGCCTTTGCTCAGTGAGAACCATTGCTCAATTATGGAGAGTGAAGAGATTCTTCATTTTTTTTTTTCACAATTTGAATTCAACCTCAAGTCAGACCAATGCCCTGTGAAGGTCTTCTCAATCCTTGACCAACTTTTTTTTTATATAATATTTTTTTCTTTTCCTCCAGATTGGAACGGTTGGCAGCTATGTTATTATTATTATTATTATTATTATTATTATTATTATTATTATTATTAATATTATTAATATTATCATCATCATCATTATCATTATTATCATCATCTTATTTATCAACATTAAAAAAAAACCCAAAAGGGTTGGTATTTGGAGGTGTGTGTGTGTGTGAGTGTGTTTGTGCGTGCGTGTGTGTGTATGTTTTTTTTTTGCTATTTTAATTGAGTGATTTTTAATGATGATGATTGACCCCAACTGTCTTCTGAATGAAATGACATGGGGAGAATAGATTATTGTTTTTCCAAGAGCAAAAAGTCCTTTTATTATCATTATTAGCAAATAATGACAATGCAATATTGTCCACCTCCTCTTCTTACATCAGCAGCAACATCATCTCAGAAATATCCTTATACATCAACCATGTTTTTTTTTCCTTTTTTCTTTTAATTTTGGTTATATAATTAGAAATGTATTTTCTTCAAACAAATTAAATATCAGTTATTTCAATTACCATAGAAGGAAGATTAGCTATTACTGTCACCCCTTACATGAGATATTTGTTTGAAAGCATCACTCTGCCCGATGGCTTGTCCTGATTTCAAAATGGCTTCAGATGCTTTGGATGCTGTGTCCATTCCCTTCTTGACAAACTCCGCCTTCTGCGCCTCTTCAACAGTCTGTATATGATGATAAATAGAAGAGAAAAAATGTACAAAATGTACACATTTATAAAGCAAATTTCCACAACTTCATCAATGAGCATCGTAATGCTTTATCAATTCCATGGCTGATCATTTATGGAACAAATTTCTATTCTATACAAGACAAGTCACTTTTAATATTTGTACAATATCTTTTACTGCTTATTGCCTGATAATTATTCACAAAAGTCCAGTGAATATGTGTTAAAAACCACCCAAAGATTGTAGAGTTTTTGGGAATCATAGACACCCAACCATTCACTATCCATTCACAATGTTACAAGGAAAAAATTGAACACCTAATTACATATAACATTCTAGCAAACAATACAGCTGTGTCCAATAAATAACCAAATTATAAAGAAGCATAAATTTGATTGACAATTCATTTAAATTATTAGGTTACAATAGAATATGGTACACCACACACCAATAAATATATTCTTGGATTCTTCGCAAATGTCCAAAATGTAATTTACACACAGAGAACATTATACATAGTGAAACCACCCAAGATGGAATCAAAATAAAATTCTATTCTAACTATTTAAATGTTTTATATCATAATAAACAGATGAATTTGTAAATAAAGGGGAAAAAATGATATCACCAAACCAAGAGAAGTTTCTTTTATTAAATCATACCTCTAAGTCATTACTAAAAACAATGAAGCAGAGAGCTGTAGCTGTAGTTCAAAACTATTCATCTCACTATGACTGTGCTTACCTCTGACAATTTCTCTTTAATATCTCCATACGTCTTTTTGAGAGCAGCAGAGCTCTTGATCGTCTCTTCCTCAATGGATTCCTGAGATTAATATTTTTTTTATAATTTAAAACAAAGATGAACCAATCAGAGGTACCTAAGATCAAGTAACTGGGTTTCAAATAATCCAATCAAAGAAGACATAAAAATAAATTATCCACTTACAAAACATTGCCACATGTAAACCAGATGATGGCAAACTACTTCAGGACACAAAAAGTAAAGAATCGATTTGGTTCTGTATTTTCTAATCCAAAACCTGAAGTTAACAAATATCTTAAGATAAAAAGTTCCCTCAAATAAAATAATCATAAACAATTAACATTTTTTCTTAATAATTGGAAAATACAAGTAGCCTTGAATGAACACAACTTCAAACCTGACATCCCATGACCCTTTTGACCCTTAAAGAAGTATTGGAAAGAGTGGTTTGCAAATCTAATCTTTCCATCTTTAATCACAAACAGTAAAATCATGGGTGGCAATGGCTAAAATTAATTAAACCTAGAACTCATGAAGTATCAAGATTATTTACTCTCGGGCTTCTGCCAATGAATCATAAAGTTTGATGGCAACATACGTGAAAGTGAAAATAAATGATGAATGAAACCAAAAAATAAAACGATACCATTAATAACCACAATAGATATGTTCCATTTGTCAATCTTGAAAATATTGCTTATTTAATTGTGAATTTTCTATATCAGACTACCAGAAATTGAAATTCTGGCCTAAACCAGAAAACTTTGTGATAGTTATACTACTCCAACCAAGCAGCAGCAATCCAATTTATCAGAACCTGTACCATCTTAGGGGTATGTTAGCTCTGTCGATAGAGCACTTACCTCTTTAAAAATGAGACCTATTTCAATACCAGGTCACTATTGTTTTTTGTTGGGTTTTTTTTTTGTTTTTTTTTTGCTTTTTTCTGAAACTTCCTTATCCCAATTAAGGAATATTATTCTTTGAGTGATAAGAATCACTATGAATCACTGTAAGAAGGATGAAAGCCCCATGAACTATATTGAGATAACTTGCTTCAGGCCATACAAGAGTATTCAGCCTAGTATTTCCAAGTGAAAAGGCAAAGATGATACTGCTGTGCTGTGCACAACTGGCAAATATGTCTCGATTTATTTAAACAGAAAGTACTTTGCTATGGTCTAGCATCCTACCTGATGGGTACAGGCAACTGGTATAAAAGGCTCCTTAGGCCTCATGTCTCTGAAATACAGTCATGCTCCATAATCATTCTAATCAAGAATATTATACTATTCATCGATGACATTAAAATATGAGTACCATACTTACAAATTTTTTTCTGGCTTCTTTCAAAGCATCGGATTCCTCTAGCTTTTGTGTTTCCTGCTTAAACTTTGCAATACTTTCCTAAGGAAAAAAAAGTGGGGATTCATGTTAAATTTATACTTCATTTAACTCAGTAACACGCTGGTCCATGAATCAGGATAGAAGGGAGATGAAACTGGTAGCGACGGTCGATAAATCATGTGTACAAGCCTGTGTGTTCATGAATGGGTTTGTTTTTTCTCCTTCTATACTTAGAATACTACAAACATTAAACTTGAATTTGATTGGTTAATACTTTAACTTGACCCTTCACCTCTCACCTCATGGGTGGAAAGTCTGTGTCCTTTTAAGCAACAAAGAAGCAAGAATTCAACTCTCCCTCCCCTCTCTCTCCCTCTTCCCCCACCTATGTTCTGACAAGGGATTTAAGTGAAGAGAGCTGCTTTTAGTCAGACAATGAGAGAGTTTTAACTATGCGTGTATAGTATGTAGAACAGTCTTTCATTGCATGTGTCTATAATCTAACACAAACGCGTATACAAGCAACAATAGATCAAAAAGTCAGACTTAAAATGTGCATAAAAAGTAACACACCAAATGTAGCAATATTTGTTTTTTGCATGAGGATTGTCCAATGTGTTAAAAAAAATTGAAGACGCATTGCCATTGTGTCTATGTGGGAAAATGGTTATATTTTGGAGATTTTGATATTGGAAAAAAACAAATTGTACCAGTTTGTTTCTTAAAATTCAAATTATTCTAATGCTTTCATGACAGATAATTTGTAAAAACGATAAGAATTACTAGTGGCTAATGAAGCAGTTGCGTAGAAGGTAAATATTCATTCCTTTCGATATTAATACTGGATGAAAATGGACAATAGGGTGTCGTATTTTTTTTTAATCAGGAAGTGATGAATGTATAAGAAGAAAATAAAAGAAGACAAACAGATGAATGTTTCGTGGATTTGTTTTCTGTTTTAATTTTGGTGAGGTTTGCAATAATCAGAGGAACTAAGAAAAAGAATATCTACTCAAGAGTTATCCTGAGGCTTCTCCAAGAGTGTTGTCCCCTGGTTTTGGCAAGATGATAGCCTGCTACCACTACAACAAAGAAGGGCAGTAAAGATTTGTTCAAAATTTATTTATTAACACAAGACTCTAAAAGATTTGAATTTATATTGACATATTATTTATGATCATAGTCACGTCTTTTTCACTTATTTCATGGTAAAATAACTTCAGGGATTATAAATAATGATCATTTGAAATCTTGTTTATCTTGAAAGATATGTTGAATATTCTTATATCAAGAATTTCAGATTACTTTGATGTCTACCTTTTTTCTTAATCATGATTGAAAGTGGATGAAAACTTTTTGCTTGTAAATTACCTAATCGCACCACTATTTTATTATTACTTTTTTAAAAATCATAACCTTTTTATAATTTAGTTTTTTATTTTTATGATTTACATGTTGTAATTTGTGTGTCTTAGTGCATTATTTGACAAAAGGGTCATTCTTTGCCCTCGAGTTGGTTCAATTTTTTGCTTATAGTATCTACTCTAAATGAATTAAAACATTCATTGCATTATTCAATGCTTATTTCTCAAGCTTCAAACAAAGAAACCCAACTGGAAAGCCTTGTTTGACCATCCATAGTGAACAGGCAGCTTACCTTTTCTTCAACCCCCCTAAATAATTTCCTTTTCCAGATTGCTTTCTGTCTTTAGTTTTGAATGAAATAATTTTAATGAAATGAGTTTATCTCTGTTCCCTTTTTAAACTAGTCCCCATTGTCTTAATTTTTCTTGCGTGGTTTTAATTGTTAATCTAGAATTTTTTTTACTTTCCCATATTCATCTGTTTTACTGGTAGAGAAATGACCAAATTGTGTCGAAAAGGCCGTAAAACAAATAAAAACAAAACAAACAATTATCTCAAGCACAATTTCACATCTGAAAATCAATACTGGCAGGTAAATACACTGTGTGAGGTAAACCATTCCTGTTGAAAATAACACAGCCACCTTGCAAAATCCGAGGGACATAACAAAAAAAAATTACATCATGAGAGTTGTAAAGAGGGAAATATCAAGAGTAGATTATTTCTTTATATATTATCTCTGTAATAACTCAATGTGTAGAATATTCACCGATCAAGCAAAGGGAGCTAACCAAAAATAATTGAGTGGCTAAGCCGTTAAGGTGTGATGGAATGTACTTTTTTTCAGACTGGCATCCTAACTAAAGGCTAGCAAACAATTTTACTGTCCATTCAATACCACAGAAACCAGGATAAAGTCAAACGGCATAGACCATAAGGCTCTAAATGAATTGGGGACAGTAGGAAGTTGAGGCCACTTAAAAGTCACACCTGCTGGGCACAAGCGTAGTCCTCAAACAGACCCCTTTTGGGGTCTCAAAATAACATGGAAGAAGAAGAAGAAGAAGAAGAAGAAGAAGAAGAAGAAGAAGAAGAAGAAGAAGAAGAAGAAGAAGAAGAAGAGAAAGAGAGAAGAGGAAGACGAAGAGGAAGACGAAGAAGAAGAGGAAGACGAAGAAGAAGAAGAAGAAGAAGAAGAAGAAGAAGAAGAAGAAGAAGAAGAAGAAGAAGAAGAAGAAGAAGAAGAAGAAGAAGAGGTAGAGTATGGCAAATCTCACTTTCATTTCTTTATTCTTTTTCAGGTCTTGCTTGATATTGTCAATGACTGTCTGAAAGAAGTTCCTGTTAGACATATTCCTGTGCTGGAAAAGTTGACAGAATCCATAGACCATTGAAATGATTCATTTATGCATTATTAGAATTAGAGCAACATTGTTTTACTTTCAAAAATGAATAACAATTATCAAATAGTACAAGTAGTACCACAACTACTACTACTACTACTACTACTACTACTACTACTACTACTACTACTACTACTACTACTACTACTACTACTACTAACAATCATAATAATAATAATAAAAAAAATGATAATGATGATGATGATGATGATGATGATGATGATGATGATGATGATACAATGATATGATAAAATATAATAATAATAATAATAATAATAATAATAATAATAATAATAATAATAATAATAATAATAATAATAATAATAATAATAATAATGTTGATTATTATTATTTTGACTTTAAATATTTATTTTGAGCACATGATTGACAATTAAATAACAATAGATTGATATAGTGAGTCACAAATACAAGATATCCATAACAGTGCTTCAAGTAAAATTAAAATCTAAGCACTAAGAGATAACAATGTTGTTAAGCGTCACTATGATGATTACCTGGCAAATAAAGAGATCTGCCTGACAATTTTTGTGAAAGACATGGTTATATTCCGATGATTTTGACAGGCCAGAGTTAGAAATCTTACGGTGACTTACAGACCGCCCCACTGAATAAACTTGGAGGAACTGAGGAAAAATACAAAACACATAGTAATTTTTACTTAAATCTAACCTGGTCATAGATTATAGATAGCAAGATAGAGATACAGCTATGGGATGGGAGCTGATATCACTTTTCATTGACAACTTGTTAAGAAAAATAAATGTGTCACAAATTTCAAATTTTCAATAAATGTGCTTCTTAATAAAGCACCTAAAAATTTCAGGAAATTACCGAGGAATTTTTTAATTCCTTTTCTAACCACCTCAAAAGTATAAAAAAATGAGTTCACAGTACAGTAATTCTACTAAGACTACGACTACAAGTTTCACAAAGTCTATTTTTTAATGTAGTGCTTTTATGCACCTCCGTTGACGGTGTATCTTAACGGATCGTTTTTATGCACCTCTGTTACGAATTCTACCCAATTTCATCAGCGATATTGTGTTTCTGTATTTGGACATGGCAAAAGTTATATTGTGACATCTGTAGGATGTCTTTGTTAATAAATTTAAATAAAAATAATAATAATAATCTAAAAAAATCGAAATATAAAACCAGAAAAAAGAAGTTGCATTAAAGGTAAAATAATGTTTTAGAAAGAACTTATTAAGTGTGATGAACAGTCAGGTGGCTCCGTAGCCCAGTGGACAAGCTGTCAGACTCTAAATTTGAAAGTACTGGGTTCGATTCCGTTGTGGACATATTTTTGTTGTTGTTGTTGTTGTTTTCCAAAAACTTTTTAGCATGTTAAAGACAAAATTCGATTTTAATTTTCTAAAATTATTTATTTATTTGAGATCAGTATTTGTGTGCCATGTTTCTTTTTACCTTTGATATTTTAAAGTTATTTGTTATTATTAATTTATTATGATTGTATAACGTACTTTGGTAATCACTAAGCAGCGTGCTAAACTACAATCTAAAACTATTTAAACCTCACGGATGTATGCAGCAACATTTTCATTAATTTACCATCACGGCCAACGAGGTGCATAAAAACGATGCGTTTTTTTACACCGCCAACGGAGGTGCATAAAAACAGTGCATTTTTGTACACTTCCAATGGAGGTGCATAAAACGCTGCGTTTTTGTACACCTCCAACGGAGGTGCATAAAAATGCCATCATTTTTTTTTAATAGGTCAAGAGTAATGCTAGCGTAATCGGATTATGTAATAATGATAAGGAAAAATGATCATACTGTGATGATGATGATAATGATGGTGGTGGTGGTAGTAGTGATGAAATACTTATAAGTCATGATGAAATAAATCAACAATTTTGAGCAGGTACAGGGCAGTAGGCTACAGGCTACTAAAAAAAAGTACCGTACGTCGAATTAAATTACGATATTTACTCATTGTGAACAATCATAAACTGACCTGGAAATCACCAGACGGAAAAAAAAGAAAGTCAGATAGACCACATTATGATCAACAGAAAATGTCAGAGTCAGGCGATTGGCAGACATTGGAAGTGATCATCATCTGGTCACAGCCAAAATCTTCATGAAATTGAGGAAAATAAAAATTGCAGAACAGAAGAAGAAACGTTTTTTTGGTCACAGTTTTTCCTATTAACCGCTTTATAAGATTTTTCGCCACATAATCGGTCATAACTTCTAGACGTCTAGATGAGAGAATGTTTCACTCCCCTTTATTATAAAGGTTTTCTCCGCTAAATTATAATTAAGGAAGCGTCA
>NC_088361.1:120817801-120855301 GCF_034508935.2 Berghia stephanieae
AACACCAAGAAATTAGAATGGGCCACAATGTCCTCATTGTGGGGGGAAAAGCAAAAGAGCGCCATCTAGATTTCTAAGTGAGTAGTCGATTACTATTTCTAGTCGGTCCTCAATTTCCCAATCGGGTGTTCTTTTTCTTTTTTTTTTTATTGTAATTATTTTTGTTTTTTTTTTTGTTTTGTTGTTTTTGTTTTCTTGTCATTAGCCTACCATCGCACTCTCCTTTCTTTTATTTTTTCTAAATATTGTTAAACATTCCTCACGTATACGTTTACTACTGATATTGAATTACTTTTGTCTTAAAAATATGTGCCCGGAAAAAAATGTTGTAAGCCGTTCTTTTCTCGACAGTTTCGTCTTCCATTATTTTCGGGAGGACCCAGATCTCAGATATTATAATCCGACTGCTCTTAAAGGGTTTGCCAGCAATGACCTTCGAGTTTTTGAGTGTGTTTGATTGTGGGAAGGGGGTTGACACGTGGTTCAGAGTAAAGATTTCCTGATTCGAAACCCGCAAAAAATTACAACAGACCATGAGTAAAAGCGTGTAGAAAACCATTCGTCAGTCACAAGAAGAGACCTAAAGAGTTTCTCATGAGCCAATATTGCAAAGAATGTCCTCAAGGCTCAGTACGACGGTGCCACGCTTCTTCTTCTTCTTCTTCTTCTTCTTCTTCTTCTTCTTCTTCTTCTTCTTCTTCTTCTTCTTCTTCTTCTTCTACAACAACAACATAATCACTATCATATCAAGTTGGTCAACTGGTAGGCTACATGTTTCGACTTGTAACCATATCAAGCGATATTGAGCATAGTCACGAAAATGTGAAATGGAAAGGCTTCGGATGGGAACAGTGCAGACAATTGACATTTCGGTTACAAACATTTCTTCAGTAAATCAATAAGCAAACGAACGCTGAAAACAAAGAAAATAAAATGTAGTAAGAATTGCAGCGTCTTTATTCCTGGGTGGTTGAAGTATGAATGAAACTGTGGGCTTCAGGCATCCCCAGTCGTTCTCGATTGAGCAGAGTATTGACCGGACGCCGACAATAATGTCAAAACTAGTCGATGAACGCATTTTAGTTTTTAAAAAAAGAAAAAAGAAAATCATGCTCAAAGTTGGCGTTGTAATAAATTATATGTTACGACTTTTGAAATATTGGACTCAGCAGCCGTGCATGGAATAAATCATCACTCTCCTCCCCTTAAAATTTTGAATGGCCTCTGACTTGCTGGGCTGAAGAAACATGTTTTGTTAGACGGTTCGCATGAAATTAATAATTTAAGAAAATATTTATTAGAAAATACGAAGAGACAGTGCGAAAAAATAAAAGGAAAGAAAAAAGAATTGTCTAAAGTAGGTTATAAATAACACATGTTTATGCAATGAAGACTATTTGGAGGATAATTCTCACGTGTAAAGATTATAATTATAAGGACTAGGGCATATATTGATGCTATGCTTTTAGGTAAAATACTCACAGGCTCTGTCCGCCATATGAATCGTATCAACGCATAAAAATTATGAAGGCTCTAACTTTTAACGTTTTTAATCTCCCAGGGGGACTTCAGTGAAATCGAATCAACCAACTGGCTGGATAAGAACAATAACGTAAAGCCGGGTAACATCAAACTTTATTCATTTTAGAAGGAACGAAAGTGAAGTCACTCAGTTATTGTTTTTAGACAGCCGTTTGGTGCTTGTTTTTTTTACTAAATTACATCAATCAGATTGCTTACACATCGTTTTGTGTGTTGGCACGGTATATACGGCTGGCGGATGTTGTGGGTATTTTACCTAAACTTAAAACATCAATTTGTGACCTAGCTCTTATAAACAAAACCTTTACACATGTGAACAAAAGTCACAAATCGCGAACACACACACACACTCCAACACAAATCAAATGAAAACAACAAAAAATAGCACCCAAACAACAAGTCGCAAAACTGAGTGATCAACCTCTAAGTGTGCTCAAATCATTTTACAATGCATTCAAAGACAACAGCATTATATAATATGTTGGATAAGCCATGACGCCTCTGAGGATACCCCTCTGAAGCGCATAATGGACGGTGCCCCCGTTTCGAGCCGAAATAAGTCCCGGCAACCCTTGTACGCAGCTTCCCCGAATACGGACAGAGATGCATATACGAGATGGAAATCGGTTTGGACGAATTCAATCCCTCGTGCGGGCCGGGACGTACACTCCTCTAAGCTTGGTGAGAAGATGCCAGGCTTTGATACCAGTAAGAGGAGACACTGGGTGGCTGCTAATCGGCTTCGGTCGAGGAGCTGCCTAACAGCAAGTGCGATTCATCAGTGGGGACTACTTTCCACCTGTTCCACATGTACCCGATGTGGACAAGAACCCGAAACGGCAGAGCATCTAGTCGAACCGTGTGTTGTGACGATGCTACCGGGCGGGTTTGCAACGGTGCACGAATGTGGACCGGACTTTGCTGATTAGGTCGATCGTCATAACATAGTATAGTAGTGTGAGAACTATAAGAGGCTGCTGCCTCTGAGGCGACATTACAATTCCTTTTTTTCAGAGATAATGCTGTTACCAGCAAGCCGCATATATTATATTGATTCAAGACAAATTCTATAATGCCAACTGACAAATTTTGAAAAAAATGTCTCCCCCCCCCCCCCTCCCCCCTCCAGTTTTTGGGTTCAATTTATTTTACTTTCTTTAAAAAAAAAAAAAAGATAAAAATGAAAAGCTAGCGAGCCGAACGTTCGGAGAGAGGCTATCCAACATGACTTAGGTACACACGTAGGTATCGCATAGCCTATTTAATTTATTTTAATGGTAATCGACTCCACTAATAAATTATTTCCTTTCTAGCCGCCATATCAGGGTTGCCAGTTTGGCATTTTAAATGCCAGATTCCAAAAATCTGGCATTTTTGAAAACCGTTTGGCATTAGAAAAATCATTTGGCATTTGGCATTTTCATTTGGCATTTTCTTTTCTTGTATATTATACTTCAAATGACACCTTTTCTTAATAAAAAAATTACCCCAACAGGAAATTTAGTATAATTCAAAAAAAAAAAGAAAAAAAAAAGAAAAGAAAACACGCAAGCCACCAGGATATGATAGTAAATTGTCTATCAAAAGTGAGTAGTTTTCTTAGTGGGGGTGGGAGTCAACAGACTTTGGCATTTTTTTGAGTGTTTTGGCATTTTTTGAGTCTTCCCCTGGCATTTTGTTGAAAAATAATCTGGCAACCCTGCGCCATATTGAAATTCACGTGCTGGTACCTCAAATTGACTCTCCTTTGTCCACCAGTTCTTTAATTTTTAACGCTTTTATACTTCACATTAAATTAATTCAAAATGGAATCTGGGTAAGTTTTTTTTTATTCTTCACATTTTCCATCTATATATCGTTATAATTTGTTGAGCATGTATGCTACATTGTAAAGGAGTCGACCGGCAAGAGTAGTGAAGTAAGCGGGAGAGGAGAGGCAGGCAGGTGTCGGGTGTGGTGTGCCTTCCAACTTCAAACGATCCCTAAAATTTAAAAGTAACGAACCGATTTTCACTTGCGATATCTGCGTCAAATTATTTTCCGTATGATATTTTGAAAAATAACGTAAATCCATTCAAAATTGAAGGACAATCTCTTTGCAATTTCTTGGGGAGAAATTCCGCACCCTCGACTCACTCAAATTCAAAGGGAGGCGGGAGGCTATCCGAAACAACCCAAGTATTTCCTCAACTAACCCTAAGAAAAAATAAAACCTAATACTAATACATTTAACTAACCCTAATAGGGAAAACAAGTATATCGAAACAAACACCCTAGCACCTTTATGAACGTTATGCAACGCCGTTGACCGTTAGCCTCCCGTAGTAATTTAATTCCAAATTCTTTTCAGGCAGTTTGAGATCAAATTCGTGGTCTCCCATGCCAGCCAACAAATAGGCTTGGGCATTTCCCAAAGTAAAACTAAAACAGTCATCATTTTGAGTTTGAGACTGGACTGGGGATCAGTTGTTAGTGTTAGACCCAAAGTTTAAAATCATGCTTTCTCATTAATTTATTTTAAAAAAACTACACGTTTTATTAAAATTTAATCTTAATCAATTGATACTGATATATATCAATTTTACCCCTGACCTTTTTTGATTTCATTTTCACAGGAAAATCTTTGTGGGTGGACTCGACTGGAATACAGATAGAGGTTAGTGTTTTTAGTATTCATATTTTAATTTCAATAACGAAGTGGCAATTCGGACCCGAGTCTGAATTGCTTCCCGTGGCAATTCAGACTCCTGCGCAATCACAGGAAGTGTCGGAAGTGGAAACTGGGTCGAAAGTGAAGCGTGGTAGAGTGGGGGGAAGCTGCTTGTTGTCAGTTGGTAGGAGGGCGAGTGAGCGAGCAAGTCACGTTTTAGAACTCCCGAAGATGACTATTGCAAACGGAATAGTAACTGAGAGTTTCACTAATGGCGCTGATATGACCTAAATGTACCTAAATGTGTTGCAAGCAAGCGCCTTAATAACAAACAAAACATAGATCTAAATATTCGTGATCTTTGGGAGATTACAATTGCAGTCGCTATTGTTAACGTTAACAATCAATTTGCCCTCGCATAGATAGAGTGTCATTGTGTAATGATTGGAAGATTTATTTGATTTGCCATGAGCATGTTGCTAAAGATACATGCATGACATATCTACATTATATATATTGCCATTTGAGGCAGCGAAAAAGTGCGGGTAAAGGCGAATAATATGACTTTGGGCATTGAGCGTTTTATTTAAAAGGCAGTATGGGTCGGGCTTTGACAAAAGGCAGTATCTTAAAACATATGCTGTTTTATTTCTAAATATAAAAATAGAGGCGATTCTTGGCTACAAACCATGCAATAGAGCCCCGCCACTGGGGTAGGGGCAGAGTACTAATATACGTCTAATACTAATGTTAGGTACTTTGGTAAACGTCCATTCGGCCCTCCAGCAGGGAACCGATAAATGGCCTAGTGGCTGTGACCCGATTTTTTGGACTTTTGAGTGATGGGTCTAAGAAAAAGTTCCATAGATTTTTTGTTTATGGATGGATTTTAATGATTTATGTCTTATTTTCTTCAGGAGAAATTACTCTATCGTTTGGTGTAGTTTATTTTAAAATCAATGACAATTTAGTATAACTTTTGATTATGGATAAAATAGGGTATAATTTAGCTTTGGATAATTAAAAGATTAGAACTTGGTAAATCAAAATTTCATGCTGGCACGTTTATTTAACATCTTAACTTTTTTATAAAATTAAATTCAGGGCAAAGTTGTATACCGCATCCATGAAATTCGTTCCAGTAAAATCCTTACTCAAATCTTAGCGGCCATTTTAGACCAGTTTTGAAATCCAAATGGTGGTTACTACCGGAAATGCAACAATTTTCAGGTCACAAAGTCCGTCAGTAAATAACAAAGGCAAATAGAAGACCATTTTTCAGCCTTTAAACTAACATAACTTTGTTTCTGCTTATCTGATTTTCACAATTTTGGTATCATTAGAATCGTGTTGAAAAGCACTTTAAAATGATATAGGTTTCATTGAGCTCAATCCAATTTGAATTTTTTACCAAAGTACCTACTAATGTATGTGATTATTCTGTTTTTAATGATTTAGAGATACTCATGAATGTGTGTTTAGGAAGACCAATACGGTTTCTATAGCTGCAAACGGAATAGTAACTGAGAGTTTCACTAATGATAAGTTCATCATTCCGGCGCATTGCATTGCAGTATTCAGTTTAGACTTGAGTCCGAATTGTCACGGGAAGCGATTCAGACTCGGGTCCGAATAGCCTTTTCCTTTCAATAATTGCTCAATTACTACTGATTTTAATTCTTATTGGATTACTGAGTAAATTTGCCTCATTGGACAGGCTGGTATCAAAAATTCTGTTTCACCCCCCTTGTGTAGAAACAAGAGGCCATTGTATTATGCATGTCCACATTAGTTTACATCTGTGTAGAAATGAGTACCTGGCCGTTAACGGCGTTGTCTCTGTCGAAAAAATTATATCGCCTAACATACGTCATGCTCTACATGTTACGTTTTGCTGTTGATCAGGGATCCTTTGTAAAGCGCTTTGGGCACGTTTAGTGGATATTGCGCCATATCAAAGCTTGAGTTTCAAGTTTCTTTCCCTCGTTGATTTTGCACATTTTTCATTCACTTTACTTAAAACCTCACGCAAACAAAATAAATGGAAACACCACAACAAAACTTTTAGAACAAATTTCTAGTTCCATAACTCCCATAGCGGGCAGGGAGGTACATACTGTGTCTTCTATCCCCTTATATCTTATCCAACAAGCTTTCTGTCTTTGTCTTGGAATGGGATTACTTGTTTTTTTTCGGGGCCCTCGTCGGAGTCCTGGCTGAGAGGGAAACAGTCAAATGCAAGGTTATTGTTTTGGGAGATGATATTTTTTTCCTTGTAAATCATCTCTCTGTTATGTATTATTATATTGGTTATTTTTAATGTATAATGTAAGCATTTGAGTGTATTCCTCTTTGTTGGATTTTGTGCTTGTGTCCGGATGAGACATAGGTGATCTCAAACTAAGTACATTGGTGGTATGCTCTTGGAATCTACATCTGATCCCTATTTGTTCCCATTCCCCTTTGTCTTACTTTCTCTTGGGTGCTCTAATTGTAATTCTAGAACTTTTTACTATCCCATTTTCTTCCTTTTTACTGGCGCTGATATAACCTAAATGTGTTGCAAGTGCCGTAAAACCCTTAAAAACAAAACAAAACAAACTAGTTCCATAAAATAATTGTATTATTATTGTCAATAATATCCAGTCTTGAAATAATGTTTATTTTCATTTTGGATGGAATTATGGGTCAAAATTAGTGCTGGGTCGAGTTTGAAACGATCAAATCGAGCGGGTTTTCGATCGAGTCCTCTAAAATCGAGTCGGTTTCGGGCGGGTTTCGAGTCAGTGACGTCATCGAGCAGTGATTCGTTTGAAAAAAAAAAACACGAGCAACTCGTTTGCCACAGGAAACTTCACATACCCCTCCCTCTCTTATGTCTGTGGCTGGCTTGACTGCAGTGGTTATGATGGGGGCTGCCAGATGGCCAAGTTCAAAATTGGTTACTAAGAAACGCTTTTCTATTATTATTCATTTTAAAAAAAAAAATCTTTTATTTTAAAAAAATGAAAAGATAAGTTTATCCAACTGTAGTCGATTGTTTTGTTAATCAAAACAAATGAGTTTTTCAAGGGAGTCAGAATGCTTGTGGTGTTGGGCTATTTGGGGTCTATTTGACTACTTGGGCAAGAAGAAATCTGGCTGTCTGGCAGCCTTGATTATGATCGTTCGTCGCATCACACACACATACACACACGCCATCAAACAGTTGTTGATGGTGAAGGGTTGAGACCCCCCCCCCCCCCCTCCACCACCATCATCCCGCTGTCACCTTAACATTTCATATTTATGTCGCGCCAAAAGTTGTCGGCCGCCCCCACCTCCCATAATTTGTCACTGGTCGTCATCGCCTCTTGTGTGTGCGGGAAAGGTCGTGCCTTTCATTTCATTATTTGAAAAATAAATGAACAAGAATGGTGTGTTTTTATTAGGTAGGTAGATAATAATAATATTTAGCAGGTTCCACACCCAGACACACACGGATTGCCCGGACACGATGATAACGATGCCGACGACAATGGATGACGATGATGATGATGATTATCGTGTTTCTGTTTAAAAAATGAAATACTTTAGCAGGTTCCACCCCCACCCCCCACACGGATAGACCGGACCCGAAGATGATGATTGTGGTTTTGCTGGCTGTTACGGCTGTGATGAGGATGATGATAATGATGATGATGATGATGATGACGATGGCGCAGATGGTGATTATTTGTTCGGTCGCTCAGTGGTACGGTGTCTCTTGTCACAAAATCAAGCCTTGTCAATGGCCGGATGAGTGACAGTGATTGTTGAAAATTGTGATCCAGACGTTAAGTCCGTGTGTCAGGCACTTGACTCAGGTGTGAATGTATTCTTATCTTATAAGCAATGACGGGTATTGTAAAGAGCTTTAATACAAAAAGACTCCAAACAGCGATCGGTACCTACTGTACGAAATGGATGTATGGTCGATATGGCGTGCCGGAGGAATAAATTAAATAAAATATTGTGAAGTTCATTGAGCATGGTAAATCCTTGGAAATGCGCTTTGAACTAATACACCTGCTAGACAACTCCGATTCCAATATAAACGACTGATTAATATTCCCATATATAAACTATAGTTAGCTGAAAATCTTTCTTTGTCGGGACTCCAAAAGTATGGAACGAATTAGACAAAGAAATCAAAGGGTCTTTTAGGAGCACTGATTGATTTTAGATTGATTATTACATTGAAATGTGTTGATATTTATTTTATCCATTATTATTAGGGTGGTGGTGGTGGTGGTGATGATGATGATCCCGCTGATATGATGGTGATGATAAATAAATTAAACATAATTCCCTTTATTCATCCCATAGGGGAGATTCGTCTTTCGGGTCTATTCTAAGGGAAGACTGGAATAACCCAAGCGATAGCCGCAGTGCAGCGCCGCAAATTTAGTTAGGGCAAGGTGACTTGCTCAAGACCACTCAGCGGCGGGTGATCGAACTCGGTACCTTTCGGGTGCCAACCAAAGACCGTACCGCTGCCCTGATGATGATGATGATGATGATGATGATGATGATGATGGGAACTAACAAAGAATACACAGGCATCTAAAATTGAAACATTCCATATTCAAAGCTAATGTTTTACTTTAAAAAATTGAGCTTTACAATATCCACTAAATGTGATCAAAGCGCTTTGTAAAGGGGTCCCCGGTCAACAGCAACATTTAATATGTAGGACGGGACATGCCGCCTGTTAGGCGATATTACAATTTTTCAGACAAAGACAACGCTGTTAACGGCCAGGTACTCATTTTACACCTGAGTACGGTGAGAGAATGTGAGTAAAGAGCCTTGTCCAAAGACTCAACTATGCACCGAGCGCGAGGCTCGAACCCAGGACTTTCCGATCCCAAAGCGGGTGTCATACCACTAGACCATTATAATGCACGAGAGCCATGGTCGACTAGAGTACTACCTATAGTTACGTCATGACTAGACCACATAGCCGCACTACTGTAGGAGTGTTCATTGATAGAGGGATGCGTGTGTGTCATAGAAATAGCCTTAGTGTGTGTGTGTGTGTGTGTATGTGTGTGTGTGTGTGTGATAGTCAAACTTTAGTAGGTTTAATGAAGTCTTGTCACACACGCGTGATACACCTATACAAATTTCCCTGCCACTGCCACCCAGACACACTAACATCTGACAAGGAGTGAGGGCTGTGGAAGAACCACAGACTACCGTGTGCAAACATTGGCGATTGGTATCGGATGGCAAACTGTGATCGTTTGAATTTGAAATGATTCGAAACACTCGTTACCCCTCCGCTCGCTCGAATCCTGATCGTCTCAAGCTCGTCTCACGTGTCAAGATCGTCTCAAGCTCACAACCCGCTTGATCGTTTTACGATCGAGTGATCGTTTTACTAACTCGCTCTTCCGGCATTGAGATCGAGCACTGACTCGTGGCTTGGCGCTCGGTCGTCGATCGAGTAAAAGCGATCAAATAACCCAACACTAGTCAAAATGTACGGTAACGTAGCAAATTTGCATATTAATTAGCTTTCCAATATGGCTGCTGCGGTCACATGACCTAATTTGCATATTTGACTTATCTACTACTATCCATGTGAATTTCTTGAAGGTGGGACTAGTAGTTACCATTTTGTTGCATTTTTACTAACATATCCAGATTTGTTACAACTAAAGAATTGCAGATGATTTAAAACTTAATTTTTTTTAAACAATCACTTTGTGGCAGATCAGTTTAAACATAGATTAATTTTGTTTATACTTTTTCAGATAGCCTCAAAAATCACTTTACCAAATATGGTGAAGTAACAGACTGTGTTGTAATGAGAAATCCAGCAGGAAAATCCAGAGGATTTGGCTTTGTAACATTTGGAGATCCAGATACTGCCAATGTAGTAGTAACCAAAAAGCATACAATTGATGGGAGAGTTGTAAGTGATCTTGTGATTTTGAAGTGTTAATTGAAATGGAATGTTATGTCTTTTATTATGATGGATTTTTATTTTCTGAACTACCATATTCCTTTTCTCACTATATATCAATTATCCGTTATTGATTCTTACTGTATAATACAAAAATGCATATACTTTATTAGTTTTACAAAGCAATGAAAGTCTTAAGGGAGCTCAGGTAAATATATGGTTTTGTTCCACACTGAATACAGGTCATATTAATTATAGCGTTGAAGTCAAATTGAGACTAAGTTCATGAACAAGCATTAGCAAAATAAAGTTAAATATAGTTTTTGGTATGAGTTGATAGTTTCATATTGAGTTCCAATCCTTTTTTATTGCCAAATGAAAACAAAATTGTATTTACTTACAGATTGATGCCAAACCATGCAGTGCCAGGGGTGCAAATGGTGCAAACAAGGTAAGGCTTGCCACCTGTCATTTATCCGGGATTATATTGTCACCTCTTGTTTCACTGGTTCTTCCAACGCAACACTATGAGTACAACTCAAGTGGAAACAACATATTCAAAGGGCTTGATGATTCCAACAAGTGAACAAAACTGATCACGAAATGCATAAAAATTAAGATTTAAGTCTAATATGAGAGGGTCCTTCAATTTTTATTTAGTCAGTCGTGAGGGTGGTGCTGCAGATGGCACCTCATTCCCTGTTTACCTTTATATGATTGTGTTGGAGGGAGGGGGTGGGGATACATCTCGATTTATTTATTAAAAAATTTTTAAAAATCTCTAAATATTTAATGGTGGGCGAGCCTTTGACAATGTTCAAAGCCTAATTAGGTGCCAGGATTTTTACTCTTCGCTCAGACCTGCATAGTTTAAAACTGGATTTATTTTGTCTTTGAGTTGAATTACACATCTTAGTTGAAAGTTAAGATTTGGGTATAGATAGGTGGTTGTAATGTGGCACCTTGAAGTTGACATCTGCCAATGTATCTTAACTGAAGAAGATTATTTATTCTCATAATTTTTGTATTGATGGAAAGATTTTTCAGTTTTCTTCATCCCTTTCCCGAAAGGTGGTTCAGTGGGAACTTGCTTTTCCATCTCAACGCCCAACCTCTATTCATATATCTTCTAAAATTAACTGATCTTTCTACTCTCTCTGAAAATCAAACACAATGTTAACTAGCATTTACAAGTTTACATACATCTTATCTTATCTTCAGAGACCCATATTAGAAGTTAATACTTCACTATCCCTTTAGTGATCATTTGGAGGTATACAAGGCTCACCAATTTTAAGAATCCACGTCTAGCTCACCATAAGGCTGTCATTTATGATCCATCACTGTATTTTCGGTTTCAGTTTTTTTTTTGTTTTTTTTTAAATGTTCATTCCTTTTGATCCCTTATTTTTGATGATGAATTTCTACTTTTTATAATTGATTACAATAATAAAATAGAATAGAAGCTTCACTTTAATTTCCGAAGACAGATTGTGTGGACATTGCGGGTTCCCCCTTTGTCAACAAAGCATGATTAATGAAACGCTAGTGAAAGCTGCTATTCTATTTTATTATTATTCCAGATTCAAGAAGCAACATTTGTGTTACTATGGGGATTTACTTATTTCTATTAAGGTGTTTCAATTCCCTATTGTCTCTCTCCTCTCCTCCCTCCCTCCCTCCCTTCTTTAAAATAAAAGTTTTCTTTTTCTTTTTTGTCAGTCTCAACGGCCTGGATTTTCTGGCAGAACAACAAAGATATTCATCGGAGGATTGCCAAATGATGCCAGCGATGAAAATCTGAAAACTTTTTTTTCAAAATATGGACTGGTATGTACTATGTTAAGATCCATTTCCAATCCATTGGTTTCAACATCAAAATGTGTGGGGTTCTGGTCAACTTCTCTAGCTTTATAAAATGATTGGTTCTGCATTTGCACCTTGACAAAATAAAATAAAAGTTTTGAGGAGAAATAAATCCCATCTGGTTAGACAGAAAGTCGACTGTTTCCTTAATAGTGTATAGACATTAGAAAATAGGCTGTAGCACTCGTATTAATTTTAAAACCCTAACATTAGGTATTTGCTGTTCAGCAGGTTTATTTTTCTTCACAAATCATCAAAAATTAGGTCTCCTTGAGCAGTTTCTCTTTCTCTTGAATTTAAGTTATTGGTCAGTAACTTATACCATTATCATCAGCAGCCTTTGAAGATTATAATATCATAACTTGGGCCTGCTAACTTGTTATCAAAGCAAAGCGCCATCAATGTAAACCAGGCCTATTTTTATCCTACTCTGAACACGATTTATTTTTCTTCATAAATCATCAATGAATTAGGTTTCTCTGAAACTTCAAAAAGTTTTTTTCCGATTTTGATGTTATTTTCCATGGTTTGGGAAGTCACATTAGGCTTTGTAATTTAATTTTTACTCTTTGTATAACAAAATTTAGTTTGTGACACCCACTTAAATGTTACATAGGGATATGTTCATAATTGTATATAGACAGAAAGAAGAAAAAAATGCAGTTGGGTGTATGTGACATGTCTTGAATTATATCTTACATCACATTTTGCAACAACCATGTAGTAGAATTTGTGAAATATGTTTTACATTATTTATGCCTAACAGGGTGTAAATAAATAACCGACTTGATCACTTATTGTCATAATTTTGATTTATGGCTGTAATTGATGGGAAATAGACTGGTCTGGACGATTTCTGCCCTTTTCCGGTAACTTACACCGGATATCATTCCCTGAAGTTAACTGTATCGACTATGCCAATCTTTTGTAGTGTTTTTTTCTTTTAAAGCACACACATTTTTCGACTTACCATCTCAACTCACACGAGCAAAGCTACCACTTGAAGTTTACACATTGATAATGCTTTACGTAGCAGTAGCATAGATAGTGGTTCACAGAACTAAAATAAGCACTGTCAAGAGTTAAGCGTTTGGCTAATTTTAAAACAACTATTCTTTCTTTTTTCTCCACTCTTTGTTGAACACTGGTTGGGGGCTTTTGACCTCCCATGATGGGCAGAAGGTCACTTGCTGTGTCTTCTATTTCGCTATGTTTTCTGAGTTTCTCTCTGCCATTGTCAAGGAATGAGGTTACTTGGGTTTTTTCCTTGGCCTTGCAATGGTTTTTTGTTGAGCAGCAAATGGTCAAATGTATAGTTATAGTCAAGTTGCAAATTTTCTGTATATTTACGGAATTCAGTTTGTTATAAAACCTTAGTATATTTTCCTGCTAAACATTAAAAAATTTAAGTTGGTACAAAATATCTTTTTATTGGGGTTCAGCACTCAGTATAGGGGGCAGTCTATGTGTTTGCGTAAAAGGTCAGTAAATTTTTGCCTTTTGAATTGACAACCCTGGTTATAGTTTTAAGAAATAATTTTTTTCCTTGTAAATCATCCCTCTTTTATGTAGTTCTTTATTTTATTTTGAGCACATGATTTGTAACTCATCTCCCTTTACCGGCACTGGTATGACCTAAATGTGTCATAAGCGCAGTAAAACCCTTAAAAACAAAAACTTAATTTGACAGAAGAGGTGGATTGAACGTTGACCAATACAGACAAGTCCGAATTCCAATTATTATAGACAGGGATTTACAGGTCTGTGACAGTTATGATGCAAGTGAAGATAAGAAAGAGTGCTTTCAACAGGTTCAACTCAGTGTGGCGTTCTGGGTGGGGTTCCTGACCTCCCATAGTGGGCAGGGGCCCCCTTATATCTGTTTTCCAACATGCTTTCTGTCTTTGTCTTGGAATGAGATAACTTGGTTTTGTCCTGGTCCTGGCCAGATGCCCTGGCTGAGAGGGAAACAGTCGAATGTATAGTTAGTTTTGGGAGATATTTTTTTCATTGTAAATCATCTCTCTGTTATGCACTGTATTATGCTTTCTTTTTATTCTATATGATTTGTAAAACATTTGAGTGTGTTCCTCTTAACGGGGACCTGTGCTTGTGTCTGGATGAGACTTTAAGTGATCTCAAACTAAGTACCTGTATAGAGTGCTTTTGGAATCTAGACCTGTTTCTTATTTGAACCAATTTCCCTTTGTCTTCCCTTTTCTTGGATGTTTTATTGTAATTCTAGAACTTTTTACTATCACATTTTCTTCCTTTTTACTGGCGCTGATATGACCTTAATGTGTTACAAGCGCCGTAAAACCCTTAAAAACATTTTTAAAAAACGGTGTGGCGTTGTTAAAGGTTTCTTCCAATTGTGTAATGTAAAGTATTTTCCTTAATATTTTACAGGTTACAGAGGTTGTCATCATGATGAATGAGGACAAGTCTCGGTCAAGAGGTAGGAGTCGCATCTTTTTCCGTTTCATTTTAAACTATAAAAGAAAGAAAAAATATCTTCATTCAAATTGAAATTGTGGCCTTTATGAATGGCCACTTGCCTGACCTGTTTTGGTATGATGCAGAAATGAGAATGCTTATTTTTCAGGGAAGCATGGGTCAAAGTTGTCTGGAAGTCGGGTGTGCTGGCGAATACGAGTTTTTAAGGTTTTGATCTTTTTACTCAGTTTAGAGTGGCTGAAGGTTATTCCTTGTAATATCAGATTTTTAAAGAGATCTTAGAGCATATATAAGATTTCATGTTGTCACATAAATTTCAGGTTTTTGACTTGCCATCCGCTGGCACCCATACTTTTACTCTGCCATAGGATCTCATCATTATTTTCACCACCAGCATAACTACTGCCACTTCGTCATTCTACTACTACTATATCTACTACCACTTCTACTGCTACTTTCACCACCATCTCCATATCATTAGCACTGCTACCACAACTTTGTCATTATAACTAGAACAGCCGTAACAACCACCCCCTCAACATCACTAGTTCTGCCTTACGACCACCAGCAGCATTATTCATTGTGACTACAACCACCTTGTAATCATTATTTCCATCAGCTTTACTCACATCATCAGCCTCAGCTGTCTTTTTACACATCCGCCATCATCATCATTTTATCTAAATATTTAGATGATGTAACAATTGCCAGCTTTGACCCATGTAAGAAAATTGTCCCTGTCTAGGAAATTGAATTATGTATGTGAATGCTTTTATCATCTTTTGCAGGATGTTCCCCATTGGTTTTGATTTGTGAAATCACATTGATTTTGAAACTTGAATATTTTCGGGTCCCTCTTCATGTGGATTTAAAAAATAACAAAAGCTGTTGAACAAAATTTCTTGTTTGAATATTGGTTTTAGGAGATATGAACAATAGGGTATGTTAAACAATCAAGTTAAGCATGTGAAACAAAGGATTTTGGTGTCTCAAATGTGCTGATATTATATCTATCTCGGATAGCAAAGATTTTCTCATTGGTGCCATTTTCCTTAAGAAATCTAGATCTGGTGGTAGGTTGATACAAAATAAGTCGGTAACACCTAAATGAAGCCATTCAAGACAGGTTTAAGTCTCTAGTAATGTGGTTGTTTGACTGCGATTAGCTTTATGAAATGTGCATCTTAGAATAATGCAAAGCTGTCATTTATACTAGTTATAAATTAGTATCAAGCTTTATAAAAATGCCTCCTCAGGTTTTAGGGTTATGGGTGAAAACAATGGTTTAAAAACTCGCCAATAGAATCTGTTACTGTGTCAGATCTGCTACTTATACTGTTTTGATTGGTTTAAAATATGACCCACTGCCTAAATGGGTATTATGTTGGGACTTAACCAGAGGTAGTAAATTGCAATAAATCTAGTTGGTTTATTTTCATTCTGCATTATAGCTGAATAGCTATCATTCGTTCTGTGTTGTACATATTTAGCAAATGTTTCAAAAGTTGTATAACTGGATTAAGTTTTTAAAAAAAGATTTAGTGTTCATTAAAAAAAATTTCAATACTTCATAAAGCATTTAGGTTTTGTTCCAACTTTCATAGTTTCATTTCAATTGTCATTTTATTATAGCTTAAGGTTGCTATTGGGTGCTCATTAACTCCAGGGCTTAATTTCAAAAAATGACATTTTTTTGGATCCAAAGCTTTGTTAGTCAGGCATTGTTCTAAAATTTAGTTTTCTAAATATAAGGGAGGTGATTGATGTCTTAATATTTTTTAATACCAATACATCAGCTTCACACATTAACAAACGAGCTAGGATCGGTGATGATAATCTTCCGCGGAATTCTGAGATTTTCTCAGAATTTTTTCCGCTGATTTTGTGGTGTCATTTTCCTCTGAAAAAAAGCTCAGTTGTATGAATTTTGGTGACGCTCCCATTTCTATGGGTCGGTCTAGATAAATTGGTGCCAGATGTCAAAAGTTATACAAGGCAATTGATGGTCGAAAAGGGAGGGGGTATATGAGTCTAGATATTATTAAGATCAAGAGTGGTAGTACAGTTATAGGTCTGTTTAATAATATGATTATTAAAACTTCCCTCTAATTAGAAAATAAAAAAGCCCCATCAATTAATTAAACTTCTCTCTCTCTCTCTCTCTCTCTCTCTCTCTCTCTCTCTCTCTCTCTCTCTCTCTCTCTCTCTCTCTCTCTCTCTCTCTCTCTCTCTCTCTCTCTCTCTCTCTCTCTCTCTCTCTCTCTCTTACATATCTTTGATAGTAACAAGTGGAATTTGTTCTTTAAAATGATAATGGTTTTCATGTGGATTTTATCATACACACACACACACACATTTCTCTCTTTCTACCTTTCAAAGCTCTTCAACCATTCTTCTATCAATCTTCATGTTAACTTTATAAACATTGTCAATAGAGATGATATTTATCTACAATTATAAGGGATGTTCAACTTAGTTTACTATTTTTATCTTTGATTTTACAATGTCTAACAACTTTAATTTATTAAAGGTACTTGAGTCTTATTTGTAAGATCCATAACCAATGGGCAACAGTAACAAAGATAAAACTAGCACGGCTATTAACCAAAAGTTATTTTTAATATTTTCAATAGAACAGTGGAATTGCAGGATTTGGGGATTATCTCAAAACTTTTCCGCTGATATTGCCATGTCACACATTTTCCTTAGATAAAAGCTCAGGTCAAGTGGTGAAAAAATCACCATCTCTTGTCATATTTTGATACCTGTGCTCAGTTGCATGAATTTTGGTGACACTCCCATTATTATGGCTTCAGTCTAGTCAAACTGGCGCCAGATGTCAAAAGTGAGACAAGGCAATTGATGGTCGAAAAGGAAGGGGTGGGGGAGTGGTGGAGATTCAATTTGTAAGGTCAATAGTGGTAGTATAGTTATAGGTCCGTCTAATCAGATAATTATTATAACTTCTAATTAGATATAAAGCCACATCAATTAAACTACTCTCTCTCTCTCTCTCTCTCTCTCTCTCTCTCTCTCTCTCTCTCTCTCTCTCTCTCTCTCTCTCTCTCTCTCTCTCTCTCTCTCTCTCTCTCTCTCTCTCTCTCTCTCTCTCTCTCTCTCTCTCTCTCATATTTTTTCCCCCTCTTTTTTCACTCTCCTTGTCTTTCACTCTTTCTTTGGCGCTCTGTCTTTCTCTTATCCATACATAATCTGTCTCAACCACTCTTCTATCAATGGCCATGTTAACTTTATAAACATCATCAGGTTTAGAGAGATGATATTAATATTAGTCTGTTACAATTATAATTGGTCCACAACTTACGTTTACTCTTTTTACCCTTGCTTTTACAGTGTTTTACATTTTTAATTTATTATTTGTAAGATCCTTAACCACTGGACTACAGTAACAAAGATAAAACAAGTAAAAAAAAATTGTCTTTGCCTTTTGACCAAAATCTCTTGAATTTAAAGGTATTTAACAAAATTGTTTTAAGGAAAGGACAATTCATTAAAATTTACATATAGTAAGTTATATCTCTACTGTTAAGAATAGATGTACACTAGAAGTAGTGATATGATTGGAAACTATGAAATTTTATGTTATGATTTTGTTTGAGTTTGACCAATGTTTTTACATTTCTTTCTTTTTGACACATTGCCATAATCATCACTGATAGAAGGTATTTTTAAAACTTCTTTTTAAGGAAAGGTCGATTCGTTAAAAATTTACATAATCTAAATTATATCTCAACTATTAAGAATAGATGTACACTAGAAGTTGTAATATAATACATGAACCTATGATATTTTATGGGCAGAAACATTTTCAATTTTTGAATAATCTGGAGTAACACTAGAAGGTGACATAAGTCATGGTTGTAGGAATATAAATGGCATATGCAGTTTTCATTGTCCTTTACATCTTTGTGTACACATCCAGTGATACCTAAGAATTTAGTTAGATAAAACTGGAGTCGGCATGTTAACTACATTTTAGTGAATTTCAATTAGTGCAGCATTTGTATTTAGAGTATAGCCTATTGGTGACTCTTTCTGTCATGCCCTGTCAATACTTAGGGAGCATGACCTTAATTGCTTTAATTTTAGGGTTTGCTGAAAAATGTTGGATCCTCTTGTATTTTTTTTTTTTTTTTTCAAAAATCTCAGCTAATTTTGGGGGGGGGGGGGGGGGGGGGGGGGGTATTGACAAGTCTACAACACCCATACCAGGCTTAGTTAATTTTACACACAAATTTCACTTCAGGTGATGACATACTTTGGAATGAGGCTAATCACACTAAATGTTCCTTTTTGATCTAGAGGGAAATGATAGTTATGTATTTGACATCTTTTGTCGAAAGGTCATACTTAATGTTTTAGATTAGAAGGTATATAATTTTAGCAAATATAATACAATTGTTACACATATTGCATGTGGCAGATTTGATAATGTAGAGAGGATACCATATTTGTACTCACAGTGCAATTTAAAAATAAATCACAGCTCTTGCCCATTTCATGCAAAGGGCAAAGTATTGACATTTATCCTTTGAGGCAAGAATTTACAGGATTTTGATAGTCTGATGAATAAAATGTCAGGCGTGGGAAGATGTGTGCTATTCTCCTTGAACAGGTTTAATGGAACAGACTCAAGACACCAGACAAGGATGTTTTGCAGCCATGCCCCTGATCAAACATTAATTTTACCCTCTTTATATCTGTCTTAGTTACCATGCAACTGTTATTTTTCTTCCCTGGTTATGTTACCACGTAGGCTTTGGGTTTTTGACCTTCGACACAGAAGAGGCAGTAGAGGAAGCTGTAAAGGACCACTTCACCGATTTCCATGGAAAAAAGGTTAAGACGTTTTTTTGGTATTGATTGGATTCATGACTTGGAATCTGTCGTGAATTGCGAAATCATTGGTTAAGAAGATGGCTTCCTAAACATTTTTGACTCTTGATCATCAAACGCTGGTGTGACGTTACCCTTGGCAGTTCGAGGATTAATTGTCTTAATTTTGTATTTAGTATTTAACCTTACTTCAGTTTAAGTCATTAATTAGAGCAAAAGGTGTTTTCATGATGAAATAAAATCAGAATGTGTATATTATATTTTGATTAATAATTGTGGCTACTCTTAATCCGTGATAATTATTCTTAAAATCAAATGCACTCCGGCTTGATTGAAATTTTGTGTTTCAGCTACTTAATTTTGAATAATTAATATAACTTAGTAAAGTAATACTTGATTGAATGTATAGTATAACTGATTGATTGTGGTTGAGTCAGAATTTTTATACTCCATTTATATGGAGTTTTAGTGTTTTAATAAATTAATTACTCATTGTGTTAATATTTATGAAGATTTGATGACCTTATACAATGTTAAGTGCAAAATTTTTGGTGGTTGTCTTACTTTTAGAATATGGAAATTTAAGATGAGGCGAATTTGTTGTTAATTGGACCTGATTTGATAACTTTTAGATTTGATTTATGGACACTTACATTTGGTAATCATTAAATTTCTATTAGTTTTATTATATTGTAGCCTGAATTTTTAAGTTTGTCTTGGTTATGGATAGTTAATTTCATTTTGAACTGCACATTGTTAATTAACTTAGCTTGAAGTAAATGGTTAAATATGTGATGATTTAGTAATTAACTCGATATTGAATTAAGCTATGTAATTATGACTTACATTAGCGGTGATTTAAAGGTTTATTGATGTTTTCAGTTTGCCATCGCTGGGTCAGCTTCTTAATCAAAGATGTGTTTCTCTCTGTCGCTCTCTCTTTCTCTCTCTCTCTCTCTCTCTCTCTCTCTCTCTCTCTCTCTCTCTCTCTCTCTCTCTCTCCCTCTCTCTTTCTCTCTCTCTCTTTCTCTCTCTCTCTCTTTTCTCTTTCTCTCTCTCTCTCTCTCTCTCTCTCTCTCTCTCTCTCTCTCTCTCTCTCTCTCTCTCTCTCTCTCTCTCTCTCTCTCTCGTATCTTTTCATTTCTCATATTTTGATGTAATGCATTTATGTTTGTAAAACTAGTTAAGGGTTGTGTGTGCGCGCCAGATTTTAATGGGACTCTATGATTTTTCAAAATTTTATTTTGGCGCCCTCAACTCTTAACTCTTTTTATCAATATCTTAAGTGCAGGTCCACCAACTGTCAAAGAACAGAATTTTTATTTTTCTAAATCAAATGATGCAATCCTATACATCTAAGTGACAGATATTTTTTCATCAATTTCATTTTTTGTGTTTTTTTTTTTGGTGTGTTTTGTGAAAAATTTTGATGGCTGGCCTGTTCCTGTGATATTATGTTCATATTTGATAGATTAATATTAATCGGGAGGTGAATGAAATATCATTTCCGTTTATTGCTCTAGTTAAAGCTTACCTACGGTTCTCCTTGGTAACATATTTACTCTTTTTGGAATGTGGCATTTTCGCCATTATCACTTAAACTATGATAAGCCCACTATTTCATTTAGTTCCAAATTGCCTAATATGTTATGTGATAAATATTTCATTAGAGCTGGGCTGGGTGTGTATCAGTTGTTGCTTCAACTGAATCCTGTGAGAATTATTTTATATGTATCCAATGTGGGTCACAGTGACTGATAAGAACAGACATTATTTCCTATGTATTGCACAGTTCAAAATTACATAAATGCTCAGTTGGTTTCATTAGGCTCATTGTGCATATATTGTCTATATTTTTTACAGAATAGAATTGATTTCTTCTTCTAATATGGGTATTTAATTGGTTAATCAAATAGGCAATGAAAGGTCTTGGAAACATTTCAAGCAGGGAGAGATTTTTACATTTATAATTCGACAGTGTCAAACTCTAACCTGTTTCAGTGTCATAGAGGTGATTTGAGAAATATAAAAAAATGACAGTGCAACTCCTGCAATAACGTTTGATATGGGTGTTTAGATCACTTGATTATTCCTACTAGATAATATTGTCATGGTGGGGGTTCTTTGGCTTTATTATAAGTTAAGAAAATAATTTTTACTGAACATGATGCTGGCAGGGTTAGAGTTGGTCACACTCTGTATTTTAAAAATTTATTTTCTTACTTAAATTTTTTTTTTTTTTTGGAATTCACTATTTTCATCTGTTTTATTGTATTTTATAATTTGTTTCTTTCTCCTCTATAGATTGAAATTAAGAGAGCCGAGCCAAGACAGGGTCAGAACAGGAAAAATTTTCAAGAGCAAGGCTGGGGTGATGCATGGAACCAGCAGAACCAGGGAAACTATAGTGGTGGATATGGACAATCCAACAACTTTGGGGGTTATGGCAATCAGGGCTTTGATCCCAACTGGGGACAAAACCAATATAATGGACAAGTAAGAATTCCCACTTCTTTTGTCTATTCTTTTTCTTCCCGTTATATTGTTATTATTATTACAAGAGTTGCCCCATTTATGATCTAGATTGGAGATCGAATACACAATAATGGACGGATCACTAAGTTTTATTTGTATTCTGGTAAAATATTTATCAAATCCTGCTACATCTTCGGTCTATCACTTATCACTTACATGCATGTTATCTACTCATACACCCACTGAATCTACTTACACCCCTTAAAGAAACATACTTGTTTGCTTACGTCCTTCACTCTGGCTGGAGCATAGGCCATCGTCGAATCCCCTCCACCTTGTCCGGCTTTGTGTCATCTTCTCAGCTTCTCTCATATGTGGTTGTGATATTCCAAGCTGCTTTCTTGGGAGAGAGGAGGGGTCAGTCTTGTAGCCTCCTTTCGGTTTTCACTACATGTTATAAGCTCCGATATTGAAGCCTCATCTTTTCCCTGGCTGTAAAGTTAGTGATTGTCTGTCTATGCTTTTGTCAGGTCTGTAAATCTTCCGACTATTGTCAGATTTAAGACAGTGCAATTTTGCTTGATATACTCTGTTAAGTGCTGACATTAAAAATAAAAAAGGTAAAAGTAAAACCAGAACCAGCACAAAAGAAAAGTTTATTTCACGCCTAGAAAAAAATCAGTTTTTATTCTGTTTCGAACGCCGACTTAAAACGAAAAAGTTTTTATTTGTCGAGTCAAAACAAAACAACTGTAATTAGCTATGTATACTGTCATTCCACTCTGCAAGACGTGAGTGTATTCTCTACCACAAACGAGAGAGGGGGTGACAGTGTCTTGTCGTCGAACACACGCGCAGCCAGTAATCAACTGACATCAGGTCTGTAAATCTTCCGTCTATTGTCGGTATTCCGACAGTATGATTTTGCTCTATAAGTGCTAAAAAACACACAAAAAACAGATAATAGTAAAAATAAAATTCGTAACGCCAAAGAACAGAACCAATAAAAAAGAAAATACAAGACTTATTTCGTTCCTCGAAAAAATTAGATTTTATTCCGTTTCAAATGCCGACTTAAAAAAACAAACAAACCAAAAACCTTTTTATTTGTCGCATCTAAGACAAAACATGCCGTCTATCAGTTAGCTATAATATTATCATGCCACCTACACACTCCGCTAGATGTGTATGTATCCACTGCTTGGCTACTGTGCCACAGCCAGTGAGAGAAAGGTCGCGAAGTTCACGCGAGTCGTCTTCACACACACACACACCTAGTCAGTAAATAACGCACACACAGTAGTGTGTCAAACTGGACCGGAAGGTTTCTCTCTATTTTGCTACCGACACACATGCATATCTCCGGTTCTTATTTCTCAGTCTATATTTCTTTGGTTCAGTCCCGATGTGAACCGGGGAAAAAAATAATGCGAAATATATATTCTTCTTCGAAAGCTCTCACACCACCGCACCACCACCTCCTCCTCCTCCTCTTCTTCTTCTTCTTCTTCTTCTTCTTCTTCCTTCTTCTTCTTCTTCTTCTTCTTCTTCTTCTTCTTCTTCTTCTTCTTCTTCTTCTTCTTCTATAAGAATTAATCCAAATAAACGAAAGAATCAGCGTAAACATTTAACGCAAACAGGAGCGAAGATATGCAAATTCCCGCACTACTAGACGTCTAGATACACATCCTTCAAAAGGGTAGGTTCTCTTCCTTTCATTTTACAACTAACTCAGACCTGGGACCTCAAATAATTGGGATTTTAAAATTTTTTTTTAATACCATAAAATGACCTCGTTATAAATAATTAGGGGAAAGTGGCATGATTTGACTAGTCAATTGACGTGTCATATCTGTGTTGTGTCCATATTTTTGTCCTGTTGTGTCTATTTTCGCGTGTTCGAAAAGTTCCGACAATTTTTTCACCAACCATTTACAGGCCTGTAACATGCACAGCGTGTGTCGTACCGGGCCGTTTTCTCTCTATTTTGCTACCGATATACACACATGATTCCGACTGGCTATTTTCCTCCCTATGCTTTCTTTGTTCAGGTTGAATGCCAAAATATAATGTGAAATAATGACCTCCCATAGTGCGCTATTGAATTGCGTTATATCTCAACTGAGCTAGCTTAATTTTTGTTTTATTTCACCTATTGTCTTTTCCTTTTATTTTACCTAGTCATGGGGTCAGAGCCAAGGTTACAGCAATTCCAATTATGGACAAGGATACAACAGTCAGGGATATGGTGCACAAGGTGAGAATACATTATCTTAAGCTATAGTGGGTGTGATCGCCCGCTGCTGTATTGTGCGGGATTGCCCGTGTTCGACTGGTACTTTTTATGTTAGGTATACTCTTTTTCATTAGTAATTCAAGTTTATTTTATTTTTAGCCTTGAACACTTATTTTTTACTGTAACTAGAATTCTACTTTCGTTTCCCTTTACTGTTCACCAATTGAGACAGACGCTACAGAGTTACGATTTTTTTTCAATGACATTCAGTGCTGTAAAAACAAAAAATGTTAAAACTGACAGCGGCAGACGTCCAGAACCTATTTGGGTGTCCCGTTTGCAACATACACCTGTGAGGTGAACTCTGCTTTGCAGAATTTCATGCAAACTTCTTAAGATTAATTTTTTAAAAGTAAATAATGGGTTGAAAAGTGTTAGAATTTAGAATCTTGTTAAAAATCTTTTATCCACAAAAAAGTATCATAGTCTGTTAGTTTTATTGGTGTGTCATATATCATAGAGAAGTCAAATTTTATCATTTATTTTTTGACGTCTGAATCATCTCTGTATCTTATTCAGTCCAAAAGTTGTGCCTTTTTTAAAAAAAAAAGACTTATTCATCAGCAAATCAAAGTTATACCCCTTTCTTCAGCCATCTGAGGGGGGGGGGGGGGGATATATTTGAAGAGGGTCAGTCCTTTAAGGGTTCAAGATGGTCTTTGTATCGGTATAGGATACAAGCAAGGGCAGAGATGCCAAACTGGTTTCGCCAGGAGGAAAAATCTGATCTGGAGCAAAAAAAATATATATATATATTTCCGTCAAATTCCAGTGAGTTCAAGTTACAGACCTGCCAACTTGAACGATTTTGCTTATTTTAGTATGATTTTTGGACCCAAATACGTGCATACGATTCAAAGGGATTTAGTATTATTTTTTTTTTTAGTACTATTAAAAAAAAATTCTTAACTGTGAATGATACATTAGATGCAAATGACATGGGCTACATGTAATATATCAACTATTAACCATTCAGAAGAATGATGCATCACAGTTAGTAATATAGTTTTCTCATACCTTTTTGAGGATTTGCATAGAATTATGCATGTAAGCTTATTTTATACTTTAGATGGCCTCGCTGGGTGGGGATCCTGACCTGGCAGGAAGGTACATACTGTGTCTTCTATCCCCTTATATCTGTTTTCCAACATGCTTTCTGTCTTTGTCTTGGAATGAGATTACTTAGTTTTGTCCTGACCCTTGGCTGGGAGGGAAACAGTCGAATGTATAGTTATAGTCTTGGGAGATGATATTTTTTTCCTTGTAAATCATCTCTCTGTTATGCATTGTATTATGTTTAGTTTACATATATTATATGATTTGTAAACATTTGAGTGTATTCCTCTTAGTTGGGACCTGTGTTTGTGTCTGGATGAGACTTTGAGGTGATTTCAAACGAGTACTTTGACGGTGTGCTCTTGGAATCTACATCTGTTCCCTATTTGAACCAATTCCCCTTTGTCTCACCTTTTCTTTTGTGCTTTAATTGTAATTCTAGAACTTTTTACTATCCCATTTTCTTCCTTTTTACTGGCGCTAATATGACCGTAATGTGTTGCAAGCGCTGTAAAACCCTTAAAAACAAAACAAACATTTGCATTAACATTTTTGCATAAACACTTAATTTTTCTTTCTTTCCATATTTTTTGACAGGCTATGGCAGTCAAGGAGGGTATGGTGGAGCTCAGGGCTACAGTGGTAACCAAGGATACAGTGGAGCTCAGAGTTACGGTGGAAACCAAGGATATAGCGGTGCCCAGGGTTACGGGGGCAACCAAGGATATAGCGGTGCCCAGGGATATAGTGGCAGCAGTGGAGGTTCTGGTGGTGCACAGAGCTATGGAGGTGCCCAAGGCTATGGAGGAGCACAAGGCTATGGGGGTGCTCAGGGCTACAGCAGTGGATCTCAAGATGGATATGGAGGATCAAGTGGTGGTGGTAAATCTTCTTCTAACACTGGTTCTCAAGGCTATCATCCATACAAACGTTAAGGGTTTTTGGGGCATTGTTAATAGTGAATGGAGAAGATTTGATCGGGAAGGTTTGCAAGTGGAAGATGGATAGATGGTCAGGAATGAATGATTTATGTTGTTTTGTGTCACCATCATCTTGAGTACAGAGAAAACAGATAGATGTATTACATATGTAATGTAGTTGTTTTATATATAACAATTCGGCTTTGTTTGATGTGGAGCGATGGTGTTTGTCAAGAGTTTGTTACCACTGTGGACCATTTTTGTGAATCATTTTGAATATGTGCAGCTTCTCATTTCATCATACTGTAAATAATTGCAAATAAACTTGTTTTAGTATAAAAAAAATTAAAATCTGAATTTTGTGTTTCTGAAATTGAATGTACTACATTATCAAATTGGTAAACTCGAATACAAAGGACTTTGGTTACAAGGTTACCACATTATATTTGCGTGGATTTGGATCATCTTGACATAGAGGCAAAGGCCAATCCTGGGTAGGGTTCTTGATCCCCCTTAATGGGCAGGGAGGTCACTGTGTCATATACCTCTATATCTGTATTCTGAGTTGCTCTCTTTATCTTCAATCCATGATGGACTAAAGGTCAGTTGCTTTCTATCCCCTCTATCTGGTTTTTCAGTTGCTTTCTGTCTTGGTCTTGGAATGGGATTACTGGGTTTTGTCTTGGTGGGGTTCCTGACCTCCCATTGTGGGCAGGGAGGCACTTACTGTGTCTTCTTTCCTGCTAAATATGTTTTCCAACATGCTTTCTTGTCTTAGTCTTTGTCTTGGAATGAGGTTACATACTTGTACTTGGTTTTGTCCTGGCTGGGAGGGAGAGTCAAGTCAAAAACATAAAAAAAGGAAGGCAATTTTTTCATTGTAACAAGTGAAACTATTGGGTATCAATTTTTTCACAGTATTGTTTTTATCGAAAAAAGCTGTTTAATCGCTGTTTCCACCTGCTGTACTACAATAGCTTGCTCATTTTCAGATCAGAAGATAGAGCGGCCCTTTTGTTCTTTCACAACTACAGTCCACTCCGGATAATCGCAATACCTTGGGATCAACGAAAATGTTGCGATAAACCGAAGTTGAGTTTCCTATCCACGATTGCACCATTTTACACATGGATGCTAAACTCAAACATGTTTTGTAAACATTGTTCGTAGACCCCCACAGAGTGAGCAATTTGATTGTAACAAAAATCATATGACATCCAGTGATGCCAAAACTCCCGTTTCACCGGAAAAAACTCCGGTCTGGAGTAAAAAATTCCGGGCTCCGGGCAACTTCCGTCAAATTCCGGTGAGGGTCAATTTGTTCAAGGAACCCCCCCCCCCCCCCCCCCCCTTTTCCAACCACCACACATCAGTATTGCCACTAATCATCACTACCACTACTACTGCAACCACCACCACATCATCACCACTATCACTACTACTACAACCACCACCACCACCACCACATCATCATTACAACCACTACCACAACTACCATCACCATTACAACCACCACCACCACATCATCATCACTACCACTACTACTACAACCACCAACACATCATCATCACTACTGCTACTACTACAACAACGACACCACATTAACTCTACCATTACTACTACACCACCATCGCCACTACCACTACTACTACAACCACCACCACCACCTCATCATCACTACCACTACTACTACAACCACTACCACCACTCGTCATTACCACTACTACTACAACCACCACCACATCATCACTACCACTACTACTACAACCACCACCACCACATCATCATTACCACTACTACTACAACCACCACCACATCATCACTACAACTACCACTACTACTACAACCATCACTACCACATCATCATCACTACCACAACTATTACAACCACCACCACCACATCATCACTGCCACTACTACTACAACCACCACCACCACCACATCATCATTACCACTACTACTACAACAACCACCACCACACATGTTTCAACTACTCTATCTACACACTCACCATTTTGTATCATCATTACACTATACTACAACTCCATCATCACATCTCATCATACCTCTAAATAATATACAACACCACACATCATTTCATCATAAAAAAATTACAACCACACTGCACATCACGTCACTACCATTTAATTACTACATCACACATGTAACTCATACAAAGCTTTACAACTACCACCATCATCATTCATTACCACTACACTAAGCAACAGCCACATCTGTACGGACTACTACACAATACACCCAACATCACAGTACCACTTACACCACCACCCCACATCATCATTACCACTTTATACTTACAACCACACGACTAAATCGTCATAGACTATCTACTAATCCACCCCCATCTCTTTCTTCATACTTCTTACTACCACTGCCACATGATTACATTTTGTCTATGAAGACATCTCCTGACATCCATCACTACAACACTTACCACTCTTATCATCACGACCAAACTACTACAACCACTATCCCAAACCCATCTTCTTGATCTACTTGCTCTTGAACACCAGCTTCACCATACTCATCATCACTTCGCTACTACTACCTGCAGGACAGCACAGTAAACAAACATACTATTCAACACCACACACGAAGCACATCATCATCATCCATACTAACTACAGACAACCACTATCACATCTTATCACTACACTTTTTATCAAACACTAACCCACACTCTCACTACACAGTACTACAATCTCAATTTTAGATTGGCGCTTTATTCATTTACAATAAGCAAACTTTGGGATTAATTTGCAATGCTTGGATAGAACATAGTTTAATCAATCAGTTTCTATTTAGATATACAATATTTAACACATATCAAACCTCCAATCTGTTTTGTTCAAACTTTTCGGCATTGAAACCCACAGAGTGAGCAATTTGATTGTAACAAAAATCATATGACATCCCTGTATAGATTTTGACAAGCAAAAACATCTTTGATGCAAGTCATCTTACTCAGCGATTGGATTTACTTTCACTCTTTTGTTCTGAACATTTGTAAGAGTTGAAGAGATTAGGCCGTGATGAGATAAGCTCTCACCAAACTCGTTTGTCACAATGCACAGTTGTCAACCCCAAAAAGGATATCGCTCCGTCTCAATAATGCAGTTGCAGTTGTCACCCCAAAACAAAGGATATCGCTCCGTCTCTCTTTACAATTACAACTGTCATTGTCTACCTGTTGTAAAAATTATGCCCAGCCCCCTATTTAATGGCCACAGATGACATCACAAACCCAAACTGCAAAGCCCAGAGCTGCCAACCTACCGCAAAAAATGCGGAATTGTACGCATTTTCAGCGACTGTACGCTTGTACGCATTTCCCCCAAGATTGTACCCATTTTCAGTGTACGGAGTCACTTCAGTTTTCTTTAGTTGTAATAGCCCAGATGCTCGTATCCCCGTTATCTTAAGCTTGCTGGATCGTTCAAATTTGTACTGATACCAATTCATTGCTTCCAAATTCTGACATTGATGTGGGCTACTCTTTAGAAAATGAGTGGAGGAAGACCTAGATGTAGAGCAACAAGACAATATCTACAAATCTGTTGTCATATTTCAAATCAGGGGTTGAATACCTTCAGAAGAAATGTAATTTAGGTTATACCAGGGATAATGAGAGGTCAATATTATAGGGAGGAAACTTGAGAGACCCGGGGATGGAATCAGTAGTGGGGAATGAACTTGAGAATACTGAATGTAGACAAGTGGGAAGTGAACCAGGGACTAAGAGTAAGAGATATAACAAGTGGAGAGTGAACCCATGACTTTGAGATGTGAACACCAGTGAGGATTAAACCTGGGATAGAAATCTTAAAGTGTAGGTACATTCCATTAAAATATGGACACAAGAGAGGAATGTACCTACATTTTGAGGTGGATACCAGTGGGAGGTGAACCCGGGACAATGGGAGTGGGAGGTGTCCACCACGGATCAGGACTTAAGTACAGGACCAGGGGTTATGATTATGAGAGGTGGACACTAACTAAACTGGACTTAGTTGGGAGTGAGCCTGTAGCTGTGAGAGGTGGACGCCACTGGGGAGTGAACCTGGGAGCATGAGAGGTGGACACCAGTGAGGAGTGAACCTGGTACTGTAGGATATGGACACTAGTGGGGAGTGAACCCAGGGCTATGGACACCAGTGGGGAGCGAACCCGGGGCTATGAGTACTATGAGAGGTGGACACCTGAAGAATGAACACGGGACCACTGGATATGGACACCAGTGGGGAGTGAACCCGGGAGTTTGAGAGGAACCTGGGGGTATGGGAGGCGGATACCAGTGGGGAATCAACACGGGACTATGAGAAGTGGAAACGATTGAGGAGTGAACCCGGGATTATAGTAAGTGGGGATATGATGGGTGGTCACCACTGGAAATCGATACCAGTAGAGAGTGCACTCAGGAATATGAGAGGTGGACAATTAATGGCAACTTTTGTCATTTTTGTGGCAAATGTTGGGCAACAAACGCAGATACAAGGCATGTACAGTACAGTATTCTGAAATTGATTACACATCGTGATGATTTTATCGAAAAATCAAATTTATTTCGTCAAATCACATTACACAGACGCCATGATTTTTAGCACATGGGTTGTGTGTTAATCTTCCGGTTAGCGAGTATGACAATGAGTTGGGAGTGGGAGTTCGTTTCATTGAATTGGTACAAGTACAAGGTAGTAGTGATTCCTCTCGTTATTTTGAATACAAACAATATAATGTAAACCATTTTCCGCTCTTAACATTGGGACGATAAGTAAGCGAAATATAATACAGTTTCAAGCCGGTATTGGGGACGCCGCTTAATTGGGACAGCCGCTTTATCGAGACGATTCCTTGGGAACGGAATTTTTTCTATATAAAAAGTCATACTCTTTCCAATTCCCATCCGCTTAATGGGAACGAAATTTGACAATGACCGTCCCCATAAAAGAGCTTTTTCGTTGTCTCCAATTTAAAACAATCGTTATAAAGTGTAAATTAGTCTAACCGGTCGTAGCGATCATTACCGAGGTGTGAACAGTAGACTACCTGTATCTCCTGTTAGTGTCAATCGCCACAGCCAATCAGGTGTGTGGTCAATTATAGTGTGTCATAGTCATCACAGAGATGTGAACAATAGAATTTACTTTCATTCCTTGGCAGTGTCATCGACTGCCATCGTCACACACATGGTCATGGGTCAACTGACTAATGGTGCGATGGGTAATGAGTGATGGCTTTGTTTGTTCAAGGCTATCACCCCCACATGGTTTTTATTTGTTCAATGAAACGATTAGGTCGATGATGCATTCTTAATCAATTGCTTACTTATGCAACTGTTATTGTTATGAGTGGCATATTCGTTAATTGTTTTGTGCAGTAAGATTTGTCTCTCAAGTAACCCAAATTAGATGCCATACAAGTCTCCCTGATTACTATGTGGACTATGATAAGTCTGAAAAATTGCCCAATTTCATGTCCGCCGCTTAATTGGAACGATCTGTCGGGAACCGAGCCTTCCCAATAAACCGGTTTGGACTATATTATTATAATAAATGCAAAAAACATCTCTTTGCCCAAATGAAAAGCTCCGTGGAGTTATCTTACGAAGTCAAAATAATGTATTGTCTATTAAGACAACAGAGGATGAGTTTTTATTTTATACAAACTTAAATCATAACTTTTTAATTGATCGACTTATCATCACCTTCATGGAACGGGCACCGCTCATTGAACGGACAGCTTTGCTTGTCTTTTTATGGCCAATAATCAGCAAATTTTGCATGGTGTTTACAATTGACATAAATATGGTTTACGTGTATTATGATGTTAATCATCGTGATGATTTTATCGAAAAATGAAATTTGTTTCGGCAAATCTCATCGTAAACAGATCCCATCCTTGTGGGTTGCGTGTTAACCTTCCTGTTAGCGATTCTGACAATGAGGTGGGAGTATTTGCATTGAATCGTTACCAGTTAGTAGTTCCTCATTGTGTTGAATACTATCAATTTCTTTAAATTTATATGAACCACTTTCTGTGCTTAACAATAGGAAAGAATTCTACGATAAGGGAGCGAAATATATAATTTAAAAAATGTCTCTCCGTGCCCAAACAAAAGGCTCCGTGGAGTTCTCTTTACAAAAAAATACATTGTCTATTTAGACAATAGAAATGGATTTCGAATTTTATTCAATATTTGAAAAATACATTTTGAGTTGATCGACTTATCATGCCGTTGATTGAATTGAACGACACCGTTCATTGAACGGACAGCTATGCTTATAACAAATAAGAGCAATTTTGAATTCGATTGTACTGTAGCCCTACTGGAAACCAATTAAAAGGTCGTAACATTTCTTTAGAGTTATCTAAATATATCCAAGCTAAATTACTCTGGATTCTTTGTAATTTATTTTATTATCTGGAAGACCAGCAATTAAAAAGGTGCAATAATCCAGACGTGACAATACTACTCGTACATTAGAAACAGTCAACGGGCACTTATTTGCAGGTCTATAACCCATTGTAATGGAAATCTCAAACAAACAAACAAAATGACGCAAAATATTGTCCATTACAAAAATGTTAAACTAGGCCCATAAGCAGGTTCGGATGTCAGACCTTTATATATGTACATTTCAGAAACAGTGTTTTGATAGCATCAAGGGAAGGAAATGATTTGATTCGGTAAATTCTTCTTAGTTCAAATTTTATGATTTTTTACAATTTGGTTAATATGGTGTTCCATGGAAAGACTGCTGTCTAAAATAACTCCTAAACTTTTAGGGTTAGCTTTTTTTAAAATTTGAATTTCACAACTTGAAATGGAAAGGTATTATGTTTTAGACCACTGATTTACAAATTGTATCTGATCCAATTAATATTACAATTTCGGTTTTATCGTCATTTACTTTAAACTTGTTTGTCAACATCCATGGTTTAAAAAACTGATAACACATTTCAATATTAACTAAGAGAGATGAGCGTTGGGGAGGACAAACATATTTACAGTGACATCGCCCGGAACAGGAAAATTATATCAATATACAAGGTGTGGTGTGTGTGTGTGTGTGGGGGGGGGGGGGGGTTCCGGGTTTTTCAAGATGGTGGATAAAGAGGGCATAGTGAGACCGTGAATACGATGCGTGGACCATTTGTAGGACACACCATCCCGACCACGCTTGAATGTGTATTATTCGTGTTGACAAAGGGTTTACCAGTTACGCTTTCACTCCTATTTTATGGTACCGTTCTATCATGTCGTCAGTTTTTTCAACTGGGTTTGATGCTGCCATTATCGGGCCCCATTCTCTAGGCGTTGTTGCCAGCGTTCCCGACATTATGTAAATGGACTTGCGAAGTTTCACATCTACCCTCTCAACGTTCTTGCATCTAATACTCCACTGTGGAATAGCATACTGCCAATGCAGACGTCCTCGGGAGCGCTTGACTAGCACCCCGAATTGAAGCCGCCAGATTCCCCTTTATCGCCCGAGTAGGTGAAATGCAGTGGCCGCGGTTTTCGAAGTGTTCATCTTCAGGTACCATTTGTCAAAGTAGGATTTGAGTCTGGTGACGTCCTCACTGAGTACGCTCTCGAGACGGATCCACATTTTACTTTGAGTAACGAGTGCCCAGTCGTCCGCGTATACCAGCCTCAGAGAGGAAGTGTTCGACATGTCGCTAATGTAGACATTAAACAACATTGTCGCCAGAACAGATCCCCGAGGGACCCCAGTCTTCAGTTTTCCATCTTTGCTGATAGTGTCTCCCAGGGCAAGTGGTGAAAGTAACTTCCCAGCTAATGACTGTCAACAGCATGGGGAAGTCTTCCGAAAGCTCCTCATGGTAAGGGAAACAACCCAAATATTCCCTCAACTAACCCTTAAAAAAACCCAACTCTATTATCTTTAACTTACCCTAATAAGAAAAATAAACACCCTAGCACCTTTACTAAGACTTATAACTAACCCTAATAGAAAAAAAAATTAAATCCTCCGACCTCGAGCTAACTCTAATAAAAAATAAAAAATAAATCCTAGGACTGCTGTTCACTACCTTTCAATACTTCAAAAAACAAAATGGCGGCGGAGAACCAAAACAATGGTCATATTATATTAGGAAAATTTAAACTTTCACTAATCTATCAAGGTTTATTCTTGAATTTTTAAAATGCTACTAGATATACATCATATATATATATATATTATATATATATATATATATATATATATATATATATATATATATATATAATATATATATATTAACAAATTGAACAAATAAATGCCTGTCAAAGACCCACAGTGAAAATACAAATTAAACGAGATACTAGACCGAGGAGCTTTCGGAAAAATCCTCCATGTCATACATGTTTGAAATTAAAGGGGTTTTAAACTAATTTAGCGTTTAAAAGGGAAAAGTAGTGTGGATTTAAAAAGCCTAAAGGTAACCATTATCAATGAGATAAAGTTGATAAAGGTTTACATCATAGCAATTCTTATTATTGCAAAAATCGCAAAGAGTTTCGAGAGTATTTTATAGAGTTTAGAATCCTTCTCTTTAAAGTCCATAGTTCTTCCATAAATAACTGGTATATTAAACTGGTGTTTGGCAGTATGGTTTCGGCTGCGAAGGGACATCACTTTCATTTCTTTTCAAGCCTTGTCTGAATCACTTCGTCTTGTTTTCGGTTGTTTTTTTGGGAAGGCAATTTTTTCACTAACAAGTGGAACAATTGCGCAGTAATTTTTTCACAGTAATATTTTTTTATCAAAAAGAGCGGTACAAGAATGGTGTTTTTCATAACTTTAATATTAAAGATCAAAGCACATACTGCCACTCTTCCGCCTACATAACTGATCAGAGTTATCATTCGTTGATAAATTGAAACGTGGTTCTGTTGTCTCGCATCATTTGATGTCGTGAAACTTGAAGATTATTTTGTTTTATTAATCTTAATTATTGAGGAACTTATTAGGTCATCTCTTGTCAGCACCTTTCATTGAATAGAAATTATCAGACGGAAATAAAATTATAAGATAGCGGAGGCAAATGATAATAGTGATTAATAATAATAATAATATTACTACTACTAAAAATAATGATGATGATGATGATGATAATAATAAATAATAATAATAATAATAATAATAATAATAATAATAATAATAATAATGATAATAATAATAATAATAATAATAATAATAATAATAACATTAGATGATGATGATGATATGATGATGATGATGATGATAATGATAAAAATGATAATAATAATATTATTGATAATAATAATAATAATAATAATAATAATAATAATAATAATAATAATAATAATAATAATAATAATAATCATAATAATAATAGTCCCGGGTTCACTCCCCACTGGTGTCCAGCTCTCATAGCCTAGAACTCACTCTCCAATGTTGTCCACCTCCCATAGTCCCGGGTTCAATCCCAACTGGTGTCTACCTCCCATAGCCCTGGGTTCAATTCCCATTGGTGTCCACCTCTCATTGCCCCGGGTTTACTCCTCATTGGTGTCCACCTTCCACAGACCCGGGTTCAATCCCCAGTGGTGTCCAATTTCATAGCCCCATGTTCACTCCCCAGTGATGTCCACCTCTCATAGCCTTGGACTCACTCCCCCCTGGTGTCCCCGTCCCATAGTCCCGGGTTCAATCCCCACTGGTGTCCACCTCCGATGGCCCTGGGTTCAATTCCAATTGGTGTCCACCTCCTATAGCCATGGGTTCACTCCTCATTGGTGTTCATCCTTCCATAGACCCCGGTTCATTCCCGAGTGGTGTCCACCTTCAATAGTACTGTGTTCACTCCCTAGTGGTTTCTCATAGGCCCGGGTTCACCTCCTATAGTCCCGAGTTCAATTCCCTCTGGTGTCATATCCCATAACCCTGGAATCAATCCCTACTTGTGTCCACCTCCCAAAGTCAATTAACTCATTAGAGATGTCAACCTCTCATGGCCCCAGGTTCACTCCCTACTAGTATCCATATACACAGCCCAGCATTCACTCTCCACTGGTATCTACCTCCCATGGTCCCCGGTTCACTCTCCACTGGTGTCCATCTCTCATAGCCTTCGGCTCATTCTCCATTGGCGTCCACCTCCCATAGAGTTCAGTCCCTGTTGGTATCCATATCCCATAGCCTCAGATTCACTCCTCATTGGTATCCACATCACACAGCCATGGGTTCACTCCCCACTAGTGTCCACCTCCCATGGTCCCGGGTCAATTCCCTAGTTGTGTCCACCCCTCGTACCTCCGGGATCACTCCCCACTGGTTCCATATTCCATGCCCTGAGTTTACTTTCCTCTCGTGTCCAGTTCCCATAGCCCAGGGTTAACTTCCCAGTAGTGTCCACTTCCCAAAGTCCTGGGTTCACTCCCCACTGGTGTCCATCTCCCAGCCTGGGTTCACACCCCATTGGAGTCCATATCCATTGGTTCCGTGTTTACTCACTAGTGGTGTGTTCCTCCCATAGCCCCGGATTCACTTCCCACTAGTGTCCACCTATCAACGTCCCGGGTTCACTCCCCACTGGTATCCATCTATCATAGCTTGGGTTCACACCCCACTTGAGTCCATATCCAGTGGTTCCATGTTTACTCATTATTGATATTAACCTCTCGTGGACCCGGGCTCACTCCTCACTGGTATCTAAATCCGGTAGTCCCAGATTCACTCCCCAGTGGTGTCCACCTCTCATTGCCTTGATCTCACTCCTCAATGGTGTTCACCTCCCATACTCCTGGGTTCATTCCCTACTGGTTTCCACCTCCCAAAGTCCCCGGTTCATTCCCAACTAGTGTCCATATCCTGTTGTACAGTGTTCACTCCCCACCAGTTTCCACCTCCCGTGGTGTCCACCTCTCATAGCCCCAGGTTCACTCCCCATTGGTTTCCACCTTCCATAGTCCCATCGCCTCAAGTGCCAGCAGGCCCGGAGAGGATTGAGTGAGTGATAGTCCCAGGTTAACTCCCCATTGGAGTCATATCCTGTGGTCTTGTGTTCACTCCCCAGTTGTGTCCCCCTCTCATAGTCTTGGGTATAATCTGCACTGGTGTCCACCTCCCAAAGTTCGGGTTCACTCTCCACTGGTGTCCATGTGTGGTATTCCCTTGTTCACTCCCCATCCTTTTCTCATATCCCCAGGTTCACTCCCCACAGGAGTCCATATACATTGTTTCTGTTTACTCACTAGTGGGGTCCACTTCTAATAGCCCCAGGTTCACTTCCCACTGGTTTCTACCTCATATAGGTAGTCCTGAGTTCACTCCCCAGCCCGTGTCCAGTGGTTCTAGGTTCACTCTCCAGTGCTGTCGCTTCCCATTGTCCCAGGTTCACTCCTAATCGGTGTCCATCTAACAAAGTGGGTACATTCCTCTCTTGTGTCCATATTCTA
>NC_088361.1:120860301-120862801 GCF_034508935.2 Berghia stephanieae
GCAATTTAGTCAGTACATAACGGACTACTTTGGAATGTTATTTTCGCATTTAATTGTTTATTATTATTATTATTCTTATTATTATTTTTGTTTGTTTTGTTTTTGTTTTACACCAAGGCAAGTTTAATTCATGTTTCTTGTGTGTTTGCTTTTTTTTTTTTCAATTCACGTAATACACCAGATCCTGGTTTCTTCAATTTTCTTTTGGCGTGTGTGGAGGGATACTTTGTTATTATTTGTCTTTCTTTTTATTTAATAAATTGTATTTTTTTTATATAGGAACCCGTCTCACTTGATTGACGTTTATCAATGTATGGCACTTGGAATCGTCCGTTTTGTGAGATAGTAAGCTTTTTAAAGTAAAAGCAATGTATTTTGTTAGTTTTAGATGATATAGTAATATAGTTGCGCACTTAGGACCCTATTCTAATTATACCATAATAATAATAATAATAATAATAATAATAATAATAATAATAATAATAATAATAATAATAATAATGTTTTCTTCTTCTTCTTCTTCTTCTTCTTCTTCTTCTTCCTTCTTCTTCTTCTTCTTTCTTCTTCTTCTTCTTCTTCTTCTCTTCTATTATTATTATTATTATTATTATTATATTATTATACTATTATTATTATTATTATTATTATTTGTATCTATTTCCTTCCTTGTGCCTATTATTATCAATATTATTTATATTTTTATATTTGGCTGTATAAGAGTCAACCCGATAGTGCTAATGTGACAACCCGAATTGGACCAGTTTTGAGGTAAATGAAACATATGGCCGACCTTTCATCAGGGACTTTACTAATCAAATGTCATTTTTTGTATATTGAGTCACTGAACACGAAAATGTAATTATTTTTGGGTGCAAGAGTGCAAGTCTCTTTTTCTAAATTTTGTTTATAATTGTTTTTTTGTTTTTTTTAGAGTACTTCGCTAGCTCTGGCGGAGTAATAACCTTCTGCCACAGATTGACCGGATGCTTTTCGGGAAGGACTTTCGTAGTTTCACAGCACCTAAAGAGGGGTTTATTTTTATTATCGGGATGTGACCCCCCCCACCCACCGAACCCAAACCTGATGAAATATGTTTGCTATCACTTGCAATATCGAAACTGATGGCAAACACAGTCAGTAATAATGGCATCGACAGAGTCGTAAATGACAACCGATTCAGGAAATAAATCACACCACTTATATAAATGAGACTTATCTTAAATAGTAATATTTATTGGGCAATGCAACTAAATTAAATTCCATAATTGCTAAGAGATTAAGTGATATAAAATAAAAGTGCCGTGAAACTATGAAATTCCTGCTATTTTTCGATAAAGCTGGTCATAAAAACATTTAAAAAGTTTATTTTAAAGACTTGAAGTGGTTCAGTGGGTGGGGGGGGGGGGATCTTCCCGCTTAAAAGTTTAAAGAATGAAAAATATGAGATTGGTTAAGGGGGAACCTCTAGTCCCCCTAACTTTTAAGATTTGAAAAACTAGTTTCCAGCATCATTCCTACTCTCTACATCCAAAGAAATGTAACAAAACTCAGTTATAGCGCTATGTGCTTGCTGGTATTGTGCTAAAAATTGACCGTTTCTTGTTACATATTACGAGGCCAGTTCTGAAATTAAGCTATTCTGATATTCTACTTTGATGATGTCTCATGAAATAAAAATATATGTATTTTGATAATTTGACTTCTGCTTAAAAGTTTTGATAAACGCTGACGATCATCCATATTCTTGGGAGGAGAAGAATTTACATAAATTCAGTTGTTCATTTGAGATGACAATCTCAAGCTTCAGGTTCTATATTTCTGTCATTATTTACAAATTTTGGTTTGTTTCGGGTGAAAGGGGTGGTTTTGCGTATTTGAGCCATATTGACAGAAGTTACAAGTAAAATGAGACATGAACAAGATGCTGCCGATTTTCTGGATAAATTTTAGCCGTCGCATTTGGATTTCATAAGATAATCATGTTTTTATTTCAATGAGCCTAACAGATTATTATAACAAAATACATCGAAAGTTGAACTGCCCACCCTTATATTTAATTACAAGTGGCAATAGACAGTAATTAAACTCACCCCAATGTTTTCAATACGTCAACCAATCAGATTACATCATGCGTTAAGTACGCTCTGAAAAGTTCAATGTAGTAACACACTATAATTTGCATAATTTTTATAAAATTCATCTGGGCTCTTTTTGTATGAAATTATGAATAACTTAATTTACACATTTGATTGTTTTGGATCAAAAGTTGGAATGAAGAATATTATTATTATTATTATTATTATTATTATTATTATTATTATTAATTATTATTATTATTATTATTATTATTATTATTATTATTATTATTATTATATTATTATCTGTTTATACTTCAAAGTGACTCTCATCTCTGTTTTGAGTATTAGCTTTGAGGTGTGAGAGGCTCTTATAATTTATGTAACCATGTCTGAAGGAATACTTTGACTTGTTTAATATTTGA
>NC_088361.1:120867801-120870301 GCF_034508935.2 Berghia stephanieae
CTCTCTCTCTCTCTCTCTCTCTCTCTCTCTCATATATATATATATATATTATATATATATATATATTATATAATATATATATCTTTCTCTCTCACATACACATACACACACATACACACAAACATGCACACACATATCATGGTGGTTTCCTGATAAATAAGGTACCTATGTGGTTTATAAACGAAGCCTAGGAATTAGGTCATTTACAATAATGAACAAGCGATCAATAATCGAAATTCCAATGAACTCAACACGACAGTCAGATAGAAACAAAACAATAACTAGGTTCCTCCCCCCCCCCCCCCCCCCTCCCTCCTCTCAACCACCCACCATCACTTTCCACCCCTTCCTCATAACATACACAGTCAGGAACTAAATGACACACACACACACACACACACACACACACACACACACACACACCCACCATCGCCTTCCACCCCTTCCCCATATTATGACATGACGCAGTTAGGAACTAAACAATAGCTATGTCTAAATAATAATATCAGCAAGAAGGTTGTACAATCTACGCGTTGACTATCGACATCAGTTGGATGAATACCTATTTCCGGCATTCAACATTATGACGGCTTTTCAATCGTTTCAAAGGACATATTATATTCATATTATTATTTCATGATAATAACACTACGTGATAGGTACGCCGTTTTTTTTGTTTTTTTTTCCTCCCATGTTACATCAACAGAATCAACCTACACTACATTATTGTTGTTCTGACACTGACACACTAATTACGTACGTGACGCGGCATGGTTTGTCATTTGTAACGAGTCGCTGGCGTACTCAACCACCGTTCTATTTTAAATCCAGAATTAAATATTTAATTGAAATCATAGGTTCTCTTAATCATGTATGCCGTTGATCTGGCGGCTAATGACATCTCATATCGCATGCGCTGTTTCTGCTGTCTGGGTAAACGGTAGGAAGATCTAATGGATGTCGGGTTACAGGGAGTTCAAACCCCACATGTTAAGGGTTAACGCTCATCTTTAGTTTGAATGTTATCAGATTGGATAGGATCTGGGGAAGGGAAGTAAGGGAGAGAGGGGGGCGAAGAGACGCGTTTTTTTTTGCTGTAGTCTTTTTCGATTTATGTTGGCCGAGGATAATAAATACAAAGACTAGTTGTGTGAGGACAAGACTTGCATGTCATTTAACTTGTTGGGCCATATCAATTATTTCTGTTACTGTAGCGGCTGCTTCTATGCCGACGAGCAAGGACCACGCTATTTGCATAATATTGGATCGCTTCCAGGATTTATTTTATGGCCGTGGACAACAGATGCAGAGAACTGTTACTGTTATATGAGGACAAGACTCACAAATAAACAATGCATTAAATATTTGTGAGGACTGTGTCTTACTTGACTTGATACACCTACTCCTCCTGTTTCAACTGGCAAGAATCACGTTTTAACTCTCTCCTAACCAGCTATTTTTAGAATTTCCCCCGAAAATTCACTCCCATCCAACACAAAAATAGACTTTTTTTACTCAAACAAAAAATAACAAGTGAGCTCTACAATACAGTGTTTAGTATTAACAGCTATAATCAAAGCATTTCTTTAAATTTTGTGATGTACAAGAGAAATCAGAATAAGAAAATTGTCTTTTGCATCGTAACGAATGTGATGATTTTCCTATGGCTGGTAAGGAGAGGGTTAAAAAATCTTTTTTTTTTTTTGCTTTTTTTGTTTTGTTTTGTAGAGTGTCAAAAACCTCGTAGTTGTATTGTCACAATCATGCATCCATATACTATTGATTAAAAACAATATTTAATTTTGTTTGTTTGTTTTTTTGTTTTTGTTTTTAGATGTCATGTTTCTAAACCCCCCTTAGCGTTATGTAAATTGTGAATAGAAAATAATGCACATATTATAATTTTGACTCAGCCCCGAATCGATTGACAAGACAGATGGCGATAATGACACCGGTCGTATCAGTATCAGTATCAGTATAGGGAGGTTGGTTGCTAGTCATAGCCATCTTCACTACAATATGCCTGTTACCTCATTCAATCAGCCCCGCGTATCCTTAGCAATTTTAACATAGGCGATTCATGGTGTCTTCTGGCTATACAATAGGACGGAAAAGTCCTGACGTCACACATACTTTTTCCGGTTCCAAAATCATTGGAAGTGTGTATTCCAGTAACCAGCCCTTCGTAGGACTAATAATGAATATGTTACATATTGAATCATAAGGTTCCATAACTATTTTAGTAGCAGGGTGTATAGCCAGATTATTAGGATTACAAGACGTAAAAGAGAGAGGGTGGATAATCCTTATTGACGACCAGCATATATTTAGACTAGAAAAAAAAAAAGATGCCATCACTCTTAACTCACTCAATCCTCACACCGACTATATCCATAGTATACTCGGGGTCACTTTTACCCCATGTCTATTTATTACATTTTTCTGAGACAAATTATAGACGTAGTATCAAAGCTAATATTTTTAGTTTTGCATGTTAATG
>NC_088361.1:120875301-120877801 GCF_034508935.2 Berghia stephanieae
GTATTGGTGGAGGAAAAGACTTAATGGTTGCTCTCTGAGAGAAAGTCAACTCTCGTTTTGAATATGTCATTGATAGTTGCTTTTTAAAACTTTAACTTTATATAACTTATCCTCAATATTTATGTCTAATTATTATGTTTTCATGTAGAAAAATGATTGTAGTTTCTGACACAACCAAAAACTGAAATTTGATAATCTTGACCATTCCCACTTTATAACCGGTTTTCTTCATTTTCCAAATCCCGACTTAATACCGCTTCGAGGCGTAGGGTCACATATATAAATACAGACCCGTATATTCCATTTGTATAATTGATTATAAATAATTAGAACTGCGACCGTTATCAACCAACAAACCGCGTGTTACGACTGCAAATAATGCTATTGAGTCCATTGTTGTTGCTCACAATAACGTATAACAGCACCTGTTAGGGAAGGGAATCGATTCTAATGATATTTTAGACGAGCTCTTTAGAGAAAAAATCTCTATGCTGCTCATCTTCCCTTCTACCATCGTTGATTCGAACATGCCCTTACAGAGAGAACGTCAGCATAGCATTGCGCATGCGTCTCTCTTATCAACTGAGGAAATATAATATCGTTTGGTTAATGAGATATCACCTTTAAAATGTTGTTATATGCCTACATACTTTTATAAAATAAAATTATAACAAATAAACGTTTTTTTGATGAAACGTTCACAGTGATGCACCAGTTAAATCGTTTCTCAGCGATCTTTTCATCTGAGTTATCGAATCGTGAAGTCAGTGATTTCACGGAGGGTAATTTTAACCTTGGAACATTTTTTTAAATTTTTCATTCTTTCCAACACATCACTGTGAACTCTTCATCAAAATAAGTTTATTGGTTATATTTAAAAAAAAATAAAAGTATGTATATCATAACATTTTGAAAAGTGATTATTTTTAATATAATTAGTGATATCTCATTAACCAAACGATATTTCCTCAGTTGATAAGATAGACGCCATGCCCAACGCTATCTTGTCGTTCTCTCTGTAAGGGCTGTTTGGTTCGACTATGTCGATTTGGGTGTGGAACGCGTGGTCTGGGACCGTCTCGACGTTTATCACGTGTGACTGAGTGGCTGAGTCGAATGATGTCTTGTCTAGTCGATTAATGTTAAGCTTTGCGAGTGGTCGGATGGTTTACAATGAGGGGGAAAATTCTGGTCACGACATTGTGTCCTCGGGTAAGACATTTTGTACACATACCCCAACCATGGGTGAAAGTTCGCCGGCATATGCCGGAAATTCCGGTTTTTTAGTAAATGTAATAATTGCCTTCCGGCATTTGACTCTTCTGCCGGCTTGTTTGAGAGATGATATTTTTTAACCTTGTAAATCACCACTCTGTTATGTACTCAATCAAATAATTACAGTGCAACCTCGATATAACGACATCGTCGGGACCGGGAAAACGTGTCGTTATAGAGGGATGTCGTTACAGAGAGGTTTCCTATGTATGTATATCAGGAGGTGTTTGGGGTCTTGTGTAGTGAATGTATACTTTTTCATTTTCCCTCTGTAGTTTATCCGGGCTTGGGACCGGCAATGAATGGAGAGTGGACAAAGGATTTATAAACAGTCCAGTGTTGACCTGTCACAAGCATTCATTGGGTGAAAGGCGAGCCTTCTGATTGGTGAAAGGCGAGCCTTCTGATCTGCTGCAGTGTTGTACAAATGTGACTATTGATTGGCTGAAAAAGAAGCGTTTTCATTGGCTACAATAAGAACTAGCCCTGGGCTTATTACGAGTAGACAACATACATAGAATGGAAGATACCACTTGTAATAGATACGAACAATTTCATGGTAGACAAACACCTTCAATGTTTGTCGGACCAGAAATGTCGTTATACAGGGGTTTTGCTGAAATGTACGTCGCTATAGAGGGGTTTTTATTACTAATGATATATAGTAAAATAAAATGGGACCTGAGTACCATGTCGTTATACAGGGAATGTCACTATAACGGATGTCGTTACATCGGGGTTGCACTGTATTAGTATCGAATGTAAATATCCTTCAAAGTGCCATTCTTTTATGTCCGGGTGGGACTTTTAGGTAATGCCAAAAAAAAAAAAAAAAAAAAAAAAAAAGACAACAACAAAGAAAGAGAACATTGGTGGATTGCTCTTGGACTGTTCTGTTCCTTCTTTGAACCAATCCCCTTTGACTTGCTTTCTCTATGGCGCTTTCAACTTCGGATTTACAACTTTTCCTCTAAATCATCTTCCTTTTTATTGGCACTGAAATGTAAGGAGCTAATTAGTGTCCCAAGCGCCAACTCAATTGAGTACCTTTCAGCACAGGTAATATCAGTGACTCGTCGGTTTCATGACTCATCTCCGTTCATATTCAGAGGAGGCTGGCTACATGTCATTCGTTCAGGTTTGAGAGAAAGAGTGGATGACGGCCAGGGGGTGAGGTGGAAGACCTAGTCATTGATTCGTTCACGTGTTATATTATGTGGAATTG
>NC_088361.1:120880301-120952801 GCF_034508935.2 Berghia stephanieae
TGCACGTTTTGGGTTTTTAATGCTGCATAATGTTATTTATTTTTTTTATTTTTGTTATTCCACAGACACTTCCCATAGCCGCAGCAGTTGAGGCAGTCAATGTTGTCCAGAATCTCCAATTCCTGACTTGTCAACAATACAATACGGACATAATCTTCCAGTCCCAGGATTTTCATTCACCTCAAATTAAGTGTTCGGTCCCCAAATTGTTCTAAACATCTAAGCCCTAAATATCGTTATCCCCCTCCCCTCTTACCCCCCCCCCCCCCCCCCCCCCCCTCCTCCCAACGCCCCTTTTTTTTTCACTCCCGACCCCACTCAAATCTTACCCAGTCGCTGCCACTCCCCTCTCCTTCGTCCCTATCGCCACACATACCATCGAATACAAGTTGAGGCACATCTAGGCAGCGCCACCATAACATACACATCATGAAGCCCCAATCCGCTTGCCGATGGTTCAAATTCCGGCGCCATTTGGTGAGAACGTTAAAAGTTTTCTGCTTGTTCTTGGTGGTCACGTTCGTCGTCTCCCCTGTGAGGAATGTCATTTTCATGAACGTCATTCCGCGGAACTGGCTAGATATGAACTCTGTTTTCCTAGTTCGGGTGAGTACAAAACCACTAAGCAATCTGCCTGCTTTATAAAATAAAAATCCGCAGATTTCAGAGGAGAAACTTTGTGATCACTATTAGCGGAATGCGTTTGTTACCTTACGGCCCTTGGTTATATAAAGCACAATGAGCTCTATAATGAAGACAACTAAAATGAAAGATCATATTAAGGGTCTTGGTGATTTATACGAATGAGTAAAACTCACAAATCACAATGACTTAAAGATGACACCAAGATATCAGTCTCGTATGTCTCGTAGGCCCTGGTGATAATTACAAAGTCTTTGATCAAGGGACTGAAGCAGGTAGCAAACGCATTTACTCAATATTTTTGTAACATTCCAGAGTCCCAGGAGAAATGAGTGATGTTTCAAAGTCTTTAATATAGTAGAATGAAATATTTGTCATTGCTGCCATCAGTTCAGTCACTCTGACTATAAACGTCAACACATTTTTGTCTGTATGTAAGAATGATTATGCGGGTAGAACTGATGAGTATTTTACTTGGGCGCATACCATAAGGGGGGGGGGGGTTGAACCCATGTCAGCATTTCGTTTTTATATTTTGAGCAAGAAACGTAGCCCTTGTTCATTTGATGGCGCTGCACTGCGGCCAACGCTATGGTTATCTTGATTTAGTCTTTTCTCATGATAGGCCCTAAAGAAAAATCTCACGCGATGGTAGTGGTAGATAAAAAGAATTTTATTTTGTTTTTATTTTCTCTCTCTCTCTCTCTCTCTCTCTCTCTCTCTCTCTCTCTCTCCCCTCTCCCTCCCCCTCCCCCCCTATCTTTGTCCTACCTAGTGCTGTGTATCTTGCTTCTCCGCACACATGTCTCTATTGCGAACCGTGTGTGTCTCGTTTTGAGTCAAAGGCATTTAATGTAGCGCATCCTGCAAATCTGGTATTATGTCGGGATGAACCTATTAAAGAATATTAATTAAACAGAATAGAAGGAACTGAATTAACCGCACTCTTCTCTTTGTTATCGGTTTTAGTCAGCCATTTTTATGAGTAATATTCACCTTAAATTATATTAATCAGACTATAAACGGTTAATGTTACCCATGTTGGTATGTTATATCCACCTGGCGGATGACGTGAGTTTTTTTTTAAACACTAAACGCATTGCATCAATAAAAAAATATATTCCATCCTCCTCAACCCCCCCCCCCCCCCTTTTCCACACCCATTTTCCCCTAAAGAAGCATTGAATTTGATTAAAATTTTAAAAAATAAATTTATTTAAAATTACTTTAACCCGATTTTCATCGCCAGAGTCATCCTCAAACAATACCGGCTTGAAACGGCTAGTCAGAGATAGCCTCCAATTAAGAAGCCATATTTTTGTGTCCTAGGCCGAGTCACTTCATCGTCATTAAAAAAAAAAAAATGTCTTGAGAAAGGGGCGCGTCTTATTTCTTGCATTACACATAGTAAGCCAGAATACTCTACGAGTTTTTTTGTTTTTGTTTTTTTTTCTTCTTATCTCTCATAAAGTCAATTGCCATGAACGTTCCAAAAGGCTGATCAATTGTAATAATTAACCCCAGGGTGGGTTTTTAAAAAAATAAAGGTTGAAATGTTTGCACTGGTAATTAACATTTTGAAGAGGAAAGTCCTAGTGTAATTGCCGCCAATAAACAGTATCATAAGCAATTTGTCAGCTCTGATCGATACATGTATTTATATTGTAACCGATTTCTAATGTATTTTTCGCATGATTGATGAAAGTTGCTTACAAATGACTGATTTTGGCTGATAATATAATTTGTGATTTTCACATGAAGGAGTTGGCAGGGGATTTCTTTATCGAATGGTCTATCTGCCTCTCTGTCTGTCTGCGTCTCTCTAACCCCTCGTTCTTTTTCTCTCTCTCTCTATCTCCCCCCCTCTCTCTCTCTATCTCTCTCTCTCTCTATCTCTCTCTCTCTCTATCTCTCTCTCTCTCAGACACACACAGAGTAATGTTAACAATGGTAACAAACTCTCAATAATCAATTCAAAACTCTTAATTGTCGAGCTTGATGATGAGGCGTATCGTTGACATATGTGTTATTACTTATTATTATTATTATTATTATTATTATTATTATTATTATTATTATTATTATTATTATTATTATTATTATTATATATTATTATTATTATTATTATTATATTATATTATTATTATTATTATTATTATTTATCTATTATTATTATTATTATTATTATTATTATTATTATTATTATTATTATTTTATTATTATTATTATTTATTATTATTATTATTATTATTATTATTATTATTATTATTATTATTATTATTATTATTATTATTATTATTATTATTATTATTATTATTATTATTATTATTATTATTTATTATTATTATTATTTATTTATTATTATTATTATTATTATTATTATTATTATTATTATTATTATTATTATTATTATTATTAATTATTATTATTATTATTATTATCGTCGTCGTCGTCGTCGTCGTCATCATCATCATCAATGTTTTGCATGACTGAAACGATACATACCTTGTATATTGAAGTTGAATTACCCCACCCATTTCCGTTTGTAATAAAAATCAAAGAAGAAAAAAAAAATTTTTAAAAATATATTTTAAAAAAATCTAAACATTAATAAAACCCCATAAAACAACTCAAATAAACAAAGAAAAAAAAATCCACAAAAAAAGTTTGTATTCCAAAACACGATAGATAGTGTCAGAAAATCATCATGCATAGCAAAATAATTAATGTCATTTTTCATATTTACCAAACACCGCCATTCAAGTAAAACACGCCCGCATATTGGCTAAACACCTCTTTTCATTTTTCCTAGAAATATTTTACATAAATATCGACCAGTAAGGCGGTTGCCAACTTATTAAAATGTTTTAAACCTGAGACTTTACAAATCTCATGAAAATTTTTTGACAAATGAAATTAAAGGTCATTTTTGTTCATTGATATTTGAAGTGAGACATTTAATTAAACTAACACAAAAACGCGTTTTATCAGTATAATGCAGATTTAAACACGTATAATTTTCCACCTTCTGCTTCACACACACACACACAGACACACACACACACACACACACACACACACACACTCTCTCTCTCTCTCTCTCTCTCGACATGTCGTCACTTTAATTTTGCATTGGGGTCCAAAACCCACAACTATGGAATAACCCCCCCCCCCCCCCCCGGCCAAAAAATAAAAATAAAAAAAAAGCTAACAAAAGGTGCGTGGTATAAACAGTACAAAGATCTAAATTTTAAAAAAATGAAGTGCAAGAATTAAAAGAGTTGGGAATGAATAGAAACAAAACTCCCAAGTTACGAAGTTCCTCCATACCTGCCGACTGGTGAGATGCAAGCAGCATCGTGTCGGCTGTATCGGTATGTGAGTGATTTTTTTTTTTCAACTTTATAACACACACACACACACACACACACACACACACACATAGACATATACATACAAATATCTGTTTCTCTCTCTCTCTCTCTCTCTCTCTCTCTCTCTCTCTCTCCCTCTCTCTCTTTCACTCGTAGACCAACACACATGCCGCTAACAAATGCATAAAGTAATACATACAAATGATCGACACATAACTGCACCAGCATATTGAGAAAGGTTGATTTTGTGTCGTCAATGTTTTGTCCATGTCACTCAAGGTTTTGCGACAGGCAATTAGAAACCATCAATCCATCTCCTTTAGCGCAACGTCATTAGAATTTTCTAATTGACACACTCAATGTCGTTGTCGTTGTCATTGTTATGGTTGAGTGAATGTCTTTAAGATAATCTCCCCATTAGAAAAACATGAATTCCTATTGATGGAAGAGATGAATTAATATAGGACACTATCGGCACCGTCTAAATTTTAATCCCAAGTTCACAGTTGTTTCAGGACATGATTTGAGAACGCCATCGGTCAGGCTTGCTACCAGTATGTCGCCAAAATTCGAAATTGAGAAATATGAAAAGATTGGAGTCATCGCCTATCGAATTTTTCAGTACTGATTTAACTTATATAATAGATGATGCATGATATGTCGTTTTGTGTATCCTGTCTTGTGTTGTGAGAGGCTATCAGGTATGCTTGTCCTCTGTCAGCCTGATCCATTATTGAAATGATTATATTTATTGGTAAATTAGCTTTTGTATTATGTTAATCGAATTGAAATTTGAATTTATTGTTATATTTAAAAATGTGAACTAAAAAAGAAGCTATATCCTGGTGCCAACATTGAAAAAGTAAAGTTGTACAACAATTTTGTCTACATTATTGTCTAGGTTGCTACGTAGAGAAGCATTTTTAAAAACTGGACATTTTACAGTGACGTCTTTTTGAAGAAAAAAAAGGTTGTAGTTTTTAGATCTCAATGATAGCAATGTAACTCCGTTTCGTAGTGGACGACAATAGCCCCATTGTCTTGAGTAGTATATGAAAACTCATAGTGACATTCGTTGCGTTGCATAGCGCACAAGTTGGCTGACTCAGGCCATTCGCCGTCGGACGCGACAAAGCTGATTGGAGGATCCTCGATGGAGCTACACATGGCCATGCAATTTATGGCTTGGTTCGTTTCCATCTCCTCAAAAGCGAAACACTGGACGCACTGTGCAAACATGTTGCACATGTTGTTATTGCACGTGGTGCATGGTTGGCAAAAGGGACCCTGAGAATTTCCATGGCAGTCGCATTGGCCGTTCACACAATGACCCAGACCACCGCAAATCAACCCGTCTGGACCTATGCACGTTTGGGCGTAAGGGGTTTCATCACACGCTTGCCCTGAATATCCTTCGTTACAAACGCATTGGCCGCACATGCATCTCCCCCTCTCAGGTCCTCCACAGATCATGCCGTTGAAATATTGACACGACAGGTTGTCACACTGACAATGAGCTCCAAGATATCGTTGCCGTTCTGGCGGTGCTACGTCCGGGCTCAATAAAATCATTTGGCGCTCGTCTATGTCAGCAGATTGTTGTCCAGGAGAAATGAAATCACACGAGCAGACCCCACAGATACACCTGCCACGACCACTGCATACTGGTTCATTTTGATTCCGACGACAGTAATCATTGACGCCTGAACACTGAGTTTCCTGTTCGTTATTCTCGTCGGTGATGCATTGCGTCATGGCTTGACCTTCTTCACAAATTTCAAGGCCGCCTTCAACCATGTCCGACTCCAAATTGTCAGCATAGTGGCACGGACACTGGCAGCTTGAAGTGACATCCAATTTAAATCTACGGGAACCCCTTTGTCTGACATTTAACCGGATCTCCTTTGTAGATTGGAAGCATCTGGTCATATCCACGATTAGGTGAAGCATTTGCACCCCGCCTGCCGCTGACACGTGGCAATCGATTGTGATTTTCTTTTGATTCTTGCGTCTGTTTACTCGTTCTCTCATCCTGAATCGGCGGGAACAGCTCATCTCATCTCCCTTTTCTATGGAAAAATCTGGAAAGTCATTAGGACCTACGATGGTAAGTCTAACTCGTCGACTTTGGGCGAGAATTTGAACAGGAATCTCTTTCCGAAGACCGATTGACATTTTCAACCGCGCTCCCTGCGGTCTGAGATATCGGTTGCGGTGAGGGTTGAAAGGACGATTCGCATTGTTTGGCACGACTAGCTCGTTGACGACGCTAGAGAACTCTTCATCACGGACGCATCTGGGTCGACTGGCATTGGCTGATTGTGAAGAGAAAGACCATACACAGCCTGGGTTGGTGACGCACTCACAGCAGGTTGTGGCATCTTCTGGACAGGCCGAAAAGGGCTGACCGTAAATTTGACTCGACAGCACACCTGTTTTCAAGGGAAAATAAAAAATAAAAACACAATAAGGAACTTTTGGATTATATCGTTTTGTGTGTGTGTAGTTAGCTATGCGTTTGTGCAGGGTTGCTCCTTTTCCTGCAATATTGTACATTATGATACACACCGCGCGCGCGCACACACACGCACACATATTTGAATCAAAAGTTTTGTGGCCAAAACGTGTTTTTTTCAAAGGTGTGAAAGTTTGTCTATAGTCATGACGCTGTCCATGTCTGTGTGTGTCACTGTGGTGTCGAAATAACGATTCACAATACGACCAACGCGATTAGACCACCTGGTTGGTGTACACAGGAAAGGCATTTGTACACATTTTCCCTGCTAAAGTGTCGCGTTGTCTTTTGCAAATTATCAGGTCAAATATAATAAGTATGTGTTAAATGGATGCTGAACCTTCAGCAGGATATTTTATAAAATGTTAAGCGCCTAAGGCATAGTTTTTATCGTGGGTGAGTGCTACCAAATTTCCATTTATTTTGCACATTATTTTGTAAGTTATATTTCTTTTACCCTTAAATTAAAAAATAAATAAAAGTAAATAAATAAAATATATATATATGTATATATATATATATATATATATGTATATATATATATATATATATATATATATATATATATATATATATATTATATACTGTACATTATCAGCATTCATGAGGCTATATGGTCTTGTGGTATGACACTTGCTTTCGGATCGGAAGGCCCTGGGTTCTAGCCTCGCTCGGCGCATAGTTGAGTCCTTGGAAAAGACTCTTTATTCACATTCTGTCATCGTACTCAGGTGTAAAATAAGTACCTGGTCGTTAACAGCCTTGTCTCTATTGGAAAAAAAATTGTTATTTCGCCTTACAGGCGCCATGTCTCGTCCTAAATGTTACTTTTTGGTCAGGGACCCTTTGTAAAGCGCTTTGAGCACGTTTAGTGGATATTGCTCTACATAAAAGCTCAAGTTTCTTTTTCAATTTTTATCTCCATCAGAACCTATAGTCAAGTACTCATTTACACATGTGTCAATGTACCACGCCTTCTTATCAAAAAGGAAAGAAAGAAGAAGCGAGCTGGGTGTTTATTAGTGAAGAAACAACTTACCCCAACTGAAAACAATAATGTGCAAAAATTTCGAAGATTTCATCATGTAAGGCTGAGCGTATATTATGCGTGTCTCACTTTGTCGCTGTAATATTGTAATGTACTTATCCTTGGAATTGAATGACTGTTGTGTTATCTGGTTTGTTTTCACTGTCTCTTTACCCTTGTCGAGTCTCGTTGAAATGGAGACTGGGCCATGATCAAACTCGAATCGGATCAACCTGTACTTGGTCCCGTCCCGGACAGAACGAATACATTCAAGAGAGACGATTACAAAGATAGACCCCGAACAATGTTAGCCAACCAGATGAATATTAATAGATAAAACAAAGTTGACGTCACTCAGGTAATTCTCACTAAACTGATGACGTAACTCAAGCTTTTGTTCTTGTATTTTGCCATCCGCGTTTGTGAGTGATTCTCACTAAACTGTATGAACCAGACTATAAAAGTTCATGGTTACACACAGTTTTGTGTGTTGGACCGTTATACTTCCGGATGGCAATGTTATGAGCTTCTTAGCCAAGCGCATACTTTCTATTAACCAGACTATAAACGTTCAAGGTTACACATAGTTTTGTGTGTTGATCCGTTATCCGGGTGGCAATGTTGTGAGCTTCTTAGCCAAGCGCATACTAATACTATCTGTTGGAATGGAGATGATGAGTATACATACTTACGGTCTTAAAACGTTATCAAATCCGGGATTGGGTCTTTTCAAACTCCCATGGCGGGTCTGGAAAGTCACGCTTGTTGCGTTTTCTATCACCACATGTTTTCCCTTTTTCACCTTGCTTTCTGTTCGTGTTTCGAAATGAGACAAGTTTGTCTTTCCCTTGACATGGATGCGTCCTCCTAATATCTTGCTCTTCTCCCGAATCAATGGGCACCACAGTTAGTGAGCATTTATCACAATTTTCGGATGAAGGAATTGCATTGCGACAACGCAATGCATTTTTTTTCAATCCCTTGTTCTAAAATTGTGAGTGGTGCCTGCCTAGTTTCTGCTGGGCTGATTGTTTCGAGTGACAGGCAAGTACTTAAGATAGCTATGCATGGTTGAGATCTTTAGCTGAGAGGGAAATAGTCAAAATTATTGTTGCTTTTTTTTAGTCACGAAGAACGCATTTCCCCCCTCGTTGTGCGTTTTTTGACAGCAATTTATGAGTGTACCGAGTTACTTCTAAAATAAAGTGAAAAAAGAAATTTTTCTCTTCCGAGTTCAATTTTGGTAAACCACCACACATTCATGGTATGATATAATGTGTCGTGCTAACAAACTATTGTGTTGTTGCTTTTGATGTGAACTGACTGTCCATATATGTTGTGAGTTCGATTTTAGACCAAACTGATTGATATGAGCGTAGCTTTCGTAAAGTCATGGCTTGACACTGTCCAAAAGATTACGTATCAATATAGGACGACGATCACCGAAATAAAATAATAATTAAAAAAAAAAAGAAGTGGAAAGTGAGATTATTTAATTGTAATACCAACGGTATCATTTGTATTCCCGAGCACAACTGACAAAAACTCCCTTTTTACTTTCTTTTGGCGATCGCGCCTTGTGCGGTGACGTAATTTTCAGAGAAGTGTCAAGAAAAAAAATTAAGGTTTTGATATGAGCGATTCTTATGAAAATCGTCGTCGGGTCAGGGTCGAGTTCACTGACTAACCAGCTAGATAATATGCCGGGTTTTGCCCAACTTTACTCCATACTAATGACTTAAGTATTGAGTTACAAGACGACCAGAGACAATCATCCACTCACGTCGATGTTGGTCGTACCATGACTGATAACGTACGCTTACACGCCGGATATTGGAGTTTCCGGGGTCGAGTACTCATGTTTTATTTGTTGTTTTTTTTTTTTTATCCTTCATCTTCCTCTTCCTCTCTTTATTAATCATTTACAGGCGGTTTTCGATTTCACTCTAACTTTGACATTAGATTTCACTGTTTCCACAAAGAGAGCAGTAATAGGGATGATGCGACAATCATTATTTCGCTAGCTCAATTTCTGAAAACGATTAGATAGAAGCTAAGCAAGCAGAATAATTTGAAGTTAAAGAAAATTGTTTCATCGTTGGAGGTAATATATGGACGCTTTTAAGAACAAGTAGGCTATCCCAGATTTTACTGTTTTGAGAAAATCAACATTGAAGATTTCGATCCTATAAAATGTCCAATTAATCAAATACTATTCAATAACTATTCAATAGTTTTTTTAAAAAACTTTCTGTGTGAAATGATAATTGTACTTGACGATGATAATCATTAAAGAACACAACAAATACATCACAGAATGTTCTTATTTTATTAAAACAAATGGGTTGGCCAAGTTGTTCATATTTAAAACAACACTGAGTCACTGAGCAAAGAATTTACATTATAATATGGGCTATCCCACCCAATTTGCACATCAGGCCATCCCTAGTTAAACGGGCTATCCCATCTTACACATGGACATGTCTGTTACGAAATAATGGGCTGTCCCTCTCACACATGCAGTCAATTTAATCAATTTTCCTACATTAAACGTATGTTTAATGCCTTAAATAATATTTTTTACGTGTCTAAACACATTACACTGACAATTGAAATGCAAAACATTACCTGATATGATGGCATTGTTGTTTGGTAGGGAGTTTTCTTCATTCAGTCGTGAATTCGGCATGTTTCGTGTTGAAGCCATGTTTGAAGGGTTAACCCGCTTACACTTATGTACACATTGTGTTTTCGGTTAAAACACAAGGCAGTTTATACTGATAACGAAGCAAATAAACGAAATTGATGATCGAAACCTTTTCAGGGGGTTGGGCAACGTAATTATTTAAAAAACCGAAAAATCTGGGATAGCGTCCATATCATCCCCCCCTAAACCACACACACGCGCGCACACGCACATCAAACGTTGTGTGGTCATACATTTCATATTTAGCGTTTTTAAAAGATACAGAGTGTAATGTTAGGTCATGTTGTTCGTTCCACAACCCGTGGGCACACGTTGACGTGTATATCTTCTGACGGATTTTAATGATAATTGGCTCGAACCTTAGAATTGTTAGTGACGTTAAGCAGATTTTTTTGCACTGCCATACTTTGTGGGTTTTTTTTTCTTCTTTACGATATATATATATATATATATATATATATATATATATATATATATATATATATATATATATATATATATATATATATAAAACAAAGGGTCTAGTATGAGTGAACTTTTTTATGTTTTACAATTGGATTCAATAGTCTGATGTCACGTCGCCCAGCAACGGTGGCCATCGTGGTTCTAAACAAAGAAAATCGGTACTTTATATTCTTCATGTTGGCTAGAACTTTTCATGTCGTGTGATCAGAATGTGTAAAAGTCAAAACATGATCAGATTTATAATGTTTTTTTTTCCCTCTGGATACGCTTTTATGCTCGTCGGATAAATATTTCATAGGGCGTCCGCCATTGTTCCGATAGTTTAGAGCCAGTTACTAAGTTACCATGCGTCATTACTAGGGAAGTGACGTTACGACTGTTGAAGCTTATTATTAACTATGTATATACACGCACTCAATTCTGTTGTGATTACGTTCACTCACCAACAGGCTTGGTTTTAATTTTCACGAGATTCATGTACTCTACTCACTAATTTTACCACGCTGGGTTTAAAGCCAGAGGCGTAACTTGATGGTGGGACATTCATAAAAACGGATTACAATATGGATTTAAAATGTAAATTTGTCACAGTGAGGAGTATAGCACTGAACATTTACAGGACGAAACGCGGAATTCTTTTTCATGGATGCGGTAAATAGCAAAACTAAAAACAGAAGACACACAATATGAAACTTAGAAAGGAACGATCAAGTTTATAATTATGTCATCCTAATTATGCCCTCATGTATTTGAAAACGGTGGTTCCTTTGCTGTACAAAACTTACATGGAACCTGTTTAGTGTTAAAGGAGTTTAGATACAGGTATATTTCACATTATTACATTCAAAGTGCCCTCCCTCCCCCCAACTTAACTTAATTCAAGAATGGCGAACATGTATCGTAGGGTGTGATCAGAGGGTTTTAGTGTCATGTTTTGTGCTCAGAGCAGGGCATAGTTGGAAAAAGTTCTTTACTCACATTCTCACCGTACTGATATATAAAACGAGTACCGTGTCATACCCCATAGATGTACAATTCAATGCAGTGTTTATCCTGGTTTATTGAGAATGAAACGGACAATAGCACTTGCTTGCTGCCCTTTGTAGGATATTAACCTGTCATAGAGTACTTTCTGCCATATTTGTTGACACAGGTATCCAATCACTGCTGGGTGGACAGGTCGTTAAAAAAATCACAACTTCATTTGGGATCGATATAGGTCCCTTTGCTTGTAAAGCGAGTGATCTATCACCTCATCCTACCCTGTGCTTAACAGCAGAAATGTTTTTTTTTCCTGTCGTTAATCCCCTACGTCAAGACGCGTAAGTTTAGTTGGAAGCAGTTTGCCTTAAAAGGGAGATACAAATCAAAAGCTAAAAAAAAACTGCAGAAAGGATATTCGATTTTAAAAAAATGTCAGCAAGATTATGACAGGACAAAGATTATCTTTGGCATATGTGAAGATTAATGAGATTTGAACACAAAGCAACATGAAAAAAAGAGACATAAATGGTAAGGAAAAAAGAAAAGTCAGCAAAAGTAGACGCATGGAGAACCCATAGTCTGGGAAGCAAATGTTCTCTGCTCTGATGGGATCTCTATTCAACACAGGTTACTAAACTAACTGTTATTAATAATGCATGGATTATGACAAAAGTATTTAAAAATTTAAAAAGAAAAAAAGAAAAACAACAACAAAAAACAACAAAACATTGGAATTCTTCAATTCACTTTATTACATCTGATCCCAATTGTGAAAATGAAGTCAAAGAGATAATCAAAAAGCTATCATGACACCCATCTTGTAATTCCCTTTAATTTACTGTGATAGTGACTCAGTGACTGATTTCGTGGGACTGACACGACTTCCAATTCGGATGTTAATTATAATCATTGAAAGCAGGCTGTGTGTATGTTGTTATTGTTAGTGATAGTGTGTAGTGTGTAATTTGCGCAATGATATAAACTCGACTGGCACAAATGATCTGACACACGACTGGGCTCCATCAATCAATGCAGGCAGATTCTCCTCTTCATCGAGGGTGTCAGAATGGTCTTTATTCCATCTTATCTAGATCAATCACTAACTTCCGTAGGTAGTAAGGACTACTGTCGACCTTAACTTAGCGGACTCACTTAAGCGCTAGCGAAAGTGAACTTAAAATTTAACCTTTACACTTTAAAGTACTGTGTTCATTGGTCATAACTCGGTGAAAAATTCAGTCCAGCGCGCGGGACTTTGGGCGGACGATAGCTATCTTGAATACACACTCGCCAGTTTTATACCGTGACCGTTGTTTACTTTTTTTCTAGCACAAATCATTTTCAACGCACGTCGCATGATATAATAATACAAGTCTATGCAAACCAATTTTCATTTTGGACGAATTCAGTTGTTTTATTTATTTATTGTTTAGGATTTATTTATATATTTATTTTATTTTATTTAAATACAAACTGAAAAGTCAGCTGCTTCGTTTGGTAGACGTTTAGGTAAAATCCTCACCTGTTCCGCCCATTAGCTGAATTTTACCGACTAACAAATCCTTAAATATATAAATTTTCCCAGCAATATTTATTATTTCTTGGATTTTATTCTCTTTCACCACACAGTTGCCATATCACATAGCAATACCAAAGGAAATTACACTTCTTATAAGCGAGTTATACATTAGGACCATGGTCTTTACGTTAATTTCAATAGATCTAAGTTTCCTCGAGAGATGCAATCTCTGCCCCACTTTTTGTTGTTGATAAAATATATGTTGTTGGTTTTTTTTAAGTGAGAGAGTGGTCAATTGTCAATATACACTCCGAGGTACTTAAAATTCAACTAGGCCTACTACTTCTAACTCCTCGTTTTTTAGATTCAGTTTTAAATATTTATTATGTTCTTGTTGTGTAAAGTCAAAAATCTGTTCTTATGATGTTTAAGTAAAGCATATTAACAGAGCACCATTTAATGAATAAATCAACGTGATCAAAATAATAATTTATTCTATCATGATGGTTGAGAAGACCTACAATCGCTGTGTCGTAAGCGTATTATTTGGCAGTTTGAATTAAATGAACGACAGTTGTTCGTGTATAGAATGTATAGAATATGTGACATTACACACCCCTGAGGACATCCGTTTAACATTGTTCTCTTATTTGATAGCTTTGACCCAAGGAGGACTCTTTGAGGTTTTTTATCAAGGAAGTTTTTAATCCATTTTAAAAACTAAATAATTAATTCCAATCTCTTGTAATTTTTTAATTAATGATTATGAGTTCATAGGATTAAAGGCTGATGAGAAATCTATATGGTTTTGATATAATTTTCCAGTGTTTTGTCTAGGTGGGATGTTAAGGTGTGTTGGAATGGGCACAATGATTGATGTTTTCCATATTTTTGGAATTTTGCCTTAAACTGATGTGTTCACCAATGTGTTTTGAGATATTTCTCTAAAAGCTGGTGCTAATTGATCGGAACATTCTTTCGGTACACGACCACAAATTCCATCTGGGCCTCAGGCCTTTTTTAAGTTGATGTTGGTATTAAATCATCCATATCATTGTTTCCAATGCTACTACTAATGTATTTCAACTCTCTCCTTATCTCTCTCTCTCTGTCTCTCTGTCTCTCTCTGTCTCTTTCTCTCTCTCTGTCTCTCTATCAACCTCTCTCTCCCTCTCCCGTCTCTCTCTCCCTCCCTCTCCCCTCTGTCTCTTTCTCTCTCTCACGGACTTACACGTCATCTTTTCATCTCTTACATATTTAGGAAAAAAAGGCATCTTTTAAGGCTACTTATGATATTTGAAGTTTTCTATAGTGTTACTTTTTTTTGTTCGTTTGCTTTATATTATATCTTTTAAATATATTCCAGATGCTCCTTGACTTCCAGAATTTCCCAGTTGACACCACGCCACTAGGCCCAAGCCCTGTGGAGGTTCCTGTCAATTTTGCAGATATTAAAAATAAATTTTTCACCAAAAACATATACTCCGAATTTCAAGAAGAAAAACGACGTCTAAAGCAAAGAGCTAGCTATGATGCCAAGGCTCAGAATAGATTGGATATCCTTGCTATGTTCGAGCCCAAGATGGACGACCAAGAGCATGCTTTGGCTCAGTTCACACTGGACGCGTTTGTCAGGGCTTGTGAGATTGCTGGTCTCGAATACTTCTTGGTTTCAGGAACCCTCCTTGGTGCTCTTCGGCACCATGGGATGATACCTTGGGATGATGACTATGATGTGGCTATGAAGGCATCTCAGTGGGAAAAGTCGCGGAATGTTCTCAGCAACATCGAAGGCTTTGAATTGTTTGCTCCTGGGGACAAGCAGTGGAAATTTTTCATGAAAGATCGACCACGAGGTAACAGGCCGTTTAAATGGCCAAACATTGACATTTTCTTCTACAATGTTGATGACACCCACATGTGGTCGGTGACTTGGGGTTTCAAGTATGGTTTAGTCTACTTAAAGTCAGATGTATATCCATTTTTCTACCGTCGATTTGAACATTGGAAGCTACCAGTACCCAAAACCTCCCATCACATCGCCTCGTTGGAGTTTGGTCCAGAATATCTTTCTGTTTGTGCCCTGGCTTCCTACAATCACAAAACCAATGCCAGGCTGAGTGACAACGACATAGCCAGTATATCATGTGAGACTGTCCATTCTATATTACCATTTGTCTTCCCACATCCTGGACTAGCGCCCAACACAGTAAGAGAAGAACTAAAGATAGGGAATAACAGTTTAAGTAATTATACTATCCCAACTGAAATGTCTAATTTGGAGCTTTGACTTGTCTTGGATACTATAACTTATTTTAGATATTGATGTTTTTGTACATTGTTTATTTCAAATGTCAAATGACGATTTTGAGATATTTCTGAGTGTATGTTTACTTGTTCTCTATGTCAGTAGTTTCATAATGACCATATATGTGACATCTCACAACTTAATAAGGTAGCGATATCAGAGTGGAGAAGGCTGAATATTGAATTTTGATGTTGAAAAAAAGTAGATTAAATCTCAAACATTCATTCCAAGAGAAAATTTGGCAGATAACCTAGGTGGAATTCACAATGCAGCAAGACTTTTTGAACAATAGATACAATGTTTCTTGGTCAAGGGAGTAATTAAATTATTGACGGCTAGGTTTGAAAGTCTTGTCATTTATAGTGTGGTGCAGTACTGTTTTGATCCAACCATCTTGCCTCTAAAGAAACTTAATAATTTATTATGAGCATACAAAGGGTTTTAATTTCGCCCAAAATTCAATTATCTACTTTTTGTTCACCTTATATCACACCTCTAGGGTGAGTCAGATTGTGGGCTGAGTAGGGTCTTTTGACCTCCCGTGATGGGCAGAGAGGTCACTCATGCTGTGTCTTCTATCCCCCTATATCAATTTTCCCTTTCCGTGTTTTTCTTGTCTTTGTTCTGGATTGACATTTCTCATTTTTTTCCATGTCTTGGCGGGAGTCTTGAACTGAAAGGGAGGCACTTAGATGTATATTTTTTTTATTTTGAGAGATGATGTTTTTTCCTTTTAAATCATCTCTCTGTTACGTATTATTTATAGTATTGAACGTATTGTACTTTGTAAATATTTGAGTGTACCATTTATAGTGGGATCCTTTGCTTGTGCTGAGATGGGATTTTGAATTAGCACATTGAGGGATTGCTCATGGAATCTTCTGTTCCTATTTGAATCAGTCCCTTTTGTCTTACCTTTTCTTTGGTGTTTTTAACTTCAGGTCTATAACTTCTTTCGTATAATTTCCCTTTTTAATGGTGCTGAAATGACCTAAAAGTGTTGCAAGTGCCATAAAACCCCTAATAAACAAATAAATAAACTAAACCAGATAGTGTTGGACAAATTACATAATATTTAAATATGTAACCATATGACGATTGGTCTTCTTGTTATACCAAATCTGAATTCAGTTTGTAAGACTTTAGATGATTAGAACATTTATTTTTTGATGCATTCCTTGGACAATGGTGTACATAAATACATGACAATTTGTATAGATGGAAATATTAATGTTATGATTCCTGGGCCCGTTTTCATGAACGAGGACTAGATTTAGTTATTTACTAGTCTAGTAAATGACTTGCTAGTCAAAGCAGAGCAAGTGACTTTAAAAAATCGGATTTCATGAACATTTTCTAGTTTCTGACGAACTGGTACTTGCCTAGAAGTGGGGCATTGTAAGGACAGTGACTAATTCGGCTATTTTCTGCTGGTAACATCATGTTCTCTATTACATGTTGGCAGGTAAGATACTTTCAACGCAAAAAATTTCCAAAGAGGAAATTAGCAACACATCCTGTATAGATACCATCTCGTTCTGTTTCATATTTGAACTTACTTTTGCCATGATGAACTAAATCACATTTGACTGATAGACTGCAATGGTATCCATGGTTGACTGTCACTTCTATATTTAGGCCAATGAAAGTTTCATTGAAACTCAAACAAATTGAACCAAAAAATCAAACAAACAAAACAAAACAGAAAGTGTGTTCTGATGTATCACATTATTTCAGTCAGTTGCAATGCCAGCACTATAACTATTGTCTCCACTGTACTCAGACTAAGCATGAAGTCCGGCCTCAGCAAGTGACTAAAACTTGGCCAAACTTAGTCTGAAGGTGTCGTGATTTTAGTCTGGGACTTGCCGAGTCCGCTCACATGAAATCCGATTTTTTCAAGTCCTTGACTAAAGTCAGAGACTAAGTGCTAGTCTGTGTTCATGGAAACGGGCCATGGTCATAAACCATTTTGTTTTATTTGTATAAGTCACGGGACAATTTTTTAGAACAACACCAACATGCATGATTGCAAGTCAAATACCAATAAAAGTATAAGAGTTACCCAACAATAGATCAGTCGATGGATTGAAGACAGGCAGTGTCTGGCAATAATAAAACACTGGCCTTTTGCTATTGCGATACAGTGATTTTGAGTTACTGAACATAAAAAGATTAATAATTTTGGGTCCAAATCTCTATATTTTTGTGTATAATTGTCTTTTTCCTGGACTACTTTCCCATTTTAGTGGACTGATCAATCTCCTTCCACCATGCACTTAATAGATCGGTATTCTATAAACTGTTCAGGAAATTAATTATTTTTTTTTGTCTTTTTTCTAGAATTAAAGTGGCTAGAAGGGGGAGGGGGGGGGGGGGGGGTTGCCCAGTTCTAGAATGAATTGTTTGCACATTGTAGCACAATCTGAGTTCAATTCAATTAATGTTATAAAAAACTCATGATTAGTGCTAAAGTTTTTGTTTTGTGTTAAAACTGTTCAGACTTGTCATGTATTGGTATTGTATAATATTATGATGAATATGAAGATCGAAAATATTGCTTACTGCATGCTGTGATGATACAGACTTTCATTTGTTGTCTTATTGTATGTTAAAGATTACGACCGAACTTACTCTCTATATATTTTAAAATATTTTTCTAGAAATATTTACTTAATATAAAATTTCATGAATAAGTTTTGATTGGTAATTAATAGTAAATGTAATAAGCTGATTAAAAAAAAATGATATTAAGAATATTTAAGAAATAAACTGATCCCCCCCCCCCCCCCAACCCCTTCCCCGAGCTCTTAAAATTGAAATTCATGTTACACACCATCCTCTGGGTAGTACTTTGATAGATTGCAAAGTATTTTCCACCAGATCTAAATTCCAAGTACCCTGTCAATATGGTAGGGTCGAGGAAGAGATAAGAGGTTAATATAGCGGTTACTTAGGTGCCGTGAAGTTTATAATGCAAAAATCAAATTTAAAAAAATTGTTGCAACAGCTGCAGGTGGTGGACGTGAAAGTTTAAAAAAAAACAAAACAAAAAACAAAAAAATAAATAAACAGGGTAAAACTTAATCTGAAGTCAAAACTAGATATTTGTGAAAATTATATAATTTAAATATGTGAATGATGGTGTCTGAAAAGACACAAGTTCAATTCTAAATCTTTTAATTTTGTAAATTCTATAGTTACGATTTTAAAATTGTTTTGTGTTTCAACACATACAAGTCCATTTCTTGTGTTTTTAAAACTCCATTTATTTGACTCCGCCTTGTACAGATATCAAAATACTTAATGAAGGACTTTGATTATTGATATATTGTTGTTACAATTATTATTATTATTATTATTATTATTATTATTATTATTATTATTATTATTATTATTATTATTATTATTATTATATTATTATTATTATTATTATTATTATTATTATTATTGTTGTTGTTGTTGTAGTTGTTATCATTATTTATTTTTATTTTTATTTGTTGTCAGTTTCCCACTTAAACGTTATTATTTATATATATATTTATTTTTTAGTGATAGTTTTTTATTAAACTTTTTCCAAGCAACATTTAATTTTTTAAAAATTATGCAGTGTATATGCGCACCATACTTAAAAGGAATTGATTTTATCTATTCAATTAATTTGCATGGCTCTTAAGACACTTACATTTTTAAGCAGAGGACTCAACAATTGGTGGTGTTTTATTTTAATTTTGATTTTTGGAAATGATTTTTAATTATGCTTAAAACCATTGATGTGCTCAAAGCAGATATTACACATTGCTACTGCTCTCTGCTGTTATTATTATTATTATTATTATTATTATTATTATTATTATTATTATTATTATTATTATTATTATTGTTATTAGTATTGTTGCATTGTTGTTTTACTCCTGCGTACTGCTCTTCATATTGGCTGTTAATCGGTGATACCAAAACCAAATGATCATCGGTGCTAATGACATTTTTATTTGACATGATTGGTGCTCTAAAACTCGCAACTAATGAATAAATAGCATAGCAGCCAATTGTCCTGATAAAATTGGGACTGTCCCAATTTGGCAATCTGGAGAATAATTTTTTCTACAGAAAATGGACTGTTTATATGTATGGAAATGATCCTTGCTTGCCCCAGGATTATGCTTTTTATACTAGCAAATAAAAAAAAAAAGGAAGAGAAAAAGGCTCTAAATCTCGATAAAATTATATAATACAGTCGTGGCCATAAAGTTTCAGACCAAAATAAATGAATTAATATACATTAAATATAGACAAGGAAAAATAAACAAACTCACTTCAAATGATTAAAAATATTATTTATTACCTTTACTGAATCTTTGAACCACATTTCAGTATTTTGCATGTCCACTTTTTGCTTTAAGGACAGCTTTGATCCATCGAGGCATGCTGGAAATCAGGCTTTGGCAGTATTCTGGAGAAAGCTCTTGACTCCAATCACCATTGATTGCTTCAACAAGGGCTTTACTGTTCGCTGGCTGTTTTGTCTACAATCTTGTTTTTCATGTAGTGCCACAGATTCTCTATTGGATTTAGATCTGGACTGTTTCCGGGTCATTCCAAGGTCCTCCCATAGTGGGCGGGGAGGTACATGCTGTGTCTTCTATCCCCCCATACCCGTTTTCCAATTGTATCCTGTCGTTGTCTTGGAATGAGATTACTTAGTTTTGTCCTGACCCTCGCCGGAGTTCCTTGGCTGGGAGGGAAACAGTCGAATGTATAGTTATAGTTTTGGGAGATGATATTTTTTTCCTTGTAAATCACCTCTCTGTTATGCATTGTATTATGTTTAGTTTACATATTATATTATATGATTTGTAAACATTTAAGTGTATTCCTCTTAGTTGGGACCTGTGCTTCTGTCCTGATGAGACTTTTAGGTGATCTCAAACTAAGTACTTTGATGGTGTGCTCTTGGAATTTGCATCTGTTCCCTATTTGAACCAATTCCCCTTTATCTCACCTTTTATTTTGTGCTTTAATTGTAATTCTAGAACTTTTTACTATCCCATTTTCTTCCTTTTTACTGGTGCTGATATGACCTTAATGTGTTGCAAACGCAGTAAAACCCATTAAAAAAAAAATAAATAAATAAAAAATTCCAAGGTCGCGACCTTGTTCTTTGAAAGAAAGTGCTGAACAATTTTTGCTCTGTGGCAAGGGGCACTGTCTGCATTGAATATATTACACTGGTGTGACTGCAGATTAGAACGTAGTGTGTCTTTCAGTAGTTCCAGGCATTTGTGGCCATTCATCGTTTCAGGATCAAAAAAATATAGACCAGCAGTTCCTGACTTGGAAAATGCTCCTCAAATCACTTAGCTTGGTGGGTGTTTCATGGTCTGGACTGTATATTTTTCATCATACCGTTTACCAGCTGGTCTTATGTTATATTTATGAACAACAAAATGTTGCACAGTTGATTTGTCTGAAAACTTGACGCTACCCCATTGCTCTTCAGTCCAATGTTTGTGCTTCAACGCAAACTCCAATCGTTTCTGTTTCATAATTCGGGTCAGCCTGGGTTTTCGAGCTGGTTTGAGAGATCGGAGGCCGAAATCATCAGTCAAGCGTCTTGAGACTGTCCGACGACTGACATCAACACCACATAACATGAGCACAGATCAAATTCTTAAAAACCACTGTCCTAATGACCCTATCAGCTCTGGGAGAAGTTTTCCTTGGGCGGCCAGTTTTGTCTCTGTCTGAAAAAATGCCTCCTGATCGGTACTTTTGAATAGCAGTGTGCACTGCAGTCTTGCTGCACCCTCCCTTGCATGATATGTCACGTTCTGTGTACCCTTAATTGAATAATGTCATCATTTGAGCCCTAACAATGCTAGAAATGGATGGATTTTTGCCCATTTTTGTATTGTCCACAAATTTCAATCAAGTGACTATAAATTGCTTCAGAATGTCAATATGAACATCAGCCTTTGATGTCAGTCAGCTATCAAAATTGCAGAATAAACATCTTTTATTGAAATGAGTTTATTTCCTGTGCTGCACCAGAGAGCATGATGCGAAAAATGAAAAAAGAATAGCTAGATGAGAGTTTTTCAAAGCTTGGTCTTAAACTTTTGACCATGACTATAGTCCAAACATACTGCTGTTTTTGGGTCATGACGATAATGTGATTAGGGTCTCCCATTTTAGCTCTTTGAAAAGTTGGTCGCTGTGAATTAGATAAATTACAACAAAATATGGTTACAGTTGTTGAACTAGCCAGTTGTTTATGAATGAATTGAGCAGAATAATTTTTATTTTGTGATCTATTTTATTTTGATCCTTTACTATTTGATTGTATTGTGCATTTGTAATCTGCCATATATGAACTCTTAACACGTAGGGGAGGGATCGCTGGTTGCCCCAGGGCTAGTGGATGCTTGATTGGTCCACATTCTTGCTATTAGTGGACAGGGAGGTATACTTGCTGTGTTTTCTATACCCCTATACCTGTTTTCCAATTGCTTTCTGTCTTTGTCTTGGAATGGAGTCCTTGGCTGTGAGGGAAACAGTCGAATGTATAGTTTTAGTTTTGGAATTGTAAATCATCTCTCTGTTATGTTGTCTTATTTTTTTCATATTTAACATTTGATTTGTAAACATTTGAGTGTATTCCTCTTAGTTGAATCCTGTGCTGGTGTCTGGGTGAGACTTTTAGGTGATCTCAAACTAAGTACACTGATAGTGTGCTCTTGGAATCTACATCTGTTCCCTATTTGAACCATTCCCCTTTGACTTACCCCTTTGACTTACTTTTTCCTCAAGTCCTTTTAATTGTAGATCTAGAATGTTTTCAACATCCAATTTTCTTCCTTTTTACTGGCGCTGATATGACCTAAATCTGTTGCAAGCGCCGTAAAACCCTTAAAACAACAACAACAGCAAAACAAAACAAAACAAAAACACCAAAAAAAAACCCCAACAAAACACACTCACACACCCTTGCTATCTCTTCTATTCCCATTTATCATTTGCCCTTTTCATGTGGTTTTGCATCCCTGTTCAAGAATGTTTCCATTTGGTTTCTTTGGGCCTGCCTGGAGACATATATTAAAACAATTTTATAAATTTATATATAAATATATAAATTATATATATATATATATATAATTTTTTTTTTCGATTTCATTTTTTTCTTCTGTTTTTCTGTTTTTCTTTTGTTTGTTTACAGATAAGGCGATTTATGTTTACATGAGTCATGCAGGTGATCTAAGCATAAGCTGTATTGAAATTGTCATATGATGTTATTATCCTATGTTTAACCAAATAATTTGAACTGGACATGTTAAAGACTTTATTTTTTGAGCACTGAATTTCAAAATGCGCTTAATCATTAATGAAGACGCATTTGTATACAATATATGGGGGTGCGATGGAAGATGGTTTTTGTAATATTTGACACAAAAAGACATCTATATTAAGTTAGTTAAAGAATTGGAATATTATACCTATGTCACAGAATGTTTTGGGTGGGGTTCCTACCTCCCATAGCGGGCAGGGAGGTACTTGCTGTGTCTTTTATCCCCTCTTATCTGTTTTCCAATTGCTTTCTGTCTTTGTCTTGGAATGAGATTGTTTGGTTTTGTCCTGATCTTGGTCAGAGTCCTTGGCTGAGAGGGAAACAGTCGAATGTATAGTTATAGTTGTGGGAGATGATATTTTTCTCCTTGTAAATCATCTCTCTGTTGTTATGCATTGTATTATGTTTAGTTTACACATTATAATATTATATGATTGGTAAACATTTGAGTGTATTCCTCTTAATTGGGACCTGTGCTTGTGTCTGGATGAGACTTTTAGTGATCTCAAACTAAGTACTTTGATAGTGTGCTTTTGGAATCTACACCTGTTTCTTTTTTGAACCAATTCCCCTTTGTCTTCCCTTTTCTCGGATGCTTTATTGTAATTCTATAACTTTTTACTATCCCATTTTCTTTCTTTTTACTGGCGCTGATATGACCTTAATGTGTTGCAAGCGCCGTAAAACCCTTAAAAACAATTTAAAAAAACAAAACAGAATATTTTTATCACAGTTTTAGATATCATCTATTGGATATTCTTGATCACAAGGAGAAAAATAAATCACAATGATTTTTATGATTTATCTAAAAATTACAACCTAGTTGGAAAGAACTATACATCATTTTAGAAAATATCAAATTGATCAATTAAGGAACAGGCACCGGTGTAAGATAAAGATCTGAACAAGAGTATATGAAACGGTGCCAGACAAAGCAAGAAAGAAAAATACAAGAAAAAAAAATATCCTAAAGAATCCGTCTTCTTCGACTGATTTTATGGGATATTTTTGTTCCTTTTTTTTCCATCTTGCTTTGTATGGCACCGTTTTATACCCACTTCTTCAGATCTACATCATTTTACTTTATTTTTCTGTGTTCCGATTTACAAACTTGGCAAATGAAACTGTGGGATTTTATTCCATTATGTCTTTGTTAAAAACGAGATAATATCTAGTCTAATTAAACTGACGCAGTTTTGTGGTGTGAAATATTTTACATTTATTGATAATTATGATAAATGCATGTATTCAATAATTTGTGTAGTGTATGCTTATGTGATAAATACCTTGCCAATTGCCATATGTCAATATTAAAATACCTTTTAAAAAAATTTGCCAGTCAGGAGCATATACATGAGTTCAAATTAAGGAACAAGCTAGACGGAATTCCCCTCGGGCTGAGGGAATGTTGGCTTCCTGGGTGAATTTGTTCCAGATCCTTCACACCTTTGTTATCTCTTCTCTCATTTAAATCAATTGTCATTACTATGTGGTTTTGTATCTTTGCTCTGGAATCAGATCATTTTGGTTTTACCAGGGTCCTGCCTGGAATCGTTTGCTGAGGTGGAAATAGTCAGATGGGTTTATGTTTTAGGCATTTTTGAGAGATGATATTCTTTTAGTTGTGAATCATCTTTCTGTTGTACTTTTACAGTTATTAGTTTTGAATATTTAAACATTTCAGTTTATCCTTCATAGTGGGATCCTTTGCTTGTGCCTGGATGGGACTTTGAGGTAATGTCAAAATAGGCACATTGGTGGATTGCTCGTGGAATTTTCTATTTTGTCTTTTTATGCTTTTTGCCTTTGGTGCTCTTAACCTCAGATCCACTTTTACTCTATCATCTTCCTTTTTACTTGCGCTGAAATGACATGATAGTGCTGCAAGCGCCATAAAACCCATAAAAACAAATAAACAAGCCAGTAAGAAATTCATAGACCCTCATTTTCAGATAAGGTTGAGTTGGTCATGTTTCCGCTTCACCATAGGTTCCACTTTATAAATAGGATATTTTAAAAAAACAAAAAACTTTTGAGGATTTTAATTTTAATTTTTTTAGTTCTCAAATCGTTCAAAGTGATTTTAAAGGATGTGCTCTGAAAAAAAAATACAATTTTTTTTCTCCCCATTTTGGCAGAAATGTGATACTCGAAATCTCAATAAATTAAGATGACCATCACCTTCTCAAAACTTTAGACTTTTTCAAAGTATTCATTGGCAGACTTCTTTGAAGTCCTAGGTTTAAGCATTTCTGACAAAATTAATTAATCGATATGTTAAAATATTTAAAGACAAAATGAAAAAAAAGAAGAAGAGTATTTTGTCAGTTTGCGGTAATGTTGTGACGTACTGTTATCCATTGAATCCTATATGACGCAACGAAAATATGTCAGTCTAAGTCATAAATAATATTCCTGTTTTTACAAGGAATCAGTTGCCATTAATCAACAGTTTTGATCAATCTATCATTTTATGATGTTTTTCATCACCATTACATAATTGTTGTTTTATTTATGATGCTACCCAAGTTTATTATAGAAATAAAACCTGTAAGTTATGATATTCTTCCAAAAGTCTATTATTATTATTAATATTATTATTATTATTATTATTATTATTATTATTATTATTATTATTATTATTATTATTATTATTATTATTATTATTATTATTATTATTATTATTATTATTGTTGTTATCATTATTATTGATATTATTCTGGGTGGGGTTCCTGACCTCCCATAGTGGGCAGGGAGGTTCTTACCGTGTCTTTTATCCCCTTATATCTGTTTTCCAACTTGCTTTCTGTCTGTGTCTTGGAATGAGATTACTTGGTTTGTCCTGACCAGAGACCCTGGCTGAGAAGGAAACAGTCAAATATTAGTTTTGGGAGATGATATTTTTTTCCCTTGTAAACCAATCGTCTCTATGTTTTGCACTTTATCATGTTTTATTTACATATTTTATATGATTTTTATACATTTGAGTGTATTCCTCTTAGTTGGGACATGTGCTTGTGTCTTGATAGGACTTTTAGGTGATCTCAAACTAAGTACTTTGACTGTGTGCTCTTGGAATCTACATCTGTTCCCTATTTGATCCAATTCCCCCTTGTCTTACCTTTTCTTTTGTGCTTTAATTGTAATTCTAGAACTTTTTACTATCCCGTTTTCTTCCTTTTTACTGGCGCTGATATGACCGTAATGTGTTGCAAGCGCCGTAAAACCCTTAAAAACAAAACAAAAAAACATGAAAACTAGACAAGCTATAATATTTGAAGGTCCAAAGAGTTGTCTATTTTTTTAACAGTTTTAGGGATGGGTGGATTCTTCACAGGTTCATAGCCTTGCCCTCTTATCCAGCTGTGGACTTTTGTTCTGGAATGAGACCATTTGGTTTCATCGGTACCCTGATCAGTCTTCTGCTGTGAAGGGAAGCAGTCCAATGCATTTTTTTTATTTTATGAGAGATGGTATTATTTTTACTTGTTAATAATCTTTCTATTATATATTTTCGTCATTGTTAGATTCTTTGGCGTGTTTCTTCTGAAACGATTGCATACTAGCTTCCAGATAAATTACTATCAGGTATACTTTTTATATCTGTTGTCTTAATTTTTTTTGTCTGAGATCATTAACTTGCTTTATATCTCTTGCCTATTCTATTATTCTCCTTTTACTGGTGCTCAATTAAAGTAAGAGTGTCACAAACACCGTAAAACCCTTGATAAAAAACAACTCACTCCCTATTAAATATGATTGAATTATATATATCGATTAATTTTCTTATTTTTGTATATTATTTAATTTTTTCCCTTGTTTTTTAAACATATTTCCAATGCACCAGTTTTGCTTTAAAATACTTTTTTCAAAATGAGGCACAAGTTTTATTGTAAAAAGGTGCTGTTAAGCTATCAACTGGTGTCAACGAGAAAACTGATTGAATGCACTTTATTCATGTCATTTAAATGATCTTGCTAAAAACCAAAATGACGTGGCCTGCTGTGGTATTTAATATGAACACAAACTTTAATTTATACAGATACATTGGTATATACTGATTTCTTTTCGAGCCCAAAATTGACTCGAAATTCAGATTATTGAATGAATTTAGATTGTGAGTGAACATTTTGCAGGAAAATTATTGAAAAAGCTCTTTTTCTTTTAGACAACAATGGATTTGTCTCCAAATTGTTTTCAAGCATTTTAAAGTTTTATGTCAAAATATGTTTTTAAAACTTCCAAAAAAGTTGTTATTTGAGATCATTATATATTTTTTATATTCGAAATTTGGATTTTGGCTTAAAAAATAGATTATATATTATTTTAGAGTTGGGCTTTGTGAAATATGTACATTTTGTTCATTTATTATTATTATTATTATTATTATTATTATTATTATTATTATATATATTATTATATATTTTATATTATTTTAGATTTGTTCAATATCATTGTATTTATAAATGATACTGTATGATATGTTAAGGGTTTTTGTTGATGTCGTGAAATAGCATGGTCATGTGAATTACTTGGTTTCTCATTTACTTTTTTTTTTTTTTTTTTGCTCTAGAGGTTTATTTGTATAAAACATTAATCTCGCCGCAAGAGGCTTCGTCTCGTTGTAAAAAGCTTACTAGTTATGTTTTAAAACAACTGCTTGGAAACGGTACAGAATGAGGAATTGTTATTAACTAATAGAAACATTTTTACCCCTCCCCCACACGCCCCTTCCAAAAAAGTGTGTTAGTTTGAGAAGGAAAGACAAGGAGAATAGATTGAAATATTTTGTGTGACTGAGAATTGAGATTTTGAACTTTTCAACTTTTTCTTTAAGTCTGAAACTTGACAAGATCGTGTTTTGTTTTGTTTTTGTTACCCCAATCCAATCCATGAAAATTTCCCCATCCCCACCTCTCCGACTTGATCATTCGTTCACATCTTGAAATCTATCAGCCTGGGTGGGGTTCCTGACCTACCATAGTGGGCAGGTACTTGCTGTGTCTTCCATCCCCCTATATCTGTTTTCCAATTGCTTTCTGTCTTTGTCTTGGAATGAGATTACTTAATTTTGTCCTGACCCTGGCCGGAGTCCTTGGCTGGGAGGGAAACAGTTGAATGTATAGTTATAGTTTTGGGAGATGATATTTTTTCCCTTGTAGCTCATCTCTCTGTTATGTACTGTTATTTTTTTAAATACATATGATATGTAAACATTTGAGTGTGTGTTCCTCTTAGTTGGGACCTGTTCTGGTGTCTGGGTAAGACTTTGAGGTGACCTCAAACTAAGTACTTTGATAGTATGCTCTTGGAATCTACATCTGTTCCGTATTTGAATCATTCCCCTTTGTCTTACCTTTTCTTGGGTGTACTTAAATTTTAATTCTAAAACTTTTTACTAACTCATATTCTTCCTTTTTACTGGCACAAATATGACCTAAATGTGTTGCAAGCGCTGTAAAACCCTTGAAAACAAAAACAAAACAAATCTATCAGCTTATCTGATAGATTAGTTTATGAGAATAGTTCCGTCCCCCTTTATTGTTTTATTTACAGTTAGTTAAATATAATTTATAAAGGTTCCAGTAACCCCCCCCCCTCTCTCTCTCTCTCTCTCTCTCTCTCTCTCTCTCTCTCTCTCTCTCTCTCTCTCATCTGGCCGTTGCTCATGACTCATATCTCAGTTCTCCTGCAAATAATAGAAGTTTCAATCAATAAAGTACCTCTACTACTACAGCCACCACCTCATCATCATTACTACCACAGCAACCTCCACATCGTTATAAAAACTATAGCAACCACCACCACCACCACCACCTTTACATCATCATCATCCTCGTCATTATCGCTACCACCGCCACTACTACAACCGCAATCAAATCATCATCATTACTACCATAACTACGACTACCTCCACATCATTATAAAAACTACAGAAACCACCACCACCATTACACCATCATCATGATCCTTATCGTCATCATCACTACCACTATTACATCATCAACACCACCACAACAATCACAACCACCACATCACCACCACCATCACTACACAATAGTACCACTGCAAATAACTGAAATGAATGATAGAGGTACTTACTGCGTCTTCTATCCCGCTATATCTGTTTTCCAACTTGCTTTCTTTCTTTGTCTTGGAATGAGATTACTTGGTTTTGTCTTGGTCCTGACCGGATAACCTTGGTGAGAGGAAAACAGTCAAATTTATTGTTAGTTTTGGGAGATGATATTTTTTTCCTTGTAAATCATCTCTCTGTTATGTAATGTATTATGTTTTGTTTACATAATTTATATGATTTGTAAATAGGTGAGTGTATTCCTCTTTGTGGGGACCTGTGCTTGTGACTGGATAAGACTTTTAGGTGATCTCAAACTAAGTACTTCGATAGTGTGCTCTTGGAATCTACATCTGTTCCCTATTTGATCCAATTCTCCTTTGTCCTTTTTCTTGGGTGATTTAATTGTAATTCGAGAACTTATTACTATCTCATTTTCTTCCTTTTTACTGGCGCTGATATGACCTTAATGTGTGGCAAGTGCCGTAAAACCCTTAAAAACAAAACAATGAATGATATCTACTATTTACAGTATTACTGCGAATAACGAAAACGAACACTATCTACTATTCACAGTACTTTTGCGAATAGAGGAAATCTATGATATAGAGGAAATCACTATTCACAGTACTAACACAAACAGCAAAGTCAAACCACACCTATTAAGGGTTAACAATGACCAGACTGCTGGTGTTGTAAAAAAAATTCTTTGATTACTTAAAATGGCGAAAATTTATTCTTACAAAAGCATTAGGTGGATAACCTCACACACACGGGCGCACACACACACACACACAATATATAGTCATGGAAGTTGGAATAGATTTTTCCATATGATTTTTAATTTATTGTGGTTTTGTGTCTGAATGAGACCATTTTATTTTGCAATGGTCATATCTGAGTCTGAGGTCTTTTGTCGAAAGGGAGACAATCCTGACAGATGTATAAATATTTTGATAAAATGCTACAAATCATCCCTTCATTGTTTTTTAAATACATATTACCCCAGTGTCATATGCATTATATATATACATTTTTTTCTTTTAAAATTATTTTATTATTATTATTATTTAAAAAATTGTTTTTATTATTTTTATTATTAATTTTTTTTAAATTTAAATTATTCAGCTCTAACCAAGAACCTTTGTCCCATCTCATTGTCATTGTTCTTATCAATACTTACAATGTTACTGGGTGGGGATCCTGACCTCCCACAGTGGGCAGGGAGGTACATACTGTGTCTTCTATCCCCTTATATCTGTTTTCCAACATGCTTTCTGTCTTTGTCTCGGAATGAGATTACTTGGTTTTGTCCTGGCACTGGCCGGAATCCTGGCTGGGAGGGAAACAGTCAAATGCATAGTTATTGTTTTGGGAGATGATATTTTTTTCCTTGTAAATCTCTCTGTTATGTATATTATTATTTTTTTTGAATTTATAATGTAAGCATTTGAGTGTATTCCTCTTTGTTTGGTTTTGTGCTTGTGTCTGGATGAGACTTATAGGTGATTTCAAACTAAGTACATTGGTGGTATGCTCTTGGAATCTACATCTGATCACTATTTGTTCTCAGTTCCCCTTTGTCTTACTTTTTCTTGGGTGCTTTAATTGTAATTCTAGAAATTTTTACTATCCCATTTTCTTCCTTTTTACTGGCGCTGATATAACCTAAATGTGTTGCAAGCGCCGTAAAACCCTTAAAAACAAACAAACAATGTTAAGGGGGCAGCGTAGCTCAACCGTACGGTCTTTGCTTCGTACCTGAAAGGTACCGAGTTCGCTGCGCTGTGAGGCCTTGAGCAAGTCACCTAGCCCTAGCTCAATTTGCGGCTGCACTGTGGCTGATGCCTGGGTTATTCCAGTCTTCCATTGGAATAGACCCTAGAGACAAATTTCCCCTATGGGATGAACAAAGGGAGTTTTATTTTTATTTATTTTTTATATCTATCTACCTATCTCTCCCTCTCTCTCCCTCTCTCCCACTCACTCTCTCTCTCTCTCATTTCTCAAAATACCATAATCAGAAACCATATTATCGATCTTATTTTATAAGTTCTGGTTTCTCTTTGTTATTTGTTTCATATTTTGATTAATAATAAAACACTTTTGTAAGATCACATCTTATTATTTTGCGTTTCGTTTTTCAAAATTTCATTAAACCCACGCTTAAAATTACACAAGGTATGAGTGGAGATTCTGTTGGGGCCAGGAGAAAATAGTATCCATTTAATTGGGGTTTCTGTTCAAAAAGTTCCACGTTTGCTTTCATTTATCTTTGTATTTTTTTGTAACATGCGGATTTATCACTTGGACAATTGATGGGTGCTGCTGGAAATGTGAGCTTTTGTAATATAGCGCAATGTCGACTAAATACGCTTTGAGTGCTTTACAAGGGGTCCCAAACCAACAGTTCTGTTGGATGGGGTTCCCGACCTCCCATAGTGGGCAGGGAGGTACTTGCTGTGTCTTCTATCACCTTGTATCTGTTTTCCAATTGCTTTCTGTCTTTGTCTTGGAATGAGATTACTTAGTTTTGTCCTGACCCTGGTCGGAGTCCTTGGCTGGGAGGGAACAGGTCGAATCTATTATGGTTTTGGGAGATGGTATTTTTTTTCCTTGTAAATCATCTCTCTGTTATAGGTTGTTATTTTTTCATCTTTAACATATGATTTGTAAACATTTGAGTATATTTCTCTTATTGGAATCTTGTGCTGGTGTCCGGGTGAAACTTTTAGGTAATCTCAAACTAAGAACACTGATTGTGTATTCTTGGAATTGACATCTGTTCCCTGTTTGTATAATTCCCCTCTGTATCACTTTTTTCCACAAGTCCTTTGAGTTGTGTGTACAACTAGAATGTTTTTACTTTCCAATTTTCATCCTTTTGCTGCCGCTGATATGACCTTAATATGTTGCAAGCGCCGTAAAACCCTTAAAAACAAATAAACAGTCCTGGGTGGGGTATTTTGACCTCCCATGGTGGGCAGGAGGTCACTTGTTGTCTTCTATCCCCTCATATAAGTTTTCAAAGTTGCTTTCTGTCTATGTCTTGGAATGGAATTGCTTAGTTTTGTCCTGGTACTGGCTGGGGTCGTCAGATGAGAGTGAAACAGTCAACTGTTTAAATTTTGGTTTTGGGAGATGATTTTTCCCCTTGTAAATCATCTCTCTGTTTTATTAGTAATGTTTTTACTTTTGGATATATTCTATAAACACTTGAGTGTATTTATCATAGTGGAAGCCTGTGCTGATGTCAAGATGAGACTTTTAGGTGATCTCAAACTAAGTACATTGATGGTATGCTCTTGGAATCTACATCTGTTACCTATTCGAACTATTTCCCCCTCTTCTTACTTTTTCTTTGGTGCTTTAATTGTAATTCTAGAATTTTTGACTATTCCATTTTCTACCTTTTTACTGGCGCTGAAATGACCTGTTTTTTGTTTTTAAGGGTTTTACGGTGCTTGTTTTGTTTTATGTTTTTAAGGGTTTTACGGCGCTTGCAACACATTTAGGTTATATCAGCGCCAGTAAAAAGGAAGAAAATGGGATAGTAAAAAGTTCTAGAATTACAATTGAAGCATCCAAGGTAAAGTAAGACATAGGGGAACTGGGAACAAATAGGGATCAGATGTAGATTCCAAGAGCATATCACCAATGTACTTAGTTTGAGATCACCTATAAGTCTCATCCGGACACAAGAACAAAATCCAACAAAGAGGAACACACTCAAATGCTTACATTATACATTAAAAAATAACAAATATACTAATACATAACAGAGAGATGATTTACAAGGAAAAAAATATCTCCCAAAACAATAACTATGCATTTGACTGTTTCCCTCCCAGCCAGGACTCCGACCAGGGCCAGGAAAAAAACAAAGTAATCTCATTCCAAGACAAAGACAGAAAGCATGTTGGAAAACAGATATAAGGGGATAGAAGACACAGTGTGTACCTCCCTGCCCGCTATGGGAGGTCAGGATTCCCAGTTACGGTGCTTGCAACACCTTTAGGTTATATCAGCGCCAGTAAAAAGGAAGAAAATGGGATAGTAAAAAGTTCTAGAATTACAATTAAAGCACCCAAGAAAAAGTAAGACACAGGGGAACTGAGAACAAATAGGAATCATATGTAGATTCCAAGAGCATACCACCAATGTACTTAGTTTGAGATCACCTATACGCATCATCCGGATACAGGCACAAGATCCAACAAAGAGGAATACATTCAAAATAACAAATATAATAATACATAACAGAGAGATGATTTACAAGGAAAAAAAATATCATCTCCCAAAACAAAAACTATGCATTTGACTGTTTCCCTCCCAGCTAGGACTCTAGCCAGGGCCAGGACAAAAACCAAGTAATCTCATTCCAAGACAAAGACAGAAAGCATGTTGGAAAACAGGTGCGGGGGGATAGAAGACACATCAAGTACCTCCCTGCCCACTATGGGAGGTAGGGAACTCCACCCAGAACTTGAAGCAGGGACCTACCAGTTATACCACAGGTTCACAAAGCCTACACATTTGTTTAGAATTTGATAAACCAAACAGTATGTTCACAATTCATAATAAATATCCAATAATTGAATAATACTAACTTATGTGAGTGATAGACGGTGCGAAAGAAAGAATGGATACAGAAAGAGTATATTGTAATCATTTATTATCTCAATTTGAAAAAAAAAGTAAATACACAATGGACTCTCAATAAACTCTCAACGAACAATTCCAAAATATTACTTTTATCATAAATAATTTTTAAACTTGGTTAAAAAAAAATTCTCTCCATAATTTGTTTATCCATTTAAGAATGTGTGGTGGAAATCAAATCAATGACATTTGAACAGGAAATCAGACAATCTGTTTTGTTTCTCAAACTCTAAAACATTAAATTTCCCAATTCTTATCATTTTGACTATAACCTTGATATTCTACATCTTGTTCATTCCGATATAATACCAAATTGACATGATTATTCACATATTGATTATTTCTACTTTAACCAATGTATTCTGGGAAAACATGTATTTCAACGGTTGACAAAACCGATCCTTCAAATATCAAGACAGACAACTCATTTTATCCAGAAAAATGTCGATTACACTAGTACCTCATTCCACCAATAAAATTATATGTAGGCCATCAAAGCAACGTTATTATCACATTATAATTCTAATCGTTTAACAATAACTTTCTTTCAAATTAAAATTTTCTCCTTTATTTGTTTTCATTTGAACCCTTGTCCTAATGGTGTCAATGAGCTTTCCGTAAAATGAGTAGGATATGACGTCATGCTGAATTTTAATTTTATATCAAATGTTATATATCACAATTCAGCAATTAACTATCAAAAAATCCCTTTTCAAAATCACATAATAAAAATACAAAACAAAACAATTTCTACATGTTATAGAAAAAAAACCTTTACTAGTTGTTGACATATATTCAGATCAATTCTTGATTAGGTGATGTTAATAAAAATGATTTTCTACATATTGAGCCCAAATATTTCCCATCATTAATACTGCATTTAAATCTAGTTGGATATCCTGATTTTTCATTACAACGCAAATATTTTCAAAATAATCTAAATAATAAGTCTTAAAAAAAAAGTTTAGCTCCACAATCTGTGCCATTACCATTCTTCTCTCTCTTTCTCTCTTCTCTCTCTCTCCCTCTATCTCTCTCTCTCCCTCTCTCTCTCTCTCTCTCTCTCTCTCTCTCTCTCTCTCTCTCTCTCTCTCTCTTTCAATGAAAGATGAGGCCACACGTCCATTTTATACAATTCAACACGCGTTCTGATTTCCACCACAAAGATATGTAAATAAAGGAGGAAGACATGTTTGATTTGGTGAACAGAATAAAAAAAATATACAAACTGAATATATGTCAATTGGGTTTTGAAAAAACAATACTTTTCATTGAGGATTGGCTCAAAATTATTTTAAAAAAAACAAAAACAAAAACAAAAACCCACCCCCTAAAAAATAAATCGACCAAAAAAAACAAAACAAACCAAACCAATCCTAACCCCCCCCCCCCCCCTCCACTTCCAAATAAAAACAAAACAAAACAAAAATCAAAACAACAAAGCAAAGAAAAACATCAACAAAAAAAAAAAACAAAAACAACAAATAAAACAAAACAAAATACACGAAAACAATAAATAATCTCAAATTTTTTTCCACATCTTCCAGAATAAAAATTGCAAAGATCTTTGTCACTCACCGCCATTCATCGATATATTCAGATACATAAATATAAAATAATTTATTGGTCATTCGTTGTATTTGTGAAGATAAACGTTTGATTTAAAGAGTATATAATATTCACAATATAATGCTATATTTACACACACCTTACAATATAATCTACTCAAATAATTGTTTTGTTTGTTTTGTTTTTAAGGTCATATCAGCGCCAGTAAAAAGGAAGAATATGGGATAGTAAAAAGTTTTAGAATTACAATTAAAGCATCCAAGAATAAGAAAGACAAAGGGGAATTGGTTCAAATAGGGAACAGGTGTAGATTCCAAGAGCACACTATCAGTGTACTTAGTTTGAGATCACCTAAAAGTCTCATCCAGGTCCCCACTAAAAGGAACACACTCAAATGTTTACAAATCATATATAATACATAAACAAAACATAATACAGCGCATAACAGAGAGATGATTTACAAGGAAAAAAAATATCATCTCCCAAAACTAACTACATTTGACTGTTTCCCTCCCAGCCAGGGCCAGGACAAAACCAAGTAATCTCATTCCAAGACAAAGACAGAAAGCATGTTGGAAAACAGACACAGGGGGATAGAAGACACAGTATGTACCTCCCTGCCCACTATGGGAGGTAGGGAACCCCACCCAGCTATTCAAATAAATATTAAAGATGTGATTTATTCATTTAATTTTCTGTCTATGGATATCACTCATTGTTTATTTTAATATGAACGTAAATCAAACTAAAATCACAGAATAATGTGGAATGTTGTAGAAAGTTTACTTAAAGGCTTTTTGGAATGCTTTGCAAACTTATGCTGTTTGATTTATTAAAAAAAGACAGGAAAGGCTCTGATATATAATACAAACATTTTGAATAAAAACATCGAATAAACTTTGAATCAACAAACAATGTTAAATGCAAAATAAAACTATTCATTACTTTTCCCCTGTTTCGTTGAAGAAGATTTGAACCCAACGTGTTCGTTGATTGTTTTATTTTTAATTCTGAGCCTTTGTATTTTACTTTATGCATGGAATGTTTTTGAAGTCCTTCAAAAATAATATAAAATATTTTTATGCATACACGTGAAAAAACGACAGACCCAACACAGATTGAAACTACTTCAATTGATTTAAGACATTTGAGACCTACGGCATCAATTATGTGTTATATCTAGGTAATCCAGATGGTGGAAACTTTAAATTTAAAGTTCAAAACATCCGAATAATGATGATTTTCCTCTTAGGCTCCATAAGAACTTAAATTTATTATTATTTTTTTTAATGAATAAAACGTCACAAGTCTCATTTTAAAAACTTTATTACAGTCAATTTTCATCGTCTAAATCGTCTCAAAATAATAACGTTTTGATGAGTCACATTTGTAACATTTTGAGGTATTATCAAGCGCCAGAAAAAGGATGATGATGAGATAGTTGGTTCAATTTAACAGAGAACAGAAGTAAATCCAAGACCTATCAATCCGTGTGTTGGATCATACCATGACCCATAAAAATGGCCTCTAATGAAGGAGAATTAATCAGTGACGAAAACCTAAAAGTATTAAGAAAAACAACAAACACATCAAACATTTAAGAAAAGACAAAACAGCATTGAAAAAGACAAAAGATAAGAAGGGATAAAGAGACAGCAAGAGTGACCTCCCCTGTCCAAAAGAAGGATTTGGATGCACTTGTTTTGGATATGAATGGAATTCAATAATTATTATGGCAAAGCATTGAAAATACAAATCAATTGTCTAGAAGATGGTGAGATTTATTTCTGTTTAACTAAGACCTATTTGAAATAACAAATGATTACCAGAAGGGCCTCCTTACTTTCACAGCAGCCAACAATACCTTTAAGGGGGGATTATTAATATTTTTACAAATCGGAAGGTGGGGGGGGGCATCGATTCTAAAATAGAAAGTAGAATCTTAGCACATTTAAGGTAATAAATATGGCGTCGGAATCCTATTCACAACAGGCTAAGCAAATTGATTTTGAACTTTAAAATAATTACACCATACAAAACAATATGGACAGTCTTAAATAGCAACATTAATTGGGTTTTGCAACTATGTTAGCCTCTGCAATTTTTGAAATGTCTAGCTATGTCTGAATAGTGCTGTGAAACTACTGAGGTGCTCACTGATTACCACTGATATGAATTCTGGATTTTATTAAGAGGAAACGAATACAAAGAAAATACATTGTAGAGATTAAATAAACATATCCTAGATGAGAATCATAACAAGATGTGACTTTTTACACAATTTTCGTTCTTATTAAAAAAAAAAAATCATATGTGACTGGATTTTCTTTTTAAATTTTGGTGAGCTAAAAAGAATTAGCACGAAGCCTTTCCCTTTGCATATTTCATTTTGATAAGTAATTGAAAGCGATACATTACATTCTAAACTTTTTGTTTAGTTCTTTATCAATAAGTAGAAACTATCGGACAATCACATCAAAGTTAGAATAAAAGTATAAAAATTATCATCTTTGGCTTTTTGCATGAACGGAACATACATTTCGTTCACAAAAAAGAAAAGAGTAGTTTTATATTAAAAGTATCATTTATTATATATATTAAATTTTCATTTATCTATCAATATACATTGTGCATAATTGTACAAAAATAGAATCAATATTATTAACATTTGTGGTTGTTTTACAGTTAAGATGAAAGACAACTGGAAAAAGAGAACTAAACACTTCAACATCTCTTCTATCCACATCTTACAAAGACATTAATTGTGATTTAAGTAATAAGGCCAGAGTCATAACAAGGAACGAGTCCTAAGACCAAATCAGTCTTATACATTTAACAAAAATAATCTTATTCAACTATAAAAAGCTCTAATATTATGGTTAATGCAGATAAAATTTTAATAAGACTCAAAGTTTATATAACAATAATATGTGAATGAAAATTTAAAAAAATAATAAAAAATTAAAAGCAATCCCTCATGTATATTGGACGTGTCCAAATGTTGTGTAGATATGGCTAAATAAACCTTTGTAGTTTGGGGAAAAAATTTAAAAAACATTGTGTAGGACTTTGAGACAAAACTAGATAAACTATTCACAAAAATCTCATTTCTCGAATTAATAATGGTAATGATTGTCATATCCAATCAGTGACCACAAACCCTGTTTAAGTAAACAACAAAGCTGTTCAGCAACTTTTTGAAAGCAAAATTAGAACATTATCATTAATGCTCTCTATTACAAAAGAGTGGTGAAAGCTTCAATAAATTTTATCTTAGAAAGAGCGTGTAATGTAACACTATAAGACTGATAGAGAAAAAAGCATTGACAGTATGAGAAACAATTGATATAAGTGTAAGATATGAAACATTACGTCATTGATTCATAATGATTATCATCTATCTTGTTATTCACACCGATTATGATATCATCTGGGCTAGCTCCTTCAGGATTTTGGACTGCGTAGAGTGGATTATTGAACCCATCTGGAACTGTGTCTCCATTACTCATAGGAGATGATCCCTTAGAGAAAGAAGCATATCCTCTGTCTAGGTGGATTTCCGAGCCATCTGCCATGTAATTTGACATTGGGTCTCCATTGTCTGGATTTTCAACACCATATAGTCTATTAGAAATGGCCACAGACCCATCATTTGAATGTTCAACTGATTCATTATGAAAACGTTCATGGCTGAATGTAGACTTGGGTTTGATTCTATACCGGTAGACAACAAATACCACCACTAAGATGGCTATAATGGCTAGAATAATTACTGAGACACTGGCTGCAACCACCACTTTGTCCTTTTTGTCATCACCTGAAGATTTAGACTTGTTTGGAAGTCCACCGAGCTCAGTTGAAGAAGACATTGTGGTTATAGATGGTGTTGTTGTGGTTGTTGTTGATGTCGTTGGAGTACTTTCACTTGTTGATGAAGTTGAAGTTTCTGGTTTTGAAGTTGAAGTTGAAGTTGTTGTCGAGGATGAGGATGAAGGTGTTTTGGTAGTTACTGGTTTGATGGAGGATGTGGTCAATTTTGTGCTGGACATAGGCACGCTGGTGGTGACCACCGTGCTTGTTGATTTTGATGGAGTGCTGGAAGAGCTGGACTTGGTGGTGGATGGTGTGGCAGGAGGTGCTGTGATATCTGGAGTGGACATTAAAGAATATAGTGACGTTCAATGAGCCATGTTATGACAGACATCATCGGAATTTACAAATTTAATTATAAAAGTTAGCGAAAGTCCTTAGTCTGAATACTTCATATGCCAATGTCAACTATGTGAAAAATGTAGCTGAGTCCAAGTTCAAAATTTGTATTAAAATTTTACACACATACACACACATACACACACACACACACACATATATATATATATATATATATATATATATATATATATATATAAATATATATATATATATATATATATAATATATATACACACACAAAAATATTTGAAAAATATGCTATTCAACATCTTTAAAAATAAACATAACAACTTATAAAAATAAAATTAATATAGTTAACACAATTACAATAAAATATTTAGAATATCAATTAATACAATTTCGATGAATTACGAAAATCAACAATCAATTTGAATGAAACAAAAAAAAAAAAAAAAAAAAGAATTAAAATTAACTTACTGAAACACCTGACCCCTGCATCTTCGTAGTGATCACAGTTGTGAAAGTTGATTCCATTATGATTGCAAGAGCTCAATTCAGATTCTGACCCGTTACAAGCCACATTGTCCAAAAAGATCTTTCCCTCTCCGGGCAAAATACCATCTTCATTGTCCAAAGCAACACCTATTTGGTGAGGTGTATAAAAGCAAAATAAAAACAAACTAAACTGTATTTATTAAGAATGCAACTTTCGCTGCTTGAATCTTTAAAATAAGGTTAAAATGTTAAATAAAGATGTAAAATGCAAGATATGTAGTAGACATTACCTCTAACTCGATACAGTGTGGACAAACAATGAATTTAGGATACAATCAAACAAAATGTTGGGCACAATCGGTGAGAGACAAACAAATACCGCTCCCCCCCCAAAAAAAAAAAAACCCCAAAAAACAACAAAAAAAACAACAAAAAAACACAAACAAATAGAACCCCGAAAACCGGGCCCTTTTGTTATGTTCTTAGACAAAGTACTTAACACATATTATCCCACTTGACTTTGACGAGTATTGTGAAAGTGCCAATATAAAAAGAATGCATAAAATCCAATATTTACAGCATGAAATGCAACTTTAGTTCAATCAGTTGGAGGAACAAATGAAGCATTGTAAAATATATTTAGGATGATGAAACCACAGAAATGTTGAACATAAATGTGCAATTTCATTTATTTGTTTCATTTATTTTTTAAACCAGACGCAAAGTTTTCTAATCAAAGACTGACCATCATCGTATCCAAGTTCATTACAGACAACTTTAGCATTCTTGTTGGTCCAACCATCATCACAAATGGTGCCCCATTGTTTGGTGGGTTCAACAAACACCTCCACTCGTCCCTCATTTGGTGTTGCACCGTCTTGTAGACGAATCTTGGTTATCTCTGACAGAAGATAAAGGATGGCAATGTAACTCATTGATCACACGAATATAGAATGAATGGAGTTGACTTTACTCAGTTCTTTGTTATCGTTTTATAGACCACCAGCCGAGTGAACCCGTTCACAGACCATATTATGCTAAAATTTGTATATTGGTACAATTGATCTAGAGGGCAGAATTGGTGCGTATTTTACTTAAACGCGTATTTTACTTAAACACACACCATCAATATCAAGAAAAAAGATATGAGAGCATTTGAACTGATGATTTATCCACCTTGAGGTGAGCCATATAATTTGTGAGTTTAGTTGTGCGTTAAAGTAATATCACAGTCATAGGTTTGTAATTTGTGTTTAAAAATATATTGTTAAAATATCCAATAAACGTGTTATGAAATCAATAATTTCTCTTTTTAAAATCTAAAAGACACATTTCCTCAAGGTGCTCAACAAGTAGATTTTTTTTATCATCATCATCAACCTCCTCCTCCTCCTTCTTCTTCTATACTACTACTACTACTACTACTACTACTGCTACTACTACTACTACTACTACTACTACTACTACTACTACTACGACTACTGCTACTGCTGCTGCTGCTACTACTACTAATAATAATAATATAAAAAATAATAATAATAATCAAGGATGATGATGATGATGATGATCATCATCATCATTATCATCATCATCGTCATCATCACCATCATTCTTGGCATCCCTGCCATCACAAAAATTCATAAATCTAAATGAAAGCACACACACACACATACACTGATATGTACATATAGTGTCTATTTTGAACAAGTGAAAATTCATATGACCAGTGTCAGGAGAAGTTATTGGAGAATGGTATTGAATAGCAGACGTCAGTGTTGTTGACGAACAGAATACTGTGTTTACTTACTGATGTCCTCTTTGTAACAAGCTGTATAAGCATCACCCCCGCAGACAACTGAGTTTTGTCCATTGTCAAATCCAGAATTCAGACACGTCAGCAGAGACTTTTCACTTCCAGTGCACAAGAAGAAGCTGATCAATGTTGGCAAAGTTGGGATATTAGGATCTTCACCTCGGACAGGAATGCCATCTTTGTAGCCAAGTTGGCGACACAATACTCTTGAATTCTTTTGACTCCAGTTGATTTGGCAAACTGTGCCAAAATTTCCCTCAATGCCGATCTCGACTCGTCCTGAACTTTGCTTGGAAAGTCTGTATTCAACCTCTATTGGTAAATTTTGGTCAAAATAAACATTTTGCAAATGATGTAGACTAATAATAATAATAATTATGATGATAATAATAATAATAATAATAATAATAATAATAATAATAATAATAATAATAATAATAATAATAATGATAATGATAATAATAATAATAATACATTGTATTTGGTGAGCGTTCTACCATATGAGGTCAACAAATTAATGAGTTTTGGTTTTTAAACATTCCTTTCATGCGACATTAAAATAAAACGTCTCCTACAAAATTAATATTTTGTCAAAGTAGTGAGTTATACTGCGTGAAAAAAATGAGTTTGAAGAAAATATATTAAGTATTAAGTATTTTGAAGATTAAGATATTACACCCATTCTCCTGAATAAGGGCATTCATTTTAATTAAAGTCTAATAAATGCTAAATTCAATTCTAATCAATAAAATCTATCCCACACAATACTGTTCTGAGACGTTTGGTCACCAATTATTTGTTATTGTTTTTAAGGGTTTTACGGCGCTTGCAACACATTAAGGTCATATCAGCGCCAGTAAAAAGGAAAAAAATGGGATAGTAAAAAGTTCTAGAATTACAATTAAAGCACCCAAGAAAAAGTAAGACATAGGGGAACTGGGAACAAATAGGGATCAGATGTAGAATCCGAGAGCATACCCCCAATGCACTTAGTTTGAGATCACCTATAAGTCTCATCCAGACACAAGCACAAAATCCAACAAAGAGGAATACACTCAAATGCTTGCATTATACATTAAAAATAACAAATATAATAACACATAACAGAGATATGATTTACAAGGAAAAAAATATCATCTCCCAAAACAATAACTATGCATTTGACTGTTTCCCTCCCAGTCAAGGACTCCGGCCAGGGTCGGGGCAAAACCGAGCAATCTCACACCAAGACAAAGACAGAAAGCAAGTTGAAAAACAGATATAAGGGGATAGAAGACACGGTAAGTACCTCCCTGCCCACTGTGGAGGTAGGGAACGGTCACCAATTAAATTCAGCATGACAACACTAAGCATTCAACAACAAGACTGGTTTTCCTTTGGATCATCATTTTCCATATTGTCTATCTAATAAATTTGGCAGGCCTGATCACTTGCAATCAAGAGAACAACAACTTGAGTTGCATCACCTTTACTGCTTTCTTGATTAAAGGAGTGAAAAATGTGAGGTGACCTGATAAAATGTACCACATGGTGAATTTTTCTTTTCTTTTTCTGTTTTTTTCTCTCTCTTTTTTTGGTTAAAAAAAATTAATTAATCAAGCTTATGTGGAGGAAAAAGGACTAAGAGAGCAGGACGATGGCCCGGAACTGAGTGCACTGAAAGAGCACTCTTACAGCTCTATGTCTGAATAAAGAACAATGGGACTGAGTAAGAACAGTAACTTATATGGAGAAAACAATTCTTTCAGTTTAATTCTTTCGAATATCTTGAATAAGGACAAAGCTTCAACCATTTATAGACATCATATTAAAAAAAAAAAAAGATAAACCGAGAACATCGCGTTTTTTGGACATTCAACAAATGTTCAATCCCGTTTAACTAAAAAATAAAAACATCTCTCACTATATTTTCAAAGATTGAAGCTACGAAAAGATCATTAAATCATACCTATGAAAGCAAAGAAGGCTAAATCTGAAAAAAAAAAAAATTAGTTTTTCCTCATTTAAACCTTGAACATTCAGCAGCTTTATTAAACCATGAGGCATATTATGAAATCCAATTATAGTAAAATCCGAATTTGATGGCTTCCACGGTACATTTTATCAACCAACACTTCAAACCAATGAAACAACATTAAAACAACATAACAATGTCACGACTTTTACCTTTTTCTTTGTAGCAAAGAAGCCCTGCTTCTTGGGCTTTAAAGCTACAGTGTTCATTGTCCACCTCAGTGCTGATATCACAACTGTCCAGAGAGTTCTCTGTTCCACGGCAGGTCGTTCTACTCCAAAGGATTGGCATCAAATTACGGTAGAGATGCAAGTAAACATTTCCACCTGTGAAAAAAGGAATGAGAGTTCTGACCAATATCTTAAAGAGGAATTTGAGAAACAGTTCCAGCAAACACAGATGGAAAAATTATAGAACAAATCATCCTCACCCCCCTCCCCCCTTCCACCCCCTACCCCATACACAAAAGAAGTGAAACATATTTCACAAGAAAGGCGGATTTTATGGCTTGTACTTCCTCGCATAACGGCTCTATTCTCCACGAAGAGAGTTGGGAGATAACTAAATCTCCTATACATTTTGTCTGGAACTGCATCGTTTACAAAGTTTCAGATTTTTAAAAATCTTACACTAATGATTATTTTCCAATTCTATTCTCCCTTTGTAAGACTTTTGACGAGTTCAAAGCAAGAAACTAATAAAAGTGAGAGAAAAGCAAAGCAACAAATAGAAAGAGGCGATAGTCAATTCATCTTGATAAATAATTCGCAGTCTTGAGTTGAAAAATTAACTAAATAAGACAAAGAAGGGAATGAAGGGAAGTGCTTTTTATGTCTTGACCCCATGACTGAATTGACATCAAGTATATTAACTCCCAATCAGCTACACTGTGAATATCTTCATAATGACAGAAGATGGTAATAAATACATTCTATGTATATATCATGTAAAGCCAGCAGACTATTATGTTGGAGCGAAGAAGAGTCTTAAAAAATAATTTAAAATTAAACTGATCAGAAATATGAAGTTGTGAGTTTATGACCTTTATGAAACTGTATTCATTCTAGTCATTAATAAAAGAGACAACCCAAATTTCATGTTTTTTACTATAATTTCACTTTTCAGCGTCAAAAGTAGACACCATAATACCGTTTGGAGACGGCGGGTCACAAAAACGATATTGATCAACAAACAGCCAGAAACCATGATGAAATAATCAATTCAAATAGTTTTCCTTAACCCACTCAACCCTAACACCGACTATATCCGTAGATTTTCCCGGGTTACTTTTACCCCATGCCTTTTTATTACACTTTTCTGAGACAAATTGTAGGCGCAAGTATCAAAGCTAATGTTTTTAGTTTTTACATGTTAATGATAGTTGAATAAAACTATCTATGCTCATTTTAATACATTTTTTTTCCAATTTTGAAAAGTAGCAAAAATCTCTAGGATTGAGTGAGTTAAATACGTCAGCCATGTCAACTTACCAGTGAACCCCAGACTTTTACAAGCAACAGTTGCTTCCTTGTCTGTAAACTCATGCATGCAAACTCTTCCCCATATTCCATTTTGTCGTACCTCCAAAATGCCGTGGTCATCGGATGTTCGAATGCTGTCTGAAGCCAGTCTCACTTTAAATTCTGTAAAGAGTTAAGAAATATGACCATAATGCTATGCACATGCCATTAACCATTATCATCATTATTATTATTATTATTATTATTATTATTATTATTATTATTATTATTATTATTATTATTATTATTATTATGATTAGTATTATTATTATTGATGTATTGTTTCACGTTGAAGCAATAATTTGAAACCACTGCTGATAAAATATGATTAACATGTAATCCTTGTGGATATTAAGACTTTGTAATTTGCTTGGTTGTTGTAGAAGTTTTGGGCAAAAACTGAACCTAAACCAATGTGCTTATTCATGTCTTATACCTAAGACCAGGAAAAATATCACATTGTATCATGCACCGCGCAATGATTACCATGGTATCAGCAGCCTTATTTATATATCTATAGATAGTATCTATTATAGACATCTATTTAAATTTTAACATCGGTTTCTCCACAAGGACTAGAAGGAAATAGCTCCTAATATCAGGGATCAAGAGATGATAATAAATTATGGCATGTCAAAGTTACAAAGTCCTATTAAATGTTGGTATAATAAAATTCTTTAAATGTAATTGAAAATCAGGGAAGTAAACTTCTCTCCCCCCCCCCCCCCCCCCCCCCCCCAATATTTAAAATTTAGTTAAAAATAGAACCAAAAAACCAAAACAAAAAAAACCCCCAAAAAACAACTCTCATACAAAAAAAAAAAAAAAAAAAAAAAATCCACTTGGTCATTCTAGTATTATATCAGAATGAACAAGATGAGGACAATAAAGTTTAAAGCAAAAAATGACCAGCATGAGGAAATTTGAAGATTTTGAAGATTAAGAAGCAAAATTCACTCTCCTCGATGAAAGCATTTATTTCAACTCGAATTTTATAAGTCATGCTTAAAATTGAATTTTAAGCAACAATCCCAGAATAATTATATCATTTTGTATCTGTGTTATACTATCATCATCTGTTTATATTGCCCATCTTTGAACTTTGAACTTTCTGAAAGGTGGTAAGTATTAAAACATTTTAAAAACCCAGTATGGTCACCATAACCATAACACTATTACCCAGTGTATATGTCAGACATAATAATTCTTTGAATGTTGGTATAGGTTCAACATAGCGATTAAAAACTTTTGATAGGCATCAAACAAGATGGTTTTCATTGTGTTTATTTAAAAACTCCCTTTAATTACCACCCGAATCATTTCAAGGTGGCTTCTAACAAGACCAAGGATTTGTAAGAAAATATTTATTTTACGAGTAGAGAGAATAATAAAAAGAAAACTTACTGAAATCTTCATCTGTAAGAACATCTTTAAAGCAAGCAACTGATGCATATTCACCAGATTTACACATTCCCTCTTCGGACTTTGGACATTTAGTTAGTGAATCTTCTGACCCTGAAAAATACGCAAATTAAAGCAAATAAAGCATTAATGAAGATATGAGATATGAGAGAAAGTTTAATGGAAACCATTTCGAATATAAATAATAATTTGTCATTTCGAGAAAAACAAACACGCGAGAAAATCATTCTAAATTGTAAATCAAATCCTTTGGGGTATTCCAGTTTAGGCACCCCCCCCCCCCCAAAAAAAAAAAAAAAACCAACAAAAAACAAAACAAAAAAAACAAAAAAAAAAACAAACCACATTTAAAGATGTGAAAAATTGTGAGATTTTATATAGAGCAGTACTATCTGGAAACATAAGTTGAGAGAAGGTCCCTCAAAACATGTCACTCCAAATTTACAAATATGGTTGGGATGGCAAAAAACCCAGTCAAACAAGTAATGCTGTAAAATACTACACATACAAGGCATCAATCATATTATCTTGCATCACTCCGTGAGTGATTATCAAAAAAGTTGCAATTATAGCGGTCTATTTTGGATGTTTGATAATTACATGCGTGATGGCTGTGGGTGCATTATTTCTTGACCTTTTGGGGTAAAGCCCAAGCCCCTGTTTGGCTTTGCAATGGTATATAGGGTGTGATTGTTCCAACAATTTAGATGAGTATTAATATGCAGTCCCAAGTATTGCTTTCAATCCCTTTGAACGTTTGGTCATGAATTCATATGGTCAGATGGCTATCTCGATAATTGTATGGTCAACATAGGACACATTGCAGAGTGAAATTTCCTATGCAATTAGTCTGCCCATCTAATAAAGGATTCGGGATTCATAAGATGTTGACATCCTATTTCACAAAAAAGAAGGTTGTCATCAGCAGAAAAAATATTTTGTTTGTGATGGCAATTCTTTCCCAATGTCGATGATGAATATGAGGAACCATAATGGGCCTGATACTGTGCTTTGTGTTCCAGAAAATTTCAATAAATGGACAGTGACAAGCTCAATTTGGTTACTGAGTCAATTGTTAAACCACTACAACAAATTTTACTTGTCTGGTATTTCTTTAGGTAGCCTTGGCAAAATATAGAGACATGATTAGGTTGCGAATACCACTGTGTTCCTGAACTGGAGGCAATGTATCGACTGCCTTGATAAAGTCAAGTATCAGGTCATCCTGTTTTCTGTTGTCATGCAATATCATTAGAGATTTTATAGAAGTTATCAGTTGTGTCTCTTATGAGTGTTTGTGTGTGTGTGTGTGTCTGTGTGTGTGTATGTGTGTGTGAGAGAGAGAGAAATAGATAGATAGAGAGAGAGTGAGTGACTCAGAGAGAGAGAGAGGAAGAGAGAGGAGGAGAGGTGGGGGGGGTAAGAAGTTATCAGTTGGTCCTTAGAGTGTTGTTGTGTGTGTTGTCTGTGTGTGTGTGTGTGTGTGGAGAGAGAATAGATAGAGAGAGAGTGAGTGACTCAGAGAGAGAGGGGAGAGAGAGAGAGGAGAGAGAGAGGTGGGGGGGGGGGGTTAGAGAAGTTATCAGTTGTGTCTCTTATGAGTGTTTGTGTGTGTGTGTGTGTCTGTGTGTGTGTGTGTGTGTGTGAGAGAGAGAGAAATAGATAGATAGAGAGAGAGTGAGTGACTCAGAGAGAGAGAGAGAGAGAGAGAGTGGGGGGGGGGGGGGGGGGGGGGTGGAGTATGAGGTGCGGGCAGACCATATTATGTATCATAATTACTTTTACTTTTAATAAGTGTTTATCCTGTCTTTAGTGATATTTATCATTAATTTTGGAGATCTTTAACTTTCACGATAAGCAAAGAAATAAAGGGTGAATAAGAGAGAACACAATGGGAGGCAATGGTACTTATAACTTTCTACTATAGCCAAACGCTCACTATAGTTGAGGTCGTAATCGAGCAAAATGGTTGGAATACTCTAAAAAACAAACAAACCCCAAAAAATAGACTATAAAATAATGAGTGAACTCTGACCTGTGCATGACAAAGAGTTGACAGTTATATTGCCACTCATCTCCCCAAATCTTTCTCCTTTGATGGGAAGTCCATCTTGAAAGTCTTGCATCAAGTCTTTACACGCTACCTTGGCATCTTGTCGGGTGAATGAATCACCACACACTGGCTCCCATTGGTCTTTGTTATAGAAATACAGCCCTCCAGTTGGATGGTTCAGTGGCTGATTTAGTTTGGCTGAAATCGTTTTAAAAATTAATAGATTAGAATTGTCTTGAAAAACAAAAACAAAAAGAAACAAATTACAAACACAATGCAAAAACAAGTCAAGTAAAAACAAAAAACAGAGAACCCCCCCTTCCTCAAAAACAAAACAAAACAAAAACAAAGAACTCCCTCTTCCCCCAAAACATACCCGCCCCCCCCCCAAAAAAACAAACAAAAACAAAAACAAACAAAAAAACCCCCCAGAAATAAACCCAAACAAACCAATAAATTCCCTGAAAAAAAAACAAAAACAAAAAAAAAACAACCCAAAATTAATTCTTTAAAAAGATATATTTACGACTTTTACAACTTTTGATACCTCTCTCTCTCTCTCTCTCTCTCTCTCTCTCTCTCTCTCTCTCTCTCTCTCTCTTGGTGTATTTGTGTAAAGTTCTGTTTGATAAATATCAGCATATAGACCACTCACACAAGCCTAACTGGTCACTCTCGGTCTCTCACACTAAAGAAGAAATTCCTTTTCATTATGACAGCCAGTTGTTTAGTGTTGACTTAAATCAAATATTTTGCTGAGGATGTTGATTCATTACAACATTTGTCTTCATTCTTACTTGTCTGGTTTTTCTTTAGATAGCTTTATAGAGACATGATTATGGTTGCGAATACCACTGTGTTCCTGAACTGGAGGCAATGTGTCGGTTGCCTTGCTAAAGTCAATCAAGTATCAGGTCATCCTGTTTTCTGTTGTCATGCAATATCATTACAGATTTTAGAGTAGTTTATCAGTTGTGTCTTATACGAGTGTGTGTGTGTGTGTGTGTGTGTGTGTGTGTGTGTGTGTCTTTGATTATGCACAATGGAACTTAAATCACATAATAAATACCCTAAAGAAAAAAAAAAACCCAAAAAGTGTGAGCATTAATAAGTGTTGGCTGCATGCGAGAGTTGACGTCGTTGACTTCTCCCGGAACACACTTAATAAATGGTCAAGCATGAAAAAATAGAATCATATTAATTCATGAAACGTACCAGCATCAAAACAGAAAACAGCTGCGTCTTTTTGATGAGTAGAACAAGGGTTGACAAACAAATTGAGGAAATTATTTTCGCCTTCCTCATCTTGGAAACCAGTATGAGGACAAAGGTGTAGAGCAGCCTCATTTCCGACACACTGGACATTTCTCAGCCAGACAGGTCCAGTTCCAGGACCAAAAGGTGAATTTGCCTCGATTTGCCCATCATTGTATCCTCTCTCTCGGCAAACAACTCGGGCATCCATGTTATCCCATAATTCATTACAGATTGTTCCCCATCGATTGTCAATAGACATTTCCACCCTTCCAGTGTTTGGTTTGCTATCCAAGCCTGACAAACGATACTGGATACCTACAGAGAAAAAGAAATGTTTCACTCAATTGGTTAGAGCTCATATGTCCTCAATAGAATCTATTTTAAACAGCTACAATTTTCCTTTAACTTTTATTGTATATCATTTGTTTTCTACTGAAACATATCTTTTAAAAATTAAATGGGATCCATAGCGTCAATCTGGTATTATATCAGAATTAAATAGATGAAAAAAATTAAGTTCCATAGCAAAACAATGAAGATTAGAAAATATAATTAACAAACAAGGCATTTATTTTGTCTCAAATTTTATAAGTTAAGCTTGGACTTCAATATTGAGCATTAGATACATCCCGAGTCATAAGGCGACTGTCCACAAACATGTCATTGCATTATTGGTGTAGAAAATAACGGGGGCGGGGGTGATCAAGGGCAGTTTTCAACCCCCAATTCATTTCAAGGCAAAATTTACAAATTGCAATTTTTCGATTGTGTTTGTTTCTTATGGTGCCGAAAATCAATTATGGTACTAAACAACTATCAATTTATGGCAATGATCTGAAAGCTGTGTTTGTAAATAATGTAAAGCTAAAGCCTGGGTTTCATTTATGACTAAATGTGAATCACTGTATCACTCTGACATTGTGCTAGGATAAAGAGGTTGTTTACAAGTAAATTAACTTTAAAAGCGATAAGAAATATAAAGTCTTGATTTCTTTTTCTATTCTATTCACATTTGCTCTCTTTAATAAAGCGTAAAAAATTAATGCGTTTCATATCTCTTTATTTAAGATAAAGTCGACAGCATCTTTTCCACTCATAAACTATCATTTGAGCTGGTACAAAGCATTGATCTCTTTTAATTTTATGCAAAATACACGACTTTAAACAGATGTAGATTCCAAACGCTTTATTAAACTTAAAATAATATTAATACAAAGTTTGAAGTTAAAAGTGATCAACAGGTAAAATCTTAAATTTTAGTCTTTAATAAAAGTAATTTCTACATCTCTTCTTCAATCTTTTTATTATGTACCTTTGTGCATTTTGGTGGGTGCGACACAATAAATAAATAAGCATTCTCACAACTTCATGAGTAAATTTTCTCCTTTTCTGTTGAATGCATTCATACATTTATGTAAGTCGTAATTTAAAATTCGCTTTGTTCCTTCATCAGCTTACTTTTTGTCATTATATTATTCATTATTCTTAGGACATGCTTTTCTCATTTGATTTCTTTATATTAAGCCTACTAGCTTTTAAAAAAAATTATTTTATTATTATAAACAAAAAGTGAAATCATCAACACACCATTTTCATTATAACACACGACAGCAGCAGTGTGTTCTGTGGAGCAGTTACCAAGATCATTCCTTGTATTGAATTTACATTCAGACAGTTTTGTTTCGTTTCCAATGCATTGCACTTTGCTCATCCAGAAAGGTCCAATTTCGGATGCAGACACATAATCCTAATGATTGATTGTGAGAATATAAAGGGGAAAAAATCCAAAAGATGGTCAAAGAAAAAAAATAATAATGCAAACGGAAACTCATTGACGTTTTAATAATAATAATAATAATAATAATAATAATAATAATAATAATAATAATAATAATAATAATAATAATAATAATAATAATAATCACATTTTAACGCTTTTTTGCAGAGGCCTCAAAGCACTTTAAAAAGTCAAATATCTGAAAACTAAAAGTTATACTATAAATGCCTAAGTGAGCCGGTCAAAGTATAACGTAAAATGAATTATGGAGAAAATAGGTCTTTTAAGTTAAATGATACACAGATATACAACGTTCAATATCTCAATAGTCACAACACACACAGACACACACACATATACACAACACTTACTGCAACTTGAGTTTCCATACACTGAGACATACGGGCGTTAAAGATAATGAATACACATACATGTAACAACTCATAATACATTATTCAATAGAAAATAAAATTTAAAGACAAATATAAAAGCCATCAATTTCTTTAAAGATGCGTCTCGTTGCGTTTCTTTAAGATTGCAACAACAATAAGCAGTCTTATTAACAGTGGAATAGAGTTCCACACGAGATTATGGGACCAATTTTCGTGAGATATCTGTCTCCAAAGTGCTATAATTTTGTTTTTAGTGTTACCAGCAAATAGATCTTAAATACCTAATTGGTGTATAAAGGAGAATTAATTTTAGAATATTATTAGAGGATTTGGTTTTAAGAGCATTATACAACAAATCAGATCAATTTTGAATTCAATTCTAGCCTTAACTAGGACCCAATGAGGAGTTCGTAACATTTCTTTAGTATTATCAAATTTTGACCCGCCTAAACTATCCTAGCTGCATTCTTTTGTATTCTCTGTAGTTAATTTATTTAATTATCTGGAGTACTAGCTAACACGGATTTACAATAATCAAGTTGTGACAATACTAAAGCAGGAACAATAGTTTTAATAGCATCAAGGGAAAGAAATTGTTTGCTTCGAGAAATACTCCTTAGTTCAAAATTAATGATTTTTACAAATTGGATAATATGGTGTTCCATGGAAAGGCAAAGTCTAAAATAACCCTCACAGGTTTTGCATTAAAAAAAATAGACATTTGAATTTTACAACTTAAAATGGAGAGGGATTTTGATTTTATATCACTGGTTTTCAATTGTGTATCTGATCCGATTTCTGAACCGAACAATTTCGGTTTTGCTGTCAGAGTAATCACCTCCCATTCCATTTACTATCACGTGTATGCTGACGACGCACAGATATATAAATCTGTTTGTCCTTCAACTCTCATCTCTCTCAGTAAATATTGAAAATTTGTTGTCAGTCATTTAAAATTTTTACTCGTTTCTTAAGATCCATGATTTGATTGACTGACAACAAATTTTCAGCCATATAGGCTGCGGAAATTGAATGAGTTGCAACGTCTTAATAAAATACAGGCATTGTAGCCATTTGATAGTATGCTTTTAAATGAAATACTCACCAATTCTGGCCGCCACATAACCCTACTAATACACAGAACTAAAGCTCATGGTAAGCGTGACATAAGAAGTCTATAGTCTGATTGAAAGACTTTAGTGAGAACTAATCACCCAACAAGTGATATGAAAACAGTAACAACGAGTCAATTGACGTCAACCAATCATTCTATATGGCTTTTTACATACATTCAACACCTTTGATCAACAAGCTCTCTGACACTACACAACGTTCACGGCATGTATGCAAAGTGCCGCTGACTGGGCTATGAGGCCTGCATTATAACAGTCCTTGGTTAAATGTCAGCCAAAACAAGGCCAGATTTATTAACATATGCTATTACGTTATTATTATTTTTTTAAAATTAAATTGCGGAACCCAATAAAGACTTCAACCGTCTCATGTTACAAAATATAATATTAGACATTTTTGATTTCGAATTTAATTGTAAGCCATTCTAAAAAGATCATACCTCTTTAAAAGAATGAAAGTAAGCTAATCCACTCGCCATTCCTCTTTCCTTGCAGACGACGGTAGCATCTATATCTGTCCAATCACTGCTACAAATACGACCTTTGACCCCATAATGAGTTACGTCCAATTTACCAGCATGTTGGAAATCTTCATCAATAGTAATTTTGTATTCTGTAAATAATATTTCATCGAAAATTGTGATATCATATTTTTTCTAAAGTGATGAAAGCAGGCGATATGTCCAGCACAGTAAAACAACATGAAACTAAATTAATGTCAGTGTAAGTTTGGAAAAGGTAAAGAAATAATCATTGCCAATGAACTCCCGTTAACTTTTATTAAAAGTTAACGGGAGTTCATTGGCAAGCAAAGAGCATTTGACAAGTATTTCACCACCTTTTACATTAATGGCTTGAAACATGGACATTGTCAAAATAATGGATTGTTAAAATGAATTCCACATAGACAGCTCTTTATAGAAAGATAAAATTCTTAAAGTTCCAAGAGTTTGATTGACTTTTACCAATTCCAATATGCCACAACAACATTAAGGAAAAGCAGAGATAAGAATGAAGAAATCAAAAAGTTTAAGTAAAAGCAAAAAGTCAGCAGTTGTTTAAAAATGGTGGCATGGAGGCCTTCAGAGCCATAATGCCCATGGAGCCGGAGTTTATCCTGGTTTCTATAGCGTAAAACAGACAATAGCAATTGCTTGTTACCCTTTGGATAGGACACTAGTCTATCGCAAAGATATAATGCACCCAGTTGCCCAATCAATGCAAGGTCGACAGGGGGGTCAGAAAAAAAATGTTTCCATTCATAATTCTGGAATATTAATGACAAGAACATGAATTTTATATACATCAATATCCACATAATGTATTCAAAGCATTTTACAAGGATCCCAAGCCAACAGCAACACTTTACTTATTGTCTGAGACATGACCTATATGAGCACTGATATTATTTTTCTCTCTCGATAAGACAATGCTGTTACCAGCTAGGTATCACTTTTTTTCTTGAGTGAGTATGGTGAGAAAATGTGGGTAAAAAGCCTTTCTCAATGAGTCAGTTTTGTGCCGACCATAGCGGGGCTAAAACTTGGGACCTATGAGTCACATGTTGCACGTCATACCGCTCATCCACAAAACTACAAGAACAAGATAAATCATCAAATACCCAAATGAAGAAACATTTTTACCTTTATCATCATATTTATCAGTTTCCTTGAAGCAAATTACAGATGCATAGAAATTACTCTTGCAAACCCCATTTTTGATTCGACATTGGTTGATGGTTTGTTGTTCACTGACACAGCTCAATGTATTATTGGGATGAATTTGTCGGATCTCACTAGTGGTCTCTCCTTCATATGCCGAACAACAAATCCTTTTGCCGTCATAGTATCCAAGTTCTTGACATACTTTTCTGGCAGTCAGGTCATTAAAGCCATCGTCACAAACCCGATACCATTTATCATTCTTGTCATACAGCAACACAGGCCCATGGTTGAAACTTTGGCCTGATCCAGTACCCAGACGAACTGGTAAGAGGTAGAAGTAGGAAAAAGAGGGTAAGTAATTTTCTATGATTGTGTTAGGACCATATGACAACTCTACTTCACCACTTAAAATGAAAGAAAATATAATTTGTAAAACAAAAATTAATCTGTCTTTTGTTTGATCAAAACAATAAGAATAATTCTATATCTAAAAAGAAATTATAAACATTGTTAGGGCGTATTTCAATAAATATACGAAAGACAAGGAGATAGAAGAAAAATAAATTCCTCCAAAACAATTTTGTGTAAGTTACACATGGCATCATTATCTTAAATAATATGCAAGAATATCTGAGTGCAACTTGCTTGAAATTGTTTTGGATAAATGGATTTAATTTAATACTCTTCAACAGTCGTAACGTCACTTCCTTCCTAATGACACATGGTAACTTAGTAACACTGGCTCTAAACTATCGGAACAATGGCGGATGACCGTATGAAATATTTCTCCAGCGAGAATAAAGGATATCCAGAGGAAAAAAAAACACATACATTTGATCATGTTTTGACTTTTACACATTCTGATCACAAGGCATATGAAAACTTCTAGCGAGCATGAAAAATAAATGATTTTCTTCATTTAGAACCAAGATGGCCACCGTTGCCGGGCGGCGTGACATCAGACTGTTGAATCGTATTGATATGCATGAAATACCTGAAGAAAGAAATTCAAAAATATAAATAAAATAATACCTAAGGAATAACAAAACACTCCAGCATCTCTTCTATGGTTGGCACAAGAACCAGTCAGATCAGAAAACCAACCCTCATGTGGACAATCGTTCAATCGTTTTTCATTTCCAGCACACCGAGGGCTTATCTCATACACTGGACCTGAAACGATTCACAAAGTGAAATAAAGAAAATATGACATGTAAATTATTGCCTCAATTTGATATTGTGTCTCGGTGAAAATTGCCAACAAGTGAATTTAAAGTCCAAAATGATAGGATATATGAAGGTATAGTTTTAAAAAATTGGATGTAGAAACTGTATTTACTTTCCTTGACACATTAATTCAATTTAACCTTAGTTTAATATGTTTCTAATTCAACCAAACACATTACTAATTTGAGATGGTGAGTCGCATATTAGTTCTAGTCTGTTGATAAAATAAACTGAATGAAAATCTGTTGAATTTTCCATAAAGTTATTCAGAATATTTTTGAACAAAATACCGTAGATGCTGGAAAATACTGAAAAGAGATTATGTCTATCATCATTCCAAAAGTTGCTGATATTCATTTTAGGGAATTGTAGGTTAAATTGGCGTTATATATCCTATTCTCTGCATACACAGCAATTGAAGTCGGAGTTTAGAACGCCAAATAAAAAAGTTGATTAATTAACAATGGCATTGAGTCTATCACTCCATTCCCTTTAATATTGTAATATGTTATATTTTATCCATTTGCCAATCTTGGAGAGCAACGAATGATTAATGAGAGTACAACTAATGATGCAGTGATTTTGACAAGATATGCCGCGTTCATAAAAATTTCATATTGTGTTCCGGATTATTGAGGAACAGGATTCATTAGTCCTTAATTCGTTGGACTCTTTTTGAGATATAGACGAGTGACAATTCCATATCAATGTGAAGTTACTAAAAAGACTAACACAATCTCTTTCATCTATCATCATAACTACACACATGCACTGTTGAATGTGTCAAGAATAGAAAATGAAATTTTAGACAAACAAATAATAGAATGTTCTATATAGTTACTACACTTTTGACTTTATGACAGTTTTGTTGATAAGGAACCAGATCATATGAGTGTCAAAACTTTAACAAATAAATTCAGCTCCCCCCCCCCCCCCGCCATACTTATCCACAATAAAACAGAATATTGTGTAAATAAAGAGCCTTTTCCGAGGGTTCAATTTTGCACTGCCAAAATAGTGAGATTCAAATTTTGACCAACAGACCACATGCCATGTGTCACATCACTAGACTGCAAAAAGACAACTTTACCTGAGCCAATGGTCAGTTCATCTGTGTTATACACAACACCGCTGTTGTATCCCATTTGCCGACACATCACATTTGCCTCTTTCTGGTCCCAGTATCGACTGCAGATTGTGCCCCATACTCCATCAATTTTTACCTCTACTCGTCCAAAATGAGGCTGCTCTGTCCCTCCAATCCTGAATGTAAATTCTGTAATAAAATGTTCAAAAATATTGCATCAATGAAACAAACATTACATTGAAATAAAATTTAAAAAATATTTTCAGTCAGTTTATTGCAGTCATCTTAGCACACTTGAGAATGGTAATGATCTTTTAATATTTTGCAATGTAGAATCTAGGATCTTTCTTCTGCGTTTGACATTATTGATAACAGCCTTATGCATCAGACTGTCTCAATACTTCTGCATCAAGACAACTGCTCTGACTTACTTTCATTCATATTGAAGTGGACAATCCCATAAGGTACTATGAACACTCTTCTGACCAATTTATGCAGACTCAAAGTGCACCAAACAGGTAAGTCCCTCGTCCTTTTCTATTCGTCCTATTCCTTTTACCTCTTTCTTCTGTTATACATTCTCACAATTTATACCTACGTATGAGCGCTGGTGATACACGGCTTTACTAAGCTTGTATCATTAAAGATTATCCTCTGATTGTAACAAATATAAAATTGCTGTTTGTTTTTCATAATATGGATGGGGTCCAATGGAATCAAACTAAACGAAGACAAAATTGAGGTGATTGTATGATTCTACAGCAGTAAATTAAAATCTGATTATATTCAATTACTATAAATAAAGAATGCAGCAGTTTTATTATCAAATGTTGCAAAAAAAACAAAAATATACATAGACAGTACATTTACAATTAGGAAACATATCGACAAAACTTTGAATTAAACAGAATTCTCACGACAAAAGAATTCCTCTCTTTAAAATCTGTTTGTCGTACTTAGTTTTAGCTTGTATAAACTATTGTTTGGTGGTCTATCTGATGTCTAATTAAACAGACTGCTACTAGTACTTAACGATGTTGCAAGATTAAACCTCAGGTCCACTTATTTTGACGGTACCACGGGGATGCTATTACGCTTGCAATGGCTATCTGTGAAGACTAGGATCGAGTACAAGCCATCTTATTACAGTACAGCATTTATATGGATATAGAAGATCCTGATTTTCTTAGACATGTATAATTTTAAAAAATTCACTTAATCCAATCAATAAAACAATTGTGACTAATGTAAATATAATATAAATAAGTTAATATGAAATTAAAAACAATAAAACAACAATTGCGCGTCAGAGGAAAACGGGAGACATTCTTTCATATTACCAAAATAAAAACGCAAGAAGAAAAAACATGGCAATACAAACCATTTCCATAACTACAAAGGACGCCAGCATGATGACCATGTTCACACTTCTTTACACTCCCGATATTCACATTGGGACAGTCTGCCAATCTTGTTTCATTCCCAGAACATCCGATCTGCCAATATATTTTTAAAAAGTATATATGTGACCTACCACCTCAAAAAGATTTTATGTCTGGTTGGTTTAGATGCTAAAATTGAATTTATAGACACAAATAAGAAACTCGAGTTACGTTTATGTTTTATTGAGGACAATGAATATCAATTCTTAATGCGACACAACTAAAATTTCTCATTTCTTTTTATTTTCATCATCCACTGATTGTAAACAAGATTGAAAATTGCTTTTTGTCTATTAGAATATGAATGGAATCCAATGGACTCAAACTAGACGAAAATAAAACTGAGGTGATTGTATGTTCCTTTAGCAGTAAATTAAAATCTGCTATTATCAAATAACTTTCAATATTTGGTTCCCTTTGACATAATTCTGATTTGAGCTGATGGATCACATGCCGCATTATCCCATATTACTGCACAGATCCTATTCAGACTTGGCTATTTGAAATTTCATATATTATAGTTCTCAGTGTAACAAAATTGTTTCCACTATAACTAATTATATAAATCCAGAACTTCACCTCGAGAGGATTAAATAACGCTTTAAAGTCCTTAACATGAGAGCTCTGACACCAAATGTCCTTCCTTATTAAATTAAAATGCGTTTAAAATACTGTAATTGGTGCCCAGTATTCGTAGTTCTACGAATTTGTCGTCCTTGGCAAGCCTGCCTATTCAACACACCCATAGCACTTTGCTAAGTTGCTTCTCTCTCGTCACTATTTTAAAATTAATTTTTACAATGCCTGGTTTAGCAATATGAATAGAAGAAAACAACAATATGATACCAGGCATCAAAACTTCACCATTTTTATAGGATTTGTTCTAGGTTACTTAATCATCATAATAAGCAAAGGTCATTGAACCATTCAATCCAATCCAAATCACTATTGAAGGTTTAGTGTTGAATGTAAACGTGACATTTTGTTGACGTGTGTGGTTTGGTTTGTACATTTCTAGAGGGTTTTTAATTCAGAGCTACAATTAGAAGTAAATACATTTCTAAATTCACAAGGGAGTGAATTCCACTTGAAAAAAATAAATTCAGGTTTGTGTTTGTCCTCTGTAAATACTTTTCCTTTCTTGGATTTTTCTCCTGATGTTATCTATTGGAATCCGTGTATCCCTTTTTTGATCCTTTTGAACCACTTAAACTTTATTTGCTTTCTCCTTTTAGCCAGCAATTTCCATCCATCCTGCTCCATCAGATCTGTCATGCTTTCTTTATTTGATTATCTGTTAGTGAGACATATCAACATGCTCTTTTTTTATTTGCTCAAGTTTCTGGACTGATTGTTAGTTAAGTATATGGACCCCATGCATTACAACTGTATTATAGGATTGGTCTTATAAAGAAATTCTTTTCTCTTATTGATTTCAAACAAAATGTAAAATTTCTTTTCATGGCTTTTAAAAATGCCAATGTGGTGATTTCGTGGCATATTGTGGCCAAAAATCACCCCTTGATAATCAGATTTTGTAGTTGAATCCATTTCTGTTGATGTATTGAGTAGTCCACTTCAACTGACCTCCCTTTGTTCCTAATGTGGATGACTATTTTTAAAAAGTTGTTATTTTCTTAGGTATAAAAACTAACACAATACTTAAATCATACCAATAGAAATAGATAAAAAGCACAAAAAAAGACAGAAAAAAAAACTACCAAAAAAAAAAAAAAGAATACAAAAAAAAAAAAAAAAATAACCAACCCAAAACTTTTACTTAAGGGGAAAAGTTTAAGATTTTTGTCTCTAGAGGCAAAACAAACATAAGACAAAACTGGTTCGGTATTCGTATTGTCCAGAAATGGAACAGTTTGAAATTTGAAACAAAGAATGCAAAATCTATGGATTATTTCAAGGTGTTAGTAGACAGGGAATTATATGATGGGAGATATATATATGACGAATAATACTTGTTTGCACTGCTGTTGACATGGCTTTCAATCTTGTATGTATATATTATGCATTATTATATTATTATGCATGGTTATCTTCTATATGCGTGTGTATGTGTGTGTGTGTGTGTGTGTGTATGTGTGTGTGTGTGTGCTTTGCATGTCACGGTTAAAGATATATGTCTGTACACCACATACATCAGTACATTTAAGTTGAAATACTATCTTTACCACGTGTATCATTATTGTAATCTTTAATCAATTGATTTATGGCATTACTATTAATATTAAGGGCATTCAAGGGATTTTATCCTATGTTGCCCTATACCATATGTTATGTTATGTTTAAAACAAACAAACAAAAAATCCACACAAAAAAAAAAAAAAAAAAAAATTATGTACGTACATCAGTCAGCCAAAACGGGCCGCTGGAAGAACTGAGCATAAAAAGTGGTTTAAAATGGAAGTATGCTTGGCCGGTTGTGTAACCTAACTCTTTGCAGACAACATTGGCATCCTGATCATCCCAATTGTCAGAACAAATCGATCCAGGAATTCTCATATAATTGATTTCAACCCGACCCACATTGGAAGACTCCTGTTTCCAAAGTTTGACTGTGAAATCTGTGGGGGGAAAAAGAGTTAGATGTTCAACTGTTTTCGTGAAGGATCTGATTTTACTCGAGTACTGAGAGTCTTTCAAAGCCGAAAGGCTTCTGTATCAATATTAAATGCTATGAGCACATAAGTGGATATAGCGCTATCTTAAAACTTTTAAAACTTAAAATTGCTGGCTACTATTGGATAGGACTAGTCGTTGACTATCATGTAATATTTTCCACCAGACCTACAACCATGTATCTTTCCAATCACTCCCAGGTGGACAGGGAAGCCAGAAAAAACCCCAACAACAGCAACAACAACAACAACAACAACAACAACAACAACAACAACAATAACAAAATAATAATAATTTAAAAAACCCCAAAAGAATAAAAAATAAAACCACACAAAAACAAATAAACAAAGAACTAAAAAAACAAACAAACACAAAACAACACCCCCCCCCCCCCAAAACAACAAAAAAGAAAAGTTAACAACAACAACAACAAAAAAAAAACCTCAACATAATCAACTGAACCCTTGACTGATACTTGTTCATGAGTCGAGTACTCAATCAAATAACATTCGTAAAATTATCATATTTATTCCATGCTCAATTATTTCCGTTAGGTGGTGTGAGAGAAACAAATATAATATTCTTTTTCTTAATATGTCTCAAATAAACTGATCTATTATCATCAAAGTGCATTAAATAGAAGAAAAACAATATCCAGAATTATTTGATAAAAACAGCATAACTTATAGATTAAATAAAATACACACATTAAAGATTATTCATGAAGCATAATTTCCATTTGTAAATGCACTGTCATCGATGTGTAAGGCCGATAACCGAATCCACTCGTTTTAACATTATTGTAATAGATAATAGTATCCCTTGGTTTGAGAGTATTTCCATTACAACAAGACCATAACAATTTGGGTTGTCAGATTTATAAATGTAGACGACATTGATTGTTACCTTTTGCTTTTGTGCCATTGAAACAGGAGAGTTCAACATAGTCTTGATTGCTGCACAGATAATCGTCATAGTCCTGGGAATACTGATGCTTACAATCAAATAAAGATGTCTCTTTGCCAGTGCACTTGACGGATTTGAAGAGCGCCTGTTCGTGGTTGTAGCCAAAACTGCTACAGCAGTGCTGAATCCCAAAATCGTAGTTGAGCATTTTGCAGGCGACATCTTATGAGAAACAAATGGGAGTAAGTACATGAGAATCTTTTGGTAACTTGTCTTTCTGTGGTCCATACTTTATATCTAATTAAGAAATCCAACCGTTTATAAAGTCTTAAAGTTTAATTTTAGCGCTCTTTTCAAGACGTTTAACGTTTCTTTTTTCAAAGCAACACCCCCTTTCAATAGATCTATATAGGTCAGAACTTTTAAAACTCTGAGGTATAGAAAAATAATAGTCTGCAAGGGGATTTGAATCAAATTCTCCTAAATCCAAAATTGAATGACCTACTAGATACCACTCCATATTCTTCTTAAAAATATCATCGGAGTATCCGTAAAAAGGACTTCACAGCCATACACCGGCAAAAAAGGGCTATTATTATTTTATTATTATTATTATTATTATTATTATTATTATTATTATTATCTATCATATCATATAATAATAATAATAATAATAATAATAATAATAATAATAATAATAATAATAATAATAATAATAATAATAATAATAATAATAATAATACAAAAAATTAGAAATTTATGCTAGTTTACAGTTGTATTTCATAAAATCATTGGAATAAAGAAGATTGCATTGATTGTCATCTCTATGTTAGTGAATTCCAGAAATGTGTGGCAGCAGGAGAAATCGCCCGTTCAGCATGTGTGTTGGAACCTTTTTATGTACCAGAAGATGGAATAGAATAATGGATTCTAGGAATCGAGGGGGATCATGACAAAATATGATCATTCATCTTACCTGTTTCAGTCGGGCCAAACTGGGCAGAGCACACACTACCGTACATCTCCAGTTTTGTGTTATACAAAGTCAGTATGCCAGTATTCTTGTAGCTTCCCGTTGTTAATGTCACTACAAAGAGAAAGACAAGAAAAATAAGTTGTATGTTCTCTGCCACTCAAATATTCTCTGATTAAAAATTCCGTAACATAGTGGTAAAATACAATAATATAAGTCCTTTCATGCCTAAATCTTTAGATGTGGTTCTTCCTGTTAGTCAATGTTGTAATCTACAAAATGTATTTTACCCATCGCTGCATATGTTAAAAAATATTCTAATTCTTGATGCCTGTTACAATGATCCTCTGGATAAATACATTCATAATGTTTTGCTGAAATGTTTTGTCTTTTTTATATCTAAAATTCTGGTGGGTGGCTGTTTCATTCCCTGATGGTCCATCGGAAAATATTTTTATTCCCATTTGTTTTGAATCGTGGTATGGTTTATCTGGTGCTGTCTTACATTGCTAACGGTTCAAATCTACAATAAATAAACAGCTAATCAGTAATGTTACCCACTGCACCATCTTCATTGACCCCAGAATGTGATTTGAAAATGATGCAAAGTAATGCAATGTTGGGAGTGGTCACTAGTATAAGATAAACATCAGAGAAACTAAATGTACTTTCTTCAAGTGTGAAAAAACATAATTGCATTTTTGATCATTCTCACTAAATTCTGCTCAGTTGGATTAACCTAACAAAATACCAAATTGAAAAGATGGTTTATATATATATTTAAATAGTTCCATAATCAACAGACCTTGGTCTTTGACTTATCGAGTTGTTAAATAAAATATGCTTTTATTTATCACATACGACCCCCCCCCCCACCATGGCAATCTGGTATTGCGTCGGAATTAACGTAGTACAGAAAATGGAGTTTAAAGTGAAAATGTCCAATAAAACAAAATTTAGAAGTTAACAAAACAAAACTCACCCCTTCCTCAATTTAGCCATATATTTTTACTCCAATTTAAACAGTCCGATTTAAAGCATGATGTCATTTTCCCAGATATAATACAATTTTGATACAATTGCTTTAAATATCAAAACATCTTACCTCCTCTATCACATGTTATATAAGCAACATCTGCAGCTCCCACACTTTGGTATTTTGGGATGTACACTGCTTCACAATCAAAGAAATCCTTGGCATCATGCGCGCAATTGACGCTTGTCATCAACACTCGTCCATCCAATCTACCAGGAATTTGCTTGGAAATAAGTTGTCCAAAAGTATATTTCATATCAGACATACTATTGCAGAAGACACTGGCTGCATGAGTATTCATATTAAAGATGGATACAAAATATGGTTTACCATCGATGACAATTTCAGCCCTTTCTGAAAATTGGTTACCAGCTGGGTGGGTACGGAATTTTATCGGTTCTGTCAAAATGAGAAAGGAAAAATAGAAGTTGGTTACAAAATAAGTAGAAGACAACAATTGTTTGATTTGAAATAATTCAATGAGATTTGTTATTATGAATATTTAAATTATAGAATTCTATTTTATAAATATTCATGATCCACTTTATTAAATTGGTATTGTTGAAGTAAGTGCATGTAAAAAAAGTGAATTTACAGTTGATGATTAAAAAAATTGAAATTATAAGTTTATGCAATTTATGGAACTGTATTCATTCTAATAATTAAAACATAAACCTAATCCTAATTTCATATTTTTGACTATAAATTATGCATTTTGCATCGATATCACTCTCATATAATAATAATGTTTACAGGTTTATTCAAATTTACTTAAAGCTTACCATTAGTTCTTTTACACAGTATTTGGGCAGCTGTTCTTGTTGGACAACCAGCCTCAAAGTCCACGCTATGATAGCCACAATCACCGACCCTTCGTTCTCTTCCTGTGCAATTCAATGATGACACCAATATCAGTTCTTCCGGTCTCAGTGGCTTTGGCTTGAGTAGCATACCAGATAAGAAACCCAACTGTCGGCACATTACGATGGCTTCTTCTTCCCCAAGACCAGCAGCACAGATGCTTCCAGTTAGATCATAAACTTTGGCTTCAGGCATTCCAATGAAATCAAACATGGGGGCGATATTAAACCCTGAAAAGAGATGGTATATTAATGCAGAATGACGATTTACAACCATACGAAGTAGTTCATATCATTTGATAAAAACATTCAATAACAGATGTTATTGTCATGGTCTTACAAATTATAAAATCCCATTAAAAAATACCCCCCCCCCCCAAAAAAAAAACAAAAAACAAAAAAACAAAACAAAACAAAAACAAAACAAAAACAAACAAAAAACAAAACAAAACAAAACAACAATGACAAATAAACCAAAGAAATTGATAGTAAACACAAACTCAAAAACTTGAATCCCTAATTATTTAAATTTAACACTAGATTCTTCTACACATGACACCAAAACTTTACCTTTTTTGGCTATTGTAGGTTTGTATCTAAATTCGTCATATGCAAAAAAAAAAAAAAATATATATATCTGTCACTACTGCAAGTATAACAAACTATGAGAAAACAAATAACAATAAATGTCGATCATTTATTCATGTTTACCTGGACTGGTAAATGGTGTATTACTACAATGGATGTAGGCAGCATTGGTGGAATCACAGGCACCATCTTTATTAATTTTACATTTCAACAAGTCCTGCTCATTTCCACTGCACTTGACTGATGTTATGGTAATGGATTGTGGCACCAGTCCCGCCGGGTTACAGCATTGTCTTTTGCCATAAATGTAGCCTAGGCCCCGACAGGCCACTTTAGCTGCCACATCATCAATGCCAGAGTCACATATATAATGCCATGCTGTGTCGGTTATGTTTTCCTTCATGGCGAGTTGTCCGCTACTCGGCAGACTGTCCAGACTGTGTGTCAACTTCACTAATGTGGAAAAAAAAAGAGTGTAAATGTAACGGGTAATTTATATAGTACCAATATGGAAAAGTAGAAGACGGTAGGGGCTGCCTGAAGCCGGTGATCGTAAAATATTAACGAAAGAGTGAAAATGGGAAGCCATACGAAGCCTCTACATTTTCACTCTTTTGTTAGTATAGTACCAATATCCATTGACCATGCTTAGTGGTGATTTATAAAATATAATATGAATGACGGATTCATAAAAGAACAACATACTTAACATGGGATGTTTTGAGCTCATTACCTTTCCTCGATCCAGAAAAAAAGTAATGACTAATCCAGACAGACCATGGGTGAAATATCATCAATTCTTATTGGGATAAACGAAGTGCAATCTATATTATTTTAAAATAAAAAATTCACCGTGGACATTAAATCACTATTTTTATGAGCGAAATGTAATTATTCCCAAATTAGAGCCATTATAATATCAATAAGAACCCCCTACATACCCCCCTCCCCAAACAAAAAAAACCCAAAAAACAAAAACAAAACAAAACAATAAAAACATAAAAATAAAACAAAAATAAAAATGAAAATAAAAACAAAGACAACCCCCTCCCAAAACCGCCCCCCCCCCCACAAAATAACCCAAAATACCCCCCCCCCCCCACCCACACACACAAAACAAAACAAAAGAAAAACAAACATTCATGATTTCCACTAAGAAAAATAAAAACGTGCCATTGACAAAAAATAAATAATTAATTCGTGAGCTGTCTCGTGTCCTTTTTCATGTATTCAGTAACACCAATTCCTCCCACTTCATATCACATTATAATACAATGCATGTATTATCATTATAAGAATAGAGTCAATTGAAACCAAGCAGCATGATGACTGATTGTGTAAGTGTCAATGGGTAATAACTTGTTTCCCATGCGTTTTTCTGATTCAGGTAATTTGCCCTTGGGAAAAACATTTTACTTAGTAAACATTCCAAAAATATTTTTACCTCCACTGAAGCAATCGATTGCACCATCGTAGCTGAAACCCATAACAGGCCCAACGCCATTTGTAATGTTTTTCAATTTGCATTCGAGAATACTCTTTTCTGACCCAGTACAGATGACCTCAGTGAACCAAGCTCTTTCATTTTCAGGGTTAGAACCAAATGTTCCTGGAGGCAGGCCCAGGCCACCGCTGAAAATTGTAGAAGGAAACATAATACGTGACATCCACGGCAAATTGGTAAGGTATTTCTCTTGTAATATAGTCAAGCATAATTTAGCACTGGTAACAATTAAATTGTTGTCAATTATTGCACAACTTTGACCACATTTGAGTCACGTATTAATGAGATGTGAACCTGGCTGTAAGTAGTAAAATGAATATTATTGTATGAGTGCTGGTACAAATGTGGGCGATATGTAGTAGATGAAATAGAAATTTGGGGAATGAATGAATCATTGTGAAGATCATTGAGCATGGTAACTTTGTGAAAATACGACATAGTGATGAGAGTATCATTTATTCATATTTCTTTCTTCTTAATATTTTCCAAAACAACTAATAAGGAATATGAGTTATGAATATGTGTAGAATCACCAAAGGTAATGAGATCACATATAAACAATGAACTATATTACAGAATAACGATAGTAAGAAATTCTTTGTGAGGCGGATTTTTATAAATGAGAATGTGAAGATATTTCTATAACATGGCAAGATTAAAAAAAAAAAAAATTGATTCCAGATATACTTCTACACATCTATTTCATTGACTGCTTTATAAACCAACAGCAAAAAAAAATAAATAAATAGAAAATAAAAAATAAAACGAAATAAGTGACGTCACTTGGCTCTTTGTTATTATGTTCAGACTGCCAGTTGGGTGATCACTAAATTAGACTATAAACGTTTAAGGTTGCACATTGTTTTGTGTGTTGGTATTTTGATTTGGCGGGCAGAACATGTAAATATTTTATGTAATAAGCAAACAATCTCCTAAATAAAAAGATCAAAAGAGTCAGAATTGAAACGATGACATCAGGACAAAACAATTTTTCAGCCCTGGGACAAGAGGCCAAAAAGTCATTATTTTCAAGGTTTTATATATCCAAGAAATCATTTATCTTTTTCATTCCATGTTTTATCACCAATGAATCATCTAGACACTTTAGGATTTCAGCAACTCACCTGTATCCTAACTGTTTACAGACGACATTGGCAACTTCATCGGATAATTCCTTGAACCTAACTGGTACAACAGCTCCCCAGACTCCGTCTATCTGAATCTCTAGCCTCCCTTTATTCTTATGTTTACTTCCTCTCAGCCTCACTCCACCCGTGGGCCCATCTGTAATAAAAACACAAACACTCATTAACACGAAGGTCTTCTATATACAAGGCCTTGGATTCCTGTCAATGGGGATGACATAATGAAGGTGGATATTAGGAGATGTAAAAAGAGAATGCTGATCTAAGTTGTGGATGGGTGGTTGTGTTACAATTAAGAAATAACATAATTCTTTAAAAAAAACTTGAATATTTATATAGCGCAATATCCACAAGTTGTGCTAAAAGTGCCAACAGCAACACTTAACATAGAGGACGAGACATGACGCCTGTTGGGCGATAATGCATTTTTTTTCTGACAGACAACGCTGTATTGGCCAGGTACTATTTTACACTTGAGTAAAGTGAAGGAATGGGAATAAAGAACCTGTTCAAAGATGCAACTATGCATTATTCAGAGTGGGACTCGGACCTTGGATCTTTTGGTCTAAAGGCACGTTTCGTATCGCTAGACCACATATAATCAAGACTCAAACCATATCTTCGGAATGATAATGTAATGTCCTGTCCACTCAACTATCTGGACCGCAAAATATGTCTATAGTAGACCTCGGGTTACGATTTAAACTGTACAATTATCTAATCATAATACCTCACCATAAAACATGAATTTTTTAAAACCCTTAACCTCAGTTGAACCACAGGCCATCTATCAGTGCTGATGGTTTTTCTCGGATATGCAGAACTCTGTGGTTTTTTAGTCAGAGGAGAAATTTCCTCCTTTGAAAAAATTAAATTTCCCACAAAACAAATGTAGTGGTCGTGAGAGACTTGATGTGTTGTAGAATTGATTCCGTTTCCTACTCTCCAGAAAGTAGCTAGAGTACCAATGGCAATTCATCTCAATTGCTCTAAAATTGGGGGGTTAATGAGGTAAAAATAGGCTTCAAGGCAATAATTACTAATTTTTCTCCTTTTTCACTTTTTGTCACCATCAGCACATATCCACGATGAATTGCCTTTGGAGTTTTTCCTGGACAGCCTGTTCTATTTATTTACATGGGTATTTCAATCCCTTTGGATCTAGCAGAATGCTGCATCTTATGATATTTCTTAGCATTTGTGGACTTTAACCATCCAGAGAATTTCATAAGAAGGTTGTCCAGTGTATGCCAAATCAAATATCTGTTTAGATTTTTTGTAACCCTATTCACTCCATAACTGCTGACTGCTGATTGTGTTCCTTCACATTTGAATCAGGCACGGTTATGTGTTACCTGAGGTAATAACACAGGGCCATATCTTTGTAATTATTGTCATCCATCTAAGTACTGACCAAGATCAACATTGTTTGACTTGGTCACAAGATGGGACATCAACCTAGGATGAGATTCATTTGTTTAATATTTTTACGAGGCAATCTTATCACATTACGGAGGATAATAAACTGATTAACAAATAAGGAGTCCATTAAAATGGAGAATGAAATCCTTTTTTGAATGAGGATGGTAATAATGATGATAATAATAAAAATGATGATGATGATGATGATGAGTTAATAAATAATACGACGACGATGATGATGAGGACAACATAACGAACATGACAATGATTATATTATTAAAAATATCTTAATAAATTAATAATGATGATTGGTCAACACAGACAGTACACAGGCACTTACTTAAACATCGAACAGAGACAACTTCTTTCCCAGAGCAATGGCTATCATCTGCCATTATATCCAAACCAGGGCACGCTGACAGTGACGATTCAGACCCAACACACTCAGCCTTGAATGGCCAGACAATTGGTTTACCGTCTTGAATGTCAGAGACAAAGGCTAGACCATCCGAAAACTCCAGTTCTTTGCATACGACTTTGGCATCGGAGTGGTCAAAATGGTCAGGACACACGTTGCCTTCCGCTTCGAGATAGTTAATACTTAAAATACCATTGCTGCCATTTGTCAACCTCAAAGTATATCCATCTGGAATATAAAATGGGTATCTGTAACTGTAACTACGTTCCTATATTTGTTTTGTTTTTAAGGGTTTTACGGTGCTTGCAACACATTTAGGTTATATCAGCGCCATTAAAGAGGAAGAAAATGGGATAGTAAAAAGTTCGAGAATTACAATTAAAGCATCCAAGAAAAAGTAAGACATAGGGGAACTGGGAACAAAAAGGAATCAGACGTAGAAAGAAAGCATGTTGGAAAACAGATATAAGGGGAATGAAGATAACAGTATGTACCTCCCTGCCCACTATGGGAGGTCAGGATCCCCACCCAGTACTATGTTCCTAGATGATGCGTTCAAGTACCCACGTGAGCTGGTGAAGAGTTAAAGAAAGTGTAAAGAATACATGTGACCTTTCCTCTCAAACCCGTATTATGTTTATTGGGATGACAAAATGGTTTTATAGTAGAAATGCCTAGAAAGTTAATGTTTTAGTTTTTACCACAATAAGAAACTACATCTAATGTCTTCAGATAAAAATGAATTTTTTAAGCTCAATTTCATATTTTAAATTATTAAATCCATCTTTAGCAACTTACTTACTTACTTATCCGAAGCAGCGACCAGCTAAGCTCTAGCCCTTCATTCTTGTGCCATGACACAGAAGTTAAACGTCTTTTGTAGTTGTTCCAGGTGACTATATTATCGTGTGTTACTGATGCTTAGATTTGTGGGAGGAATGTGCATCTAAGGTCTTCAAGAGGTTGACAATCAAGCAAGTGGTGTGTTACTGTTTCATTGGGGTATTGACATAGGGGACAGGAAGGGGACTGTCTTTTGTAATTTTACTTAGATGGCTGTTGACCGGTATGTGTTGTGTTCTTAGTTGAAAGATGATGCTTTGCTGGTGTCTTCTGAGCATATTTTGGCTATCAGTCTTTACAGGAGTGGTTATATACGTCTATCCGTGGCGTTCATTGCCCAACTGTTTACACATTCTTCTCCCTTATACTTATTTGTTTTGAGAGAGAGAGAGAGAGAGAGAGAGAGAGAGAGAGAGAGAGAGAGAGAGAGAGAGAGAGAGAGAGAGAGAGAGAGAGAGAGAGAGAGAGAGAGAGAGAGAGAGAGAGAGAGAGAGAGAGAGAGAGAGAGAGAGAGAGAGAGAGAGAGAGAGAGAGAGAGAGAGAGAGAGAGAGAGAGAGAGAGAGAGAGAGAGAGAGAGAGAGAGAGAGAAGAGAGAGAGAGAGAGAGAGAGAGAGAGAGAGAGAGAGAGAGAGAGGTAAAATAAAAAAACCACGAAATAAAAGTGCTCGACTTTTACTTTTGGGCAATCTACGGGGAGTGTAATTGGTATTGTAACAATTAGACTCCCCAAGGATTGCCCAAAAGTAAAAGGTGTGAAACGGATCTGTAGGAGTCAATAGTAATTCATATATATACATACATATATATATATATATATATATATATATATATATATATATATATATGGGTGGGGGTGGGGGGGGGGGTGGAAACAGATAAAGCATAATGATATTATTCTTTCCTAAGAATACAAAATCATTCTTACCTCCCTGTTCACCAAGGCTACAGGCTACAGCTGCCGGGACGTCAGAAACGCAACCAGAAGAGGCTGTTTCGAGTGAACAATTACTCAAACTTGATTCTGTTCCAACACAGCTAATTTTCTTTATTCCGATTCTCTGGAAAGTGTAAAAGGTTTATGGAAATAAATATTTAAAATCCTGATGAATATCATTGAATATCATATGGAGCACTAAGAAGTGCTAATGGATGAAAGTAGGTGTTATTGAAATAAAAATAATAAAATTGATTTTCATTATCATTGTCATATTGTCAATATATAATCAAGTAGAATTTATCTATCCAAAATTACAATGTTTAAATATCTATTTTTACATGACAAGTGATATCATATGAACTGGAAAATAATAAAAGATTATTTAGATTTATCAAATATGAATAGGGTCATAAATTAATACGAAAAAGATTCTATTTTAAGCATACACGCTTTAGGTGTTAAAATATTCATATATTTCAATCCCTACATTTTCTTATTTCGTTTTGGGGGAGAGGATGAACCTCGACTTCGAAATGGAAGAAAAAAAAAGATAATCTTAAACAATCAGTTG
>NC_088361.1:120957801-120962801 GCF_034508935.2 Berghia stephanieae
TCCTAATTCCGTGCAAACGTGCTTGGCATATTTGTGGGTGAAGTCGTCATCAAAACAGATCTCAGATTCAGAGGAATAACGCTTTATTTCCAGATTTCCATAAGTATAATCCTCTGTGACGTTTCCTTTGACGAGAGACACTGTAAAAAAACAAGAAGGAAAAGGAAATAAGAATTGAACAATAATATAAATATCAACTTTAAAATAGAAATAAACACGGACTCATACTGAAAGAAAATGTTTCTAAAATTAAAAAAAAAATAGCTCAAATATTTTCAAGGTTGTTAAAAGAACTTAATTATCACAAAACTCAAATATTAAAACACATTTTGTCATCGTTTATAACAATGAAAGAAGAATTTGGAAATTATCATTTAAATAAAAATATAATTGAGGGGATAAAAATGTAACATTTTTGGAGTTATATATAACAAGATCAATTCACTGCGTTGAATCAATATCTATAACGTTTGCAAAGTAAAAAAAAACAAACACACTTTGGATTATCAGTCTTTTTTTAAATTGAAAAATACTTGTGCATTTGCACTTGCACGAGAGAATACTAAGCTGTTGGAATGTAACAAGCGTTGAACAAAACTAAACACAGCTTAACAAAATAACAAAAGACATGTGCTAAAAAAAAATAATAAAAAGCGATGATAATTACTTTTTCAATTTTGTTGTTATTGACTGAAAGAGAGTTTTTGAGCCTGAAACTTCCTGTGTAATTTTTATTCTTTACATTCAAGTAATAAGGGCTATAAATGCATTCATATTAAACATTGTGTGTCGTGCCATATTTTTCAGACTCACCACTAGTATGGCAGATAACTCCTGCTGCCATGGCATCCGACGGACAGGCAGTCTTGTTTACCCTATGCCAAGGACTGCTGGGACATTCTAATAAACTGAGTTCTTGGCCAAAGCAATCAAAGGATGAAAGCACCCAAGGCAGCCCGGTACTTGGTAACCTGGAGATTTGAAAAAATAAAAAAAACCATAGTCATCGATTCGTTTGGTTACAAAAAAAATGTAAAACCAACTCAGGATAAGTCCAGAAACTTGGAGATAATACATCAGTAATTAACAATGATGTTATTAAAGGGGACCAAATTCATGTTCAACACAACAACAGCAGCAACAACAACAACAACAACAACAACAACAACAACAACAACAACAACAGAATGATATGCTGATGACAGGATTTGCTCCGGCCCTCTCAGTGTAAACGCAATGCCTAGTCCACTCAGAAATATTGATGTGGGCAAAATCTTACCATCATAATACACAATAGGCCACAGCCGAGTCGATGAGTTAAAAAAATATCTATTAATATAAATCTGTAAAAAAAATTAATCATCACTGGTGATATCTATAATGTGGTTCTTATATCAAATACATACATCCCTCCTCCTCCCCACAAACACAAACGCACAAGTATGCGCTCACACACACACACACATACACACACACACACTCTCTCTCACTCTCTCTTTCTTTCTCTCTCTCTCTCTCTTTCTCTCTCTCTCTCTCTCTCTCTCTCTCTCTCTCTCTCTCTCTCTCTCTCTCTCTCTCTCTCTCTCTCTCTCTCTCTCTCAAATTAACAGAAATCGGGATAAACTCAGACTCCATGAAGTTTATGGCTTTGGAAGACGACTTTTAATTAAAGAAAGAAAATGATTCATAACTTATTCGCTGGAGAAATTACTTTGTTAAAATAATATCTCGATTTCTTCCATTATCTATCAGGTTATAATTTTATCATTTCACCAACGAGATGGTAGTAAAGTAATGCGGCTTAGGCTTCATTAAAACCAGAGTTGCATAGATTTTACTTCTAACTCTCACCCCCCCCCCTCTCTCTATCTCTCTCTCTCTCTCTCTCTCTCTCTCTCTCTCTCTCTCTCTCTCTCTTGTATATATATCTATCTATCGTCTTACTTTTGTCGGTTTTTGTTTGTTTTTAAGGGTTTTACGCCGCAACACATTCATTAAGGTCATATCAGCGTCAGTAAAAGGGAATAAAATGGGATAGTAAGAAGCTATAGAATTATAAATAAAGCACCCATGAAAAGGTAAGACGAAGGAGACTTGGGTCAAATAGGGAACAGATGTAGATTCCAAGAGTATTCCGTCAATATACTTAGTTTGAGATTACCTTAAAGTCTCATCCAGACACCAGCAAGGATCCCACTACGAGGAATAAACCCAAATGTTTACAAATCATATGTTAAAAAAAACAGTAATTAATAGAGAGATGATTTACAAGAAAAAAAATTTCATCTCCCAAAACTACTTTACATTTGACTGTTTCCCTCCGAGCTAGGGTATCTGGCAAGGGCCAGGACAAAACCAAGTAATCTCATTCCACCAAGACAAAGATGCAGTGCAAGTTGGAAAACAGATATTAGAGGATAGAAGATATAGTAAGTGCCTCCCCGCCCACAATGGGAGATCGACTTACTTTATAGCAGTTCCACCTCGGTACTTTATATTCAAGTAAAGACACAACACATCGGCGTCATCATTGCTCCAACTATCAGCGCAGATAGCTCCAACCTCTCCATTGTTGGAGATCGTCACTCGACCTGAGTGAATGTTACCACCCTCTGAATCAATCCTAAATGTTGGTTCTGTTGTAAATAGGGAATAAAAAAATCAATAAAACAGAATAGTTGACAATGCAGTTTCAGGTCTACTGTTATATACATGGCTAGCAACCAAATGGTCAAGGATTTGGGCAGTGCAAAGTTGAGCCCTTGGGAAAGGCTCCTATCTCAAATTATCCTACTCATTGTAAAATGAGTACCTGGCTGATAAAAGCAAAGTTTCTGTTGAAAAGGAATATAATAGTACCTAACATTCATTATGCCTTGTCCTTCATGTTAAGGGTTGATGTTGACCTGGTTCCTGAGGATTAATACATTAAAAAAAATTGTCATAATAAAAAACAGCTTCCGATCACTCAAAGTTTTAAAAATATCCAGAGAACAGGCATTCTTTTTTCGAATCTAATATCAATCCACACATGAATAGTACAAGACATTAAAGATTTGTCTAACATCAGTATTGCATCTGGATATTTATTATTTCACGTCTTGAAATCTTATATAAGTTATTCATTAAATAACTCATCACCTTCTAGTTCATAACAGATGACTCCTACAGCTCGCATCCCATAACAGCCAGCGTTAAAACTGATTTTACAGTCTTTGAAGGATGTCTCCGTTCCATCACAGAAAATGTGATTGGTGTAGAATGGCCCTTTAGGTTTGCTCTTGGAATGGAAGGCTATACCACCTTTGTAAGAGTAGCCTTTTCTCTTTCCGTATTCCCGACATAACACATCTAGTTCTCCTTTGGCAATAGAATCTTCACAGAAGTACAGGTTTGTGTTGTTCATTTGGATTTGAAGAATTCCGGATGCTCCTGCAAGATTTTCATATGCATCCTCCAAACTTATGATTCCTGAGGATTAATGAATGTAAAAATATTGTCATAATAAAATTTTAGAATAGTCTCATCCACTTTAATGTTAAAAATGTGATCTACTTTAAATGTTAAAGTTTAACTAACACCTTTCGTGACACTTCAAGTTCATGTCAGCGCTTAGGAAAAGGAAGATAGCAAAGAAAAATACGATTTGGAGTCTGCAGCATGGATGACTTACACAAGCTTGATTCAAATGGGGTGATTTCAATGCTAGAAATAAAATTTCCAGTAAAAATATGAAAACACATTCAATTCTATATGTTTCAATAAAGATAATGTATGTGACCCATCGTCTCAAAACTGTATTGTGTCGGGATGAACCAGATGATAAAATGTCAAATTAAATTTAAACTGATCAAGAATATGAAATCTTGGTTTTAGAACTTTAAAATAGTATACTCACTCTCCTCAATAAAAGATAAATTAAACCCAACTTTGATATTATCTTTTGTTATAAATTCAATTTTCAGCCCCATATTCATCCTGACCTAATACCATTTAGAGACCTTGAGTATTTAGATATAGGTTCTAAGGGTGACCAAAAAATAATCTCAAATTTTGAATTTAAAATCATCTTTTAACATCTTGTTCATCCCATCGTGGTGCCATATTGAGGCGAAGGTTACACATGGTTTAAAAAAAAAAAAATTCTAACAAATATAGACACCTAAGCCCTGACAAACGCTACTCAGAATTCAATTGGTCACATTATGCAGTTTCTTGAACATACTCATTCAGTGAAAAAAAAAAGCGTCCCATATGAAAACAGACACTCACAACCTGTTGTCTCCCTCTTTGAAAAAACAAAACAAAAACAACTCTAGATTTGGGCCATTGACCACGCTTACCATCGCTTGACTTTCTTGACTACAAACTGAAACACATTGCCTCTGAGCCACCGAGCTACAAATAATTTTAAAGTGTTTTTTCTATAGACAAGTGTAAATTTGACAACATTATATTAACATCAGCATAAGCCTTGCAGTCTTCAAAACCAGTTCAAAATGACGGGGCACACACAAATCTATAAAATATATATATAAACAAGGTTAAGATTACCATCTGGTGTTTCTGCAATCTCATTGTAACAAGTGATGCCTGCATAGTCACTATAAAAACCACAGTCACTGAGAGTCATGTCAAATGTGCAGTCAAGGAGTGATGCCTCGGTTCCATTACATGATACATTGGCGCGGAGAGATTCTATCCTGCTGGTACCAAATGAACCACTAGCTAACAGATTGCCATCCTTGAAACCCAGTTCCATACAAGCTACCTTGGCTGACTTGCGATCGAGCCCTGCACTACAAATCGTTCTCCATCTGTTTTCATGGAAGATCTGGAGTACTCCAACATTACCAACTCGAGGTTCAAGCTTTACTGTAACGATAAAGAAACAGATACAAGTCAGTCCAAAATTAAAGAGCAAAGGCAATAAAAACCTAACAGAACTGCCTCTTCTTCTTCTTCATCTCCTCCCATTCTTCTTCTTCATCTCCTCCCAT
>NC_088361.1:120967801-120972801 GCF_034508935.2 Berghia stephanieae
TTATTAATTATTATTATTATTATTATATTATTATTATTATTATTATTATTATTATTATTATTTATTATTATTATTATTATTATTATTATTAATATTATTATTATTATTATTATTATTATTATTATTATTATTATTATTTATTATTATTATTATTATTATTATTATTATTATATTGCTCTGTTCTTAGTTTTGCACACACTTCTTGGCATAAATCCTTTATCAATGGTGCCAACTTTGTTGTTTTTGTTTTTTTTAGGTTATACGACGCTCTTAGGTCATTTCAGCACAAGGAAAAAGAATGGAAATGAGATATCCAAAAAATGTTAGATTTACAATGGGGAAGATCTATATTAAATTTCCATATGCTCAAAGTCATTGGTCACATTGCAAAATATGCTAAAAATGACCCACATAGTGAAAAGTGTTCACAGCTTTTGAAATATCTAACATCACGATTGGTCATTTTGTTTAGCTTGACACACGGATTTGTTAGGAAATGTCCAATCGTTGGACAGCAACAAATCATGTGATTGATGACTTGATTGGACAAAAATCTGAATACAGATCGCACCCATTAAAAGAATCAAAGAAAAAGTAAGACAAAGGAGACTGGTTCAATTAGAGAACAGATGTAGAATCCAAGCACAAACTATCAATCAACACAGTTTGAGATCATCTAAAGTCCCATCTAGACACAAACACAGAATCCCACTAAGGGGGATAAACTCAAAATTTAATGTTCATATAGTATTATATTCAATATAAAAACTATAAAAATACATAATTGCCTATTTGGATAATAAAGATTATTACTATTATTATTATTATAACAGAGAGACGACCTATATTAAAAAAAAAATCATCTCCCAAAGCTAAAACTGTACATCTGCCTTATTCCCTCTCAGTCAAGGACTCCGGCCTAGACCAGGATAAAAACAAGTAATCCCATTTCAAGACAAATACAGAAAGCAAACTGAAAAAGGAGATCGGTATAGAGGGATAGAAGACACAGCACAGAAGACGCTAAGGTAGTGCTGACTTGCCTACTTCAAAATCTAAAAATTCGTATTATTTGGAAGATAAAAATTGTGGTCGCTATAGTTGACTTTTAAAAAATCAACAATTTACCCTCACAAGGATTAAATAATCCCAAATCCTTAAAATTGTGTAGTCTGGCATCAACACTTTCATTTTCAATAAGTTTTAATGACCAAAAGATTCTCATAAAGATCTGAAATTCGAGGCTAAATTTCGTAATTTTACGAATTTTTCGTGACAGTAGGGAGGTCTGGTGGAACCATCTTTAATTTTTTAAAATCATTTATATTCTGCATAAATGAGGTGGTGACTTCAAAAATCTGCTAAGTCGTATTTTCATAATTCAGAGAAAACTGCAATTCTTTGCCATTTCCTCAGTGGCTTAAAGAGGAAAACACCTGTCTCGTTTGCCACATTCTGTTTTGAAACTTCAAATTTTCTCTTGTGATTCTAAGGTGTCTAATAGGTTGCTTGAAAGTGTTACCTCATTTTCTATTAGTTACTCCACATGACATTATAAAATCTGGTTTGCTATGATGGAGTATATCATCCCATTGATAAAACCGTTTGAATGTTGTCTCTACGTTTTATAGAAGCAGTTATTACATTTTTAAATACATCCCAAACACTACACCAGAGCTATCTCAATTTAACCAAGCCACTCACAAAAGATAACTAGCGGTCACTCAGGTGAATGGGAGAGCTGTAGCACATATTTAGTCAAACATTGAAGTGCCTATTTCTATCTGGATGTGACTATTCATGTTTTGAGATCCACACGCCCTCCATCCTCCCATGTCTTTATTAGTCATTTTGTTTCTTACCTTTTGCCTCCAACGTAATCCTCATCCAGCATTCTGCACGCAACAGTGCTCTCCTCGTCTGTGAATGTACCTTTTTCATCACAGACAACACCCTTGACTCCCATGAACGTCAATTGAAGAAGGCCGGCATCAGAGCTTCCAGCTGGATTGGAGATAAGGTGCATGGACAGCTCTGAAGGAATTTGAAAAAAGAAATGTTGTTTAGAGCAGTGGCACCAGAGAATACATGATGAAACAAAAATAAAAATGAAACAAATTTGTACGCCTAATCATTAACAAAATTTTAACACTTTAATAATTTAGCAAAATATCTTTATCCTGAATACCGCTTGTTTTCATTGAGTTTCATATATCGAAATTGTAATGGTTGAAGTAAAATAAAAGTATGCTAAATACCTAGTGGAGACAGGCAGGTTTTTAGGGATAATTTTTTAAACATTATATATTTCTTTCTGCTTTTTTTTTTGGCATTGTTTCACACACACACACACACACACACACACTCACACACTCACACACACACACACACATACACACACACACACTTATTCAGATAAATAATTTTATCACATACATGTTGATGAACTTTCCCGGCACATTATATGAGGTTTCGATGGCAAATTACATCAAAACGTTATCTTAACTCTATAATCTATTTGAGTTTGACAATAAATGGGATACATGCTATTTCAATTCACAATGGTCCGGATATAAATTTGTGACATGCTGGTTACTTTAACTGGTTGCTTATTTAACGCTTTCATTTCTACTTAAACCTATGGGGTCTGTTGGTAGAGCACTTTCTTTACAAGTAAAGAGATTGGTTTAAGTCAAGGGTGCAGTTATATTATCATTTTTGAATCTTCAGCCCATCCAGGCGTAGCTGTCCGGTATGAGTATTTTGTAATAGAGAATATCCAAAGTGTAGAAACCAATTCTTTATTTTTTGCTTAATGTTACAAAAACCAAGATAAATTCCTGCTCCATGTACCTATATCCATGGACGACCGTATTTTTCTTATTACTTCAATTATAAATGCATATTCACTCACCCATATCAATTTTGTCAACGGTATCATTATAACAAATAGCCGAGGCAAGTTTAATGACTCCACCTCCATATGGACAAAAGTTAACTTCTGTATGTTCACATTCGGAGAGGAGTTTTTCATTTCCAGTGCACTTGATATTGCCAATGGAGCCTGCAAAAACTATACTTCCAAAGGCTGAAGCACCAAGACTATTGCAGCACATTGCCTTCCCATCAACGAAGCCCAATTCTCTACAAGCAACCTGTTGAGAGACGAGGAGTCGTATTATATATAAGATAATTATCATAATTTGTAAGTGTGTGCCAGAGCTTTGGTAATGATTCATAGCGAAATTGCTGAAAGATCTCGTTAGATATCACTACCAGAATACGTATCTCAGGGATCGAAAGAAATTGATAAAAAATTCTTATATTATGCTCATTAGAAAATCGACCTAAATCGCAGAAATCTGTCAAAGTTTTAAACCAAAAGGATAAACATTTTAACAAACTGGCTAGTTTTCATAGCAGAAAGTATAGTCTGGTTTCTCTTGTAGTCGACACATACACAGACAGACCGACTTTTTCTTTCTTTTATTAATATAGATGGATTATTTTAACTTCATAATTAATCCAGGCACTGGGCCAAAATTTACCTTAGCTTCAACGTCGCCCCAGCCGTCGTCACAGACTTCAAACCAACCGCTGTTCTCCACGTACATCTCCACTGACCCAACATGGTGGTCAACCTGGATTGCTGACGTCAGACGCACTGAAAATTATTAGTTGTATTTCAGTTAAGAAAAAATAAACAAAATAAATAATGTGCATGATTGAGAAAAAATTCACCTTGGTACAATATTTTACTCTGGAAAAACCCATATTTTAAAATTTGGCCAGAAAACTCGTCCTTCAAATATCGATCGGATTTAAATGACCCTCATCTTGGCAAAAAAAACTCTCAAACCTGGGACTTCGCAAAGTTTTAATATTATTATAATTGAGATATTTAAAAAGAGGACATTTTAAAATTAAGAAAAACCATTTTGAATTGAAGAGAGTTTGTTTTAAACTGAAAGATATCTTTAAAATTGTCGATAAATATTGTAGCCTATTACAGAAGATCGAAAGGGTCACAGATTTTATTTTGAAAATGAAAGTCGTCGCCATACTACATAATTTAAAAGGATTTCGATGTGTTATTCAATCTTTTCGTGAGTATATTATTTATTTTTAAAGTTAACTATATTAACTACAATATCTATCTCCAAAAATTACGAATTTTTAAATGTTCATGTAGGCAGGTCTGATATTGTATTTATCGTCCAATCTTCATATTCATGGCATCTAATTATTTCTTTGCATGAATATCATTAACAATTCTACATAGAGATATCATTGAGCTCGTAAACATATTATGAATAAGTACATGTCTGGAAGACATCGTTATACGCCTTGCACGGATCAAACAATAAAATGGAAATACCAATGGGTACGTATCTCTCTCTCTCTCTCTCTCTCTCTCTCTCTCTCTCTCTCTCTCTCTCTCTTACAAAGAACCAAGTCCCTCTTTTGTCTATTTACTGTGTGGGTCTAATTAATATAAACCCGAGCAATGGAGCTGAGCCAGAAATACCAATGGGTACGTATCTCTCTCTCTCTCTCTCTCTCTCTCTCTCTCTCTCTCTCTCTCTCTTACAAAGAACCAAGTCCCTCTTTTGTCTATTTACTGTGTGGATCTAATTAATATAAACCCGAGCAATGGAGCTGAGCCAGAAAAAAACTTTATAGTAAAAGTACAACATAATACTTACTTCTAATTTATTTAATTATCAAAAACCTAACCTTTTTTTCTATGTTCCACCAACAAACCAAGGTTAATCTAACTAAAATGAAAGTGACCAAGAGGAGACGAAATTGGCTAGCGTCCCTAGATGCACAACGAGGTAGATGGCGGCGATCAATAGCCACATTTGATGACTTATTTCCACCCTTTGTTGTCCATGTGCGGCTATGTGGTCTTGTGGTATGATCGGAAGGTCCTGGGTTCGAGACTCGCTCAGTGCATAGTTGAGTCCATGGAAAAGGCTCTTTACTCACATTCTCTC
>NC_088361.1:120977801-121007801 GCF_034508935.2 Berghia stephanieae
CACACACACACACACACAAACACTATATATATATATATAGATATATATATATATATATATATTATATATATATATATATATATACATAGGTAGTTAGAGATAGAGAGATATTTAGATATTTCAAGTTTTATCACCGAATGTTTTTGTTGAATGAAATAAAATAAAAGGCATAAAGAAGGGAAGGCAAACGATAAAGAAAGCTAAAACGTGAATAAGTTGATGTTTTGTCTATTCTGAATCAAGAAGAAAACAAAAACAATGCATTTATTTTAAAATAGATAAAAATGTATGGTTTAGTTGGACGAAAAGGTCAAGCACTATTTTACATATCAATAGAGAATTTTCAGACTGCGGGTGTGCATTTAGAAGAAAATGAAATCAAAGAATAAAAAGCTTGATTCAGACAAACCACCAAAGACAATCTTAAAATGAAACTAAAACTAAAACATTTTTATAAAGTTATGAATGAATTGTATATTAGATAGGATAAGGGAGACCCGAAAAGTTAGAGATCCTTCGAGTTATGTCTTATGGCTTTATAAATCATAATTTATGTCATTATCTGCTAAGATGAATGAGAGCAAAGCATTGAAAAAAAAATATGAAAAATTAACTCCCAAGCAAGACTCCAAGCGATATTGTGCGTGGAAGCCTATATCTTGTAAGGCAAATCATCAATATGATCTTACCGGATGCGTCCAATATTCCCAATCGTCATAATCATAATCATGATAATAATAGTTATGATCATAATGATGACCATAATGATGATCATAATAATGATCATAATAATGATCATAATGATGATCGTAATTATGGTCGTAATGGTGGTCATAATAATGATAGTAATGATAATCATAATGGTCCTGAAAAAAAAGAAGGTTAGTAAAAAACTGATGTAAAATGATGAAATAAGGTAAAAACTAGCAATAATCATCTTAATCTACCCGCATGTAAATGAAAAGTCTTTTGGTCAAAGCGAAAAAGACAATTTGCGAGAATAACCATGGCACAAAATAAACGGAAAGTTTTCTGGCCAAAATTAAGAAAAATTAATGATGTGACGTCATTGTACGACAAAACTAACGTACGCTGAAAAAAAAAAAACACGTTTTAACAATTTTGGCCAGAAAACTCGTCTTTCAAACATCAATCGATTAAAATTACCCTTTTTTCGTCAAAAACACTTAAAGTGAAGTCCCAGGTTTGAGAGTTTTTGACAAGATGAGTATCATTTTAATGATTTTTAATTTTTAAAAAACAAACAACAATAAAGAAACAAAAAATGCCAAACATGAAAGAGAAAAGTCTGGAAAAAAATAATAAAACGGAACCATCTCAATTAAACGCCCCCCCCCCCCCCACCACCTTTTTTTTTAAACGGTGGATACAAACGAAGACATACACACAAAAAAAAAAAAAAGAATAAGGAAAGTAGGGGTAGTAAGTAATCAAAACATCGAATATAACCTCTTTATATTCCATTATGGCTGTACATTGTTAGACGCTCTCTCTCTCTCTCTCTCTCTCTCTCTCTCTCTCTCTCTCTCTTTCTCTCATCTGATATCATCTCTTGTAAAGAAACAGACAACGAAAGTAACCAAGTTTTCAATATTATAAGGTGCCCTTATTACCCTAATCGTGTGAATCTATATATGCAGCTGAAATCAGAAGGTCATTTTTCACGTCTCAGGGTTACTGTCCAGCCACAGCATACTGTCAATGTTTTCAAAACAAGATTTATTGAAGTCTGAAAAGACGACTTACATCACGTATTGTGAGTTTTTCCAGTTTGAATCAAATTCGTCTTAGTTAATCCACTTGACAGTCTGCATTGTCGAATTTCCCTCTTATGTAATTACATTTTTAAAAATAAAACGAGGCCAACACCGTTCGTTTTTGTCAAATCATTTTCCCGATTAAGTAACGTTCCCAATTAGGCAGCTTCCCCATTTCTTTAAATTTCCCATGAAAGCAGCTTACCAAATACTGGCTTGCGCTTCGCAGTACATGCAAAAATTTGTTACTCATTTTATAACACAATTTGAGCTCATATGAAAAGAAATGTTTATCAATTTGATATCTTCCCATAATGCATAATATTAATTTTTCTTCATTTTAAAAAGACATCTAAAGTCCTATTCAACGGTCAAAACTTCAACATTGAATTATAACGATGTCGCTTGCGTTGCAAGACCTAAAAAATAAAAGCAAATCAAAACAAAGCAACAATAATAAAAACAAATAAGAAAACCACACAAACTAGCAAATAAACCAAATCAAATTAGGCGAATGATTAATTAATTGTTACACATCCTGTACCATCACGTCAAAACGCTTATATTGAGTTCTTTCCATTATGTGACCAACCGTCTCAAAATGGTATTTTGTCGGGATGACCTGATGATTCAAATTTTATATTACACTCAACTTATAGAATTTGAGTCGAAAAAAAAAAGTTTTCAATAAAAAGAGTGAATCTTGCTCCTAATCATTTTTAAAATTTCAAACTTCAGAATTCTCATAATGTTGACTGAAAATACAATTTTCATCATCTAGTCCAAACCGACATAATACCAGATTGATCCGGTGAGTCACATATGAAAACAACAAGATCTAAGGTCAATGCATTTTCATATCACACCAGTCACCAATCAGTAGTAAATTCTTACCGCTTGGACGCCGTCCTTAAAATTGCCCTGGAAAAAATGGTATCATCTCACCCATTGTGTAATGTGTTAAATATATACGAGTATAGTATAGATAGTATGCACTTGGCTAAGAAGTTCACAACAATGCCATCCGGAAGTATAACTGGCCAACACATATAACTGTGTGTAATAACCATGATCGTTCATAGTCAGGTTAATACAGTTTAGTGAGAATTACTCATAAACGCGGATGGCAAAAAACAAAAAAAACAAACAATAACAAAGACCTGAGTGACGTCATATTCGAACTATCTATAGAGTCTCGGAGAGAATCACGGGTTTAACTAAGTTATATTTAACTAAGTTATATTTAAGCCTGTGTGCACGACATATTATAAGCAGGTTTGATAGCCGAACACAATTATGAGCTTGAGTTAACATTGTTGTAATGGAGGATATTTTGCGTCGGTTTGAGAGTTTTTTTTCCCATTACTACAATAAGCCCATAATAATTTGGGTTGTCAGACCTTCAAATAAGTACACGTCGGCGTAAACGATTGACTCAAATTGTTGAAAGCTGAAAGGTACAATACTGCCGTACTCAAAAGAAACACTTTTTCTTAAGAATTGACCGGAAAACTTGTTCTTCAAATATCGATCGATTAAAATGACTCATAAATAAATTATAAATTGAGCTTTATATAGCGCAATATGCACTAAATGTGCTCAAAGCGCTTTACAAGGGGTCCCTGGTCAATAGCAACATTTAACATGTAGGACGGGACATGCCGCTGTTACCGGGCAGGTACTCATTTTACACCTGAGTACGGTGAGAGAATGTGAGTAAAGAGCCTTTTCCAAGGACTCAACTATGCGCCGAGCGCAAGACTCGAACCCAGGACCTTCCGATCCGAAAGCGAGTGTCATACCACTAGACCACATAGCCGTACATCATATGCTCATCTTTTCAAAAAACTCTCTCAAACTTCTCAAATGCCAGGTTTGGAAGTTTCTGACAAGATGAGAGTCATTTTAACGGATCAATATTTGAAGATCGAATTTTTTGGGTAACATACATTGACTGTCTGCTAGATGACACAGGAATGGACAACACTGGGAGCTGTGTACACTTATGGAGGACAGGACAGAATGGCGAAGACTTGTGGCTCATGTTGGGCGCCCCAAGGGGCGGCCTAAGTAAGTAAGTTTTTAGGTAAAAATCTGTTGGCTTTTTTTCCAGAGTAAGGAAGATCAGGTCTTCTGTCTTAAATTGACAACACATTATTTTCCCATTTTGGCCACAGAACTTTTATTTTCTATTGTATCAATCGATTAATATGACATTCCAACTGGTCAAAAACTATTTAACTCGAGACGACAAAGATGTCGATTAATTCTGAGATTTAGGATGTTTTTCTTCTGAGGACGTGTTCGTCTTTATTTCTCGTTTATGAAGAACAACTTTTCTGGCCAAATTATAAAAAAGCTTCATTGGTATACAAGAAAATGAAGAGTATTAGGAACCACTTAACTTTCTGCGAAAATAACTTTTGATAATTCGATTTTACCAATTTGATTTATGCATTGAAGATCCTTTACATCAAAATCGTGAAAGATACAACATTCTCTCTTGTAATTGAATCGCGCTTAAATAGATTTAAATAACAATGTGAAATTGAATGTAAGTTTCACTTTAATATACGATAACAGATCACAGAGATTCGAGCAGCGACATTTACATTAAATAGATTTAATGTGCTAGATTTTTTGGAAGATCGATTTCCTCTAACTCAACACAAAATAATTGTCTCCTTTCATATCATGTTATTATTGGGACCGCGATGTCTTACCTTGTGTTCACCAAACCAATCGTCTTGCTTAAAAACAGAGTCCTGCAAAACAGTGTACATGTTACCATAAAATATGTTTCGAAACTTAACATCGAACCTTACAAAAGAGGCATGGCGCCCTGCCGGATAATGCGGAGATTAAATATGCCGACGACTAAAAAGTCCAGCCTTCCTCTATACTATAGGAAGCGGTAGAACCTTAAGACTTTCCGCTTTCTAGGCTTTAATCTACTTTTTTTTTCTGGTTCAAATTTTTACTCTCGATAACTTGACAGTTGTCTTTCAAACATAACGCACAACAGCAGAAATTTAAAAAATAAACAAACTCACAAACACAAACACATACTTACACACACAGACACATACACACACACGCGCATGCACGTAAACAACTCTCTCACGCCCCCCTCCCCCTCACACCAGTATAAAGAATTAACGGCTCTTTTTGAGAAGAAAAAGAAAACAAAACAAACCACGCCAAATAATTCTATAGTAAAATGACCAATAATAAAGTTTAAAAAACAAACAGTTTCATACACAACACTGTTCATAACTTTATTTCGTCTAACCTACTCCACCTCGAATAAAACGAACTCACTTTTCAGGAAACTTGGTCAATAACAAATTAAGTTCCGTTTCTCTCTCTCTCTCTCTCTCTCTCTCTCTCTCTCTCTCTCTCTCTCTTCCCCATATTTTTATTCTTGAGCACTTGTTCTATACATATAACGAAGTATAAAAAAACAATTTTACATATCCCAAGGAGTTCGTGTTAACGAGTTGGACTGTACATTTTAAGGTTACTATGGAATTTGTGCGGCTATATGATCCAATGATATGACACTCGCTTTAGGATCGGAAGGTCCTGGGTTGGAGCCTCGCTCGGCGCATCGTTGAGTCCTTGGAAAAAAAATCTTTACTCACATTCTCTCACCGAACTCAGGTGTAAAATGAGTACCGGGGCGTTTACAGCGATGTTCTGTTCAAAAATAAGTGTAATATCGCCTAACAGACGTCATGCCCCGTCCTACATGTTAAGTGTTGCTGTTTGCCAGGGACCACTTGTAAAGCGCTTTGAACACGTTTAGTGGATATTGCGCTATATAAATGCTCAATTTATACATTTTTTGGTTGTTGTTTTTTGTGGAAAACGATCAATATTATTAGTATGTGTCTGTGTTACACATTATTATAATGTGGGAGTTAATTTCCCTTGCTTCCGTGTGTTAACCTTTTTTCCCCTCCATTTTCATGTAGAAAACTAGAACTCAGAAAGGAAGAAGAAGCACATAAAGCAAATCGCCATTTTTCAAAGAAGATTTTCCCTTTGAAACAGTTTTCTCTTTGCAAAACCTAAAATGGCACTTCAAGGAATACGTTTCCAGACTTTGAAAGAGTCTTAAAAATTTAGCAATTGGCCTTCCGGAGGGAATGCATATTATATGTCCCTGCTGCCCAAGGTTCAAAGACGTTGACGGTTGCATGGAACTGCATGTAGGGTGAAATCAAAGAACAACATCTGTGGGAAATTGTTTCGTTTTCATTATGGAATCAGTCCTGAAGCTCATTGAACTGCAGTGATAAACATATGTTTTATTTTAATGCTTATCAGTTTTGGCTGGCAAACAGTAACAATTAATTATAACTTTAAATGAACCTGAGTAAAACGTTAATCAATTTTTATATTTTATTGTATCGAATATATTGAGAATTGTTTATCCCTCTGGTTGGAACAATGGAAAATAAACAAGGAACTGAGGTCAATGGCATAATATAATACTGCCAAACAATGACAAAACATATGTTCTCAGTTTAGCCACAAAAAAACCCTTTAGTTCATACATTGATCAATTAAAATGACCACAACTCGTCAAAAAGTTCCAAACTTGAGACCTCATAGGAAGAGGATATTTACCTTCTCAGAAGTCTCGAGTTAAAAAATTTTTGGGATGAGATTTGTCATCTCAAAAGATCGATGTAAAATTTAAAGATTTTTGGCCAAAATAAAGAAAAGTGTTTTGCAAGCGTCCGATTGATTAATCTACATATTCCGTGGCTTAAATAGTAATATAGCACCGGGGACCCAAAACCATAACCATCGGTTTTAACGTTGAGCTGACAGGCGGGAAAATGTATCTATCATTTATTGTTATGGGGTGAGTATATCTAACTACATATTATATTTAAAAAAAACAGTCTTACCTAGTGTTGGGCCGTAGTCTCCTATTGTGAATTTCTTACCGTCCATTTGATACCATCATATAAATACAGTGTAGCAAAACAATTATTTTCCCTCACCAAGTACTAACTACATTATATAAGAAAGTGGGTGGGATGACACGTGTGGGTTTGGGGAATTGACATCATCGGTTGGTTGGGGTACATCCTGTTTCGTTTTCCAAAAGCAATTAAGAAAATAAAATCCCGAATATAGCATTGGCAAAAATAAAATGAAGTAAAATAAAATAAATAATCAAAAATTGATTAAGGATACTACTACACTTAGAGGACAAAAGTCACCAATGAAGAAGACAAGTAGAAAGGGTAGGAGAAACATGGGCGTTTAACACTCTTTGAAAGATTTGCAGTAGGGGCGGATAAGAATGAAATGTCAAAAACTCGTAAAAGAACATTCGGAGCAAATAAGAGATGTGGAGGATGTTTAGAGGCGACAAAAATACATTGGGCACTTTCCTACATAAATCATGGAGACGACTTATAAGAATACACTGGTCCATGAAATGATCCGCCAAAGACAAGTTGTCTTCGAGTAAGTGAAATGGTGGTTCAGAAATGATGGAGGTTTTTAAATCATGCGTTGCGCGTGGAAAGCAGAAGCCTTTCATAAGAAGTCTTGGCGCAAACTCCTAATAGAAAAGGCAGAGGAGGAAGAGATGGACAGACATATAAGAGCCCCATTGAATGAGAACGCCGGAAGATGTATAGACACGAAAGGAGGCCACGATCACTGTCGACAGAATCTTCTGAAGAAGATGTGTTCTTGGTCTATCTTAATTCCCCAATTAGATGGATGGGAATGAGTTCTGTCGATCAAAGAAACTACGCGTGGAAAAATAATTGTAAGTGTTAAAGTGTCATAATATACTCCGTCAAAGCGTTCCCGTTGATCCCGAAGATACTTAACCTGTTACATTAGACATTAGATGTTACAAAGCATCATGTGTTAATAGTCGTGTACTAGTTTTAAAAAATAAATTCTACTTTGTAGATTTTTGGAATGATACACGTTCAAATGAAACAACAAGACACCTAATCGACTCTATGTAAGCGATCGACCGGTGAGTACTATCCTGGTTTTGCTATGACTAACAATAAGAATATTCACTTTGAATTGTTTCAAATGTATCTTATTTTGATTGGGTTGCCTAAAACGGGAGTAGAAAAAGGAGCATATTTGTGTCCAATCGCCTCAAAGAGTGTTATGTCGGGGTGGACATGATGCTTCAAAGTCAATTTCAAAAAGCTTTACATATAAAATCGTAGTAGAAATTAATGCCTTTATTGGACTCTAGGGAATTTTGCTTCAAAAAATAATTTAATTTCTTAATTCTGATCAGTTTGACTGGAAACTAAATTAAATTGTCTTTACTTAATTCATTCTGGCATAATGTCCAGACACATATGGTGGTTCAAATAGAAGTGTAGTGTATATATGATTCACCTCCATTCATTTAGACTATGCGTGTATTACTAGAAGAAAAGTTGATTTTATCCACGTCATTACATCATGCTACGAAAACCATCAGAAAGGATTACAGTTATTTTTAAAAACACGAAGATTGGAGAGGACGATCTAAATTCCTTGCGCTTACATTCCGCAACCAAATCCCAAATACCAAAAGTTTGTTTTGATAGCATCACGATCTACGTGTAATTCAGATCCCGTATCCTATTAATACATCGAGGATAATCCTAACGGTTCACGTGATCTGAACACAGCGTTGATCCGTGATGCTAAACGTCACTGTAATATAGATGAAGCTGTGAAACAGTCTATGGATATCAAGCTTGTAAGACGAAGAACTCACCACATGGCCGTCATACCACTCTAAATGATGGTCATCATGATGGTCATCCCAATCATAATGGTGGTTATTAAAGTGGTCATCCCAATCAAAATGATGATCACCACTGTAATCAGTCCATTCATAAAGATGCTGACCACGGCCCTGTAAATGATTTGTTCCGTTCCACGTAATAGTGAGATTAAGCGTGTATTGTTCCCTTCGCTCTTAATAATAATAATAATGTTAAAAAATAAATGATAATAAGAATAATAAGAATAATAATAAGAATAATAATAAGAATAATAACTTATTTATATCGCGTCCATATGCATATGTCCCGTGAGCGCATAGCTCCAGGCGCACATTGAAATAACAAATACAAACAATTCCGTTCATTTCCACACATTCTCTCTCTCTCTCACTCTCTCTCTCTCTCTCTCTCTCTCTCACACACACACACACAGACGCACATATAAACAGATATGTTTTTAAATGGGTTCATAAAATAGCCCCAGTATATCTTACTCCGATTTTAAGATCAGAAGGAAGAAAATTTCATACCAATGGGGCAACGTGAATATAATACATATCTGAAAATTGCTGGGAACTTCTTTATGGAACATTTAAACAAACGTTGTCAATGGATCTTAGTCTGCGTTTAACGTCATAACACTCATTATACCAGCCAAGAAGGCAGGACTGTTACCAATGAAAAAAAGTATAATATAAAATTGCTGTTTTCTACATCATAAATGTTGCAGGAAGGCAATGTGAGGTTATGTGTACCATTTTTGTCTTTCTAAAAACAATTTTGGAGGCTTGATTTTGTAAAATTTGTTGTTTTTGGATCATGTACTTAGGCAGACCATACATCAATGAAATACAATAGTCAATACGTTAAAAGATAAAAGATGATATTACTACTTTTAGAGAATTTTGATATCAAAATTCTGCCGACTCAATTCTCCTAAGCTCAGTGTACTATACTTTGTATAGATAATTGATGAGATATTCCATAGACAGACCGAAAACACACACACACACATATACACACACATACACACACACACACACACACACACACAAACACATACCAAGATTTTTCGCTATGGTACTAAAACCAACCACCTCATTTTCAATTAGAATAAAATCATTAAGACAAATCTTACTACTAAGTTGTATTTTTTGGGGGTCGTAAAGTAATATTTCTATTTTGCTTTCGTTAAGTTTTAAGCTATTAGTTGTCATCCACCTCTTGACCACAATATCATTTTATACAGATAATACTAAATGATTTATTTTTGAATAATTTACAAATAAGTAAATACAGTTGCGTATATTTTTCAAACAGTTCCGAGCAATGCTTCGCTTAAGAGTGTTGTAAATAACTTTCATCGTATTCTTTTGACGCGAATGGACATGTAATATGAACTGTTCTTATATCTCAAAACACAGTCTTACTGACATAATCAGTCTGTAATTTAAAACAAAATTCACCAAGCATATTGCAGAGACATGATTTTTTTCCTTATAAATAATCGACATGCCGTCAGAATGTCCTGTTCTTTAATTTTGTAATACGAGTTTTAATGAGATCTGAAGTAATTAAGATAGTTCTTTATCAAAAGAGCGCCTGTTCGTAGCGGCGCATTTGTCCATGTTGCTAAAAATCACTGAATGAAGAATGGGAACCGACAAAATGGGTAAACGCAGTGAATAAAATTCCTTCCGGCGAGCGACACTTGCCTCCTTGATCTTACGTCTCTCGTGAAGTATGGTCACGTTAGATGTTCTATATCACAACTAAAATTTTAAAAAACAAAAACTATTTGTCAACTCTATTATTTGTTCCCAGTTTGTATCCGATTGAGTAACGTAACGGGAGGTGATCACTCTTACGTGTACACCGATTTCAGTGCATGTAGTGATCAATAAGACTTTACTTGACCATACTTCACGACATGAAAGGTCACTGGGGTCAAGTGCTGTTCACGTGTCGAAAGCGGATCCACTGCATTTGCAACACAGATGAATACGGCGTGTCATCATTTAAATTTGAAGGCAACAAGATCTAATGTTGATGGAGGCGGATATCTCACCTCACAAAACTTGTTCGCTCTTACCGAACCTTTGTCGTGCCAATTATCATCCTCAAATTTTCCCTGGAAATAAAAATGGTATTATCCCACACATATAATTTGTGAGATAACTTAATCAATCAATATTTGAAGGAAATGTTTTCTGGCTACAATTAGAATGAAAAAGGGATATTGCAAGTATTCCCTTCACACTGCGTGGCATAAATATTATTCTAAAAAGCACCGTAATCCCAAAACCAATAAGCGTCAGTTTTAACGTTGAGATGTCGTCCCAGGGAAAAATCATCAATTGTTATTATAGTACAAATATAAATGTGTATACAATTATATAAGTAATCTTACCGACCAATGGCCATGGGCTCCAATCCAGATTACCTTACATTCCATTGGAAACAAGCGTACAAATAACAACAGATAGGTGAGTCAATCAATCATTTTATTCTCACAATGAAGGATTTCTTATTAATTTGATTCGTTTTCAAAAAAAATAAATACAAAAGAAGTTAATAAAATGGTAATTTAAACTATCCCATTACAGAATAAGGTTTGGGGTTAGGACGTTTGAATATACGTCAAAAGACCGTCACCAAAAAAAACCTTTTATTGATGTGGTAATGTACGAGTATCTAATAAAGACAGCCCTGAAGAAGATGTCAAGAGAACATTAGGAAAACCATGATCCGAAAGATTTGGAGCAGAGTCAATCTGCAAAAGAGAACAAGGATTGAAACATACAAGCCTTACAACGTTCAGGCAGTTCTAACGTATAGAGCAGAAACGTGGAGAGCCAGAAAAGATGGCCAAAACTGTCTTAGACACTTTCCTACACAAATCATTGATTAACGTGAAAACTATGGAAAACGGAACACGGAAGGCCTAGAGAGATAAGAAATTGGATCAGTAAACAAGGACATCTAAAGTTGGCGTTCAGGACGTGAAATCCACGATCATTGCTGAAGATAAAATAAAATTGAGAAGATGAGTACGGTACTTGACTCTGTTCCCCATATGAAGAAGAATGAGTCAAATAAGCCAAAGATACTAGATACACGAACATTGCTGTACTCTGATATAACACTTTTTCATTTTGGCCAAAAAAAATTACTTCAAATATTGCTCGATTAAAATGATCCCCAACTTGCCAACAGTGTTCAGACTTGAGATTTCATTTAAATTCTCAGTTTGAGATTATATTGTCAAATTGAGAGTAACTTTAATTGAAATTTGAAGTAAAAATTTCCTGGCAAAAATATTTTTAAAAAGCGTTTTGTCTTCAAACCGTCCTATAGATCAACGATAATGACACAGACAAACAAAATTTAAAATGGGAACTCTTTGTTTCAATTAGTCCAACTACCTCACTGATATGTGTCAGTTTGTTGTACCGGGTGTACGTAGGTTTGGTTCTGGCGTTGAAATTGGCGCCATTGACAAAATGTGACTAATCGCGAGCGTCAATTTTGTATTAATGTCGGAATGAACGAGATAAAGAAAATCGAGCTTAAAGTCAAAACAAAAATTAGTCTAGGAAGTTTACGTTTTGTGAAGTTTTAGAAAAAAAATAATTCCATTTCCTCAATGAATGCATTTAGATGTATCTATTTACATTTCATAATTTAAGATTGAAATTAAATTTTATGCACCAAGTTCATCTGGACACAATACCGTCTCGAGACGTCTGGTCTTTACTACGTATAATAGTGATGTATCTTCTGTTACTTTGGCAAATCGCTCTGTTATTCTAAGGCATTTACTTCATTGTTTAGAGCATTAGGCGTTACAAAGCAACTAGTGTTAATTGTCTTACACGGAGTTGTTAAAAAACAAAAACAACTCCCCTTTTGAGATTTTAATCAGAGTGATACACGTACAAATGGAAAGTATGAGGGAGGATTTGAGTAAAGGTATATTCATTATTTTAATGTATCATTTTACCTTTTAACACGACCTTTATGAAATCGACCACGAACGCTCTGTTCTGCTCTCCTTTTGATTAACCAATCAGAGAGCTGAAATTGAATTAATTTTTATTTGCAGTATCTTCATTGATATTGCGTAAATTTAAGTTGAAAAGACGGTATATTATGGTATGAGTCTTGATTGGACTCCATTCTTGGGTGTGCATATATATTTTCCCAACCTATACAATACCGCTACCTGCTTTAAATTAATTGTACACCTGAATACCATGTGTCTAAAGATCCTTTTTCAAGGACTCAACCCTTTCTTAAACAGGGACTTGCCGGTCCTTAGGCGAGTGCCATACCAAAAGACGACAAAGCCGCATAAAGTAGTAAAAGCTGCGCATAGTATGGGATATGACCCCATTTCTCTTCATTCCTTCCCATTTCCCTCGTGTATCACTCAAATAAAAGATTGTATGTATCAGGTTTTAATATCACGTTATTAAACCATCAAAAAGCAATGAAATTAAATAGACAAATAAGATAAAATATTTCCCATAGACCGACGATACGTGACCTTGACCAAATTCTTTGCGTTTTCATCCCGCAACCTAATCCCAAAAACCATAAGTTTGTTTTGATAGCATCACGATCTACGTATAATTTAGATCACGTTTTTTTCTATTAATACATTTAGGGTAATCCTAACGGACCACGTAATCTGAACACCGCTTTGATCCATGATGCTAAACGTCACTGTAATTTAGATGCAGCTGTGAGAGAGTTTATGGATATCAAGCTTGTAAAAACCAAAGACCTCACCTCATGGTGGTCAAACCAATCAGAATTATGGTTATCATGGTGGTCATACCATTCATAATAATGGTCATCGTGGTGGTAGTCGTAATAATGGTTATTATGGTGGTAATACGTCTCATAATAATGGTTATTATGGTGGTAATCCGTCTCATAATAATGGTTATTATGGTGGTAATTCCAATCATAATAATGGTTATTATGGTGGTAATTCCAATCATAATAATGGTCAGTATGATAATCAGTCAATCCAAAATGATGTTCGCCATGGTTCTGCAAACGATTTGAGTGTTTAAAAATATTATAGAGGAAAGTGCGTTTGTAGCTCCACTGATCTCAATCGAGAAAAGCACATATTTGTCCAGTGAAATCACCTATGTTATAAGAGTGATTTCAAAAATTATTTCAATGCTAGATGAATATATTGGGTACACTGCAATCCAAAATGAATATAGGGCATACACACAACACATAAATAATACAAAATAATTGTGACTGATAAAAAGAAAACACACACACGCACACACACAAATATTATTTTTTTGTTTGTTTGTTTGTTGCTTTAGGTCTCTTCCAACACAATTGAGGTTATATGAGAGACCGCTGAAACCAAAAAACAAGCAATCTAACAAAAATAGCACAAATGTAAATCAAAATCATAACCTAAAGATATCATAAGCTAAATTATAAATAACCAAGAACAAACAGGCAGAAGATTTACAGAAAAAAAATATCCTCTGTCAAAAATACAATCACAAACCAAAGAAGCAGGATAGGCTAGTAAAGAGAAGAAGAAACGACATCACTATCGGATCGACACAAATATTAGATATATATATATATATATATATATATATATATATATATAATATATATATATATATATATATGCTTGCAATACAACAAGGAAGCACATGACAACACTAATCACTGCCCAAATGAGAAAAAAAACACACCGCACCGGAACAAGCAAAAAGGACGTCAGGAAAACGCACTCTACGGATTTATAGTCAGCCGAAGAGGTGCGTCAGCACTGAAACATATATCCCGACAAAAATGTGAGTTTCCTTTATCTATTATAGATACTCTAATTTATATTACCGAGCACTCTGATATCTACAAGTAGGTACTCACCAACACTCATATATATCCATCTATCTATCTATCTATCTATCTATCTATCTATCTATCTATCTATCTATCTATATCTCTCTCTCTCTCCCTCCCCCCCCTCTCTCTCTCTCTCTCTCTCTCTCTCTCTCCATACATATATATATATATATATATATATATAATATATATATATATTAGAGAGAGAGAGAGAGAGCGTGAGTGAGAGAGAAAGAGAGAGAGAGAGAGAGAGAGAGAGAGATAGAGAGAGATTGTTTTTTGTTTGTTTGTTTTTAAGGGTTTTACGGCGCTTGCAACACATTTAGGTTATACCAGCGCCAGTAAAAAGGAAGTAAATGGGATAGTAAAAAGTTCTAGAATTACAATTAAAGCACCCAAGAAAAAGTAAGACATAGGGGAACTGGAAATAAATAGGGATTAGATGTAGATTCCAAGAGCAGACCACCAATGTACTTAGTTTGAGGTCACCTATAAGTCTCATCCGGACACAAGCACAAAATCCAACAAAGAGGAATACACTCAAATGCTTACATTATACATTGAAAATAACAAATATAATAATACAGAACAGAGAGATGATTTACAAGGAAAAAAAAATATCATCTCCCAAAACAATAACTATGCATTTGACTGTTTCCCTCCCAGCTAGGACTCCGGCCAGGGCCAGGAAAAAAAACAAGTAATCTCATTCCAAGACAAAGACATAAAGCATGTTGGAAAACAGTTATAAGGGGATAGAAGACATGTACCCCCTTGCCCACTATGGGAGGTCAGGAACCTCACCCAGCATCTGGGATTCTGAGAGAGAGAGAGAGAGAGAGAGAGAGAGAGAGAGAGAAAAGAGAGAGAGAAAGAAGGAATAGATAGAGCCATTAGGCTAAAAGGTTTGTCAGAATACAGCAGTATGCACATCTTGGTCTAGAACCCTTAGCTCAATCATCTACAAATCGACGTAAAAAAGACAGGATTATAAATTCACGCCAATCAAGTTTTTATCCTGTTGATGTCAAAGTTACAGAAAAAACAACAAAAACCAAAATTTAACACCCCCCCCCCCCCACCCCAATAAAACAAACCAAACCCCAACTGTCTCGCAAAAACAAACAAACCCCAAAACAAAAAACAAAAAAAAAAAAAAAACAAAAAAACAAAAAAACAAAAAAACAAAAAAAAAAAACCAAAAACCCAAAAAGCCCAATCAATCAACCCCCCCCCCAAAAAAAAAAAACCCAAAAAAAACCCCAAGCAAACAAACAAAACCAACAAACAAAAACAACAGGAATATGACAATTTAAAAACTTTTGATGATGGTAGCGGTGGGAGCAATGGCTACTATAAAGCCACAAAGGTAAATAAGACATTTATAATGAATGGGATATGTGAGAAGAGAGAGAGAGAGAGAGAGAGAGAGAGAGAGAGAGAGAGAGAGAGAGAGAGAGAGAGAGAGAGGCGGGGGAAGAGGGGGGGGGGTAATAGTTGAAGGAAATCACGAAGTCTATCTACAACCTATTGCCTAAGCATAATAATATTATGTACTCTGATGCACTTTCGGTAGGCGTTTGTCCATTTTTTGTTTTTGTTTAAAAGAGTCAAAACAAGATATTATTGCACTCGAGCATCGCTAAGCGCATAGTTGAGTCCTAGGAAAAGGCTCTTTACTCACATTCTCTCATCGTAATCAGTTGGAAAATGAGTATCTGGCCGGTTTTGTCGGAAAAAAATGTATTATCGCCTAACGGGCGTCATGTCTCGTTGTTCTACATGTTACGTGTTGCGCTTGGTCAGGGAACCTTTGTAAAGCGCATTGAGCACGATTAGTGGATATTGCGCTTTATAATAGGCTAGTTCACGTTTAAAACTCAAGTATAATATGTCGGAATGTACGAGGTGAAGGAAATTAAGCTGAAAGTAAAAACAAGTTTAGATGCTAAAAACTGATTTTGTAGCCAAAAATGTCAGACTGTGATTAAGTATAGAAGGTTTTTTGGGGAGGTAAAAATTCAATTTATTAAAGGGTACCCTCGCCCCCCCCCCCCCCCCCAACAAATTCCATATTCCTGATTATTATGACTTTAAACTCACTTTTTAGTCTGGTTGCCAAATCATGATTTTAACCATAACCCAAAAAAAAGCGTCCGCCAAATTTTTTTGTGCATTTTATCAAAGTTGAACATCTCAAGATTAAATGTCTGAATAGTGCTGCCCTGAGCACATTGAGCATTTTGAGAAATTACGTCACAAAGGTCACGAAAAGGTCATTTTTAAAAATCCTCAAAAATCATTTTATATTATACAGAATGAAAGATTTAGTCAAATCAATTACAAAAATACTTCTGTTTAAAAAATTGGCCGAATAGTTGACAAGTTATTAGCAATTTAACTATCCAAAAGGTCAAGGTCACTGCCAAGATGGTCTCGTAAAATGACCCAAAATATAGCCGTGTTTGGTATCAAATTGAAGGCCTTGACAAGACCAATACAGAATTTATGTTATTTATGCTATTTGTTGGTATTTAAATTTCCTACAGCGGTGAAAGTATAATTGGGATAATCAAAATTGACATTTTGTGTGGAAAAGGTGTCAGATCACACAAAAACACGGAGAGAGTCTCCATATAGAAAGACCGTGCCTTGTTTTGAGTCTTTAGTTTTCTTCGCCTTTGATTTTTTACATTGATATTTACTGAAGGACAAAAAATAGAATGACAATTTTCGGCATATCTGACATGTATCTCTGGTAAACTAAATCACTCATCATCAATGTCTTTGTCACTTGACTCATCGCTTGACACGGAAGCAGCTTGATAAAGGCGATTTTGACAACACTCACGATCATGGCATTTACAAAATATTGTGCATGGAAGCTGCGCGGCAACACAGCCACATTTTGATGATCCACAAGGTTGTTCAGAAGAACATCCGCATTGAATAGTCTCTAAGAACTCGGGCGGTACACTCGGTGTGTTGCTTGGCACTCTGGTTGGAACAAGTGATTTGGTTGCTGGCAACTTCATCCATCCAAAATCTGTTGGTTGTAAATCTAGGGAGTTTTTCGAAGACGATGATACCAAATTGCTGTCTGAATGTGCGCTCTTTTGGTGTTCTCACAGAATGCTTATGAGGTAGGGGGTATGGTTTTCAAGTCAGGGACCTTTTTAATGATTTTTCCCCGTTTTCTTCAGCCAAACTTTGTACCTGGCGCCAGGCATAGTTGCTTCATCGTGAACGCCGTAGCATGCAGTTATGAAGAAGGTGGCTTCTTGATAACATCTTCAAAACTGGCACTGGTGTTTCCAAGGTTGTCCAGTCTGTGTCCCTTTTGAAGAACTTTGATGACTGTGTTTTTCCCTATACCATACGGTTTAGCCACAGTATCACCGCCAGATAGCGCATGTGCTGCAAGAAGATAAGGCGCAATTTCTTGATTTCTCGAGACCGTTTTCCCAATGTCAACAAGTCCACGGTCCCTACTTGTAGCTTCCATCATCATCGAGCAGTGGCTGGAGTCCAAGTCAAGCTTGTGGTAGAAATGAACTCACAGTACAAAGACATCCGTATCGTCACTAACCACCTTAACAACATTGGTCAATGAAGCAGCATGTATTGCTTGTTTCACCATAAGGACATCCGCTTCGTCGTGTGTCGTCTCCAAGTCTGTCCTTGTGGAGACTTTTCCATTTTTAATTTGGAGAGGAGCATTTTCGTGTCCTGTGATAACGAGACGCCTTTCACGTGGTTGAGCTACAGCCCTGGACATTAATTCCGTACAGAGTATGCTAATCAATTGCTTTTTGTTCTAAGTGCAGGCAAAAATTGAGCCTTGAGCAGGCAGAGGAGTGTGTACCGTTCGAACTTTTATACTGCGACTTTGTCGAGTAGCACTTTTGATGCTGAAATCATGATATCTGTCAAAGACAAGGTGCACGTCACTTCTGTCCATTTTCGGCAATAAGAGTGTCCAAAAACTATTGACATAGTCTTGGATGGTTCCTTTGGATGGCCAGTTTACACAATAAAGAAGTGCGCATCCATCTAAGATCACGATCTCAGGATGTTGTCCCCCACAAGCAGAGACAGTTTCTTGCAGATTTCTCTTCAGAGCAGCTTTTGTAGTAGCAGTACGCATGTCTCCATTGTCGGCTATGGTGCCAGTTCATATTTAAAGAGAGATTCCATGTCAAAATCTCGACAAGCCATTAATCCCATAGCGCGAGAATAAATCAAACTTGTGTCGTATATTGGACCACGGTCACTTTGAATAGATTTTTTCCCGGCTGCCATTGTTGTCACTTTGGTAGAAAGTGCTTTATAGAATTTATTGGGCCATGTTTTCTCAAATTCTTTCATGTCCGTGGTACCGATGCTGATAGAATCGTCTACATTGACAGATTGAGGGCTTACTTTTCCATCAGAGATGTTCTCAAGGCAATCAGGATGCGCAGTTGCACTTAGGGGGTTGATGCATCTATCTAATTTTGTCCGAATTTTTTCCCTGTCCAGCGCATCACTAGCGATACGCGCATTCGTTTCCTCTTTTGCATTTCCAGAAAGTCCTTTTTGGAACTCTCAGTCAATTCAGACAATTATTTCAGAAGACGACTGCTGGTGTGAAGGCTAAGGGCCCATCGCTGAATGGTAGAGTGTTTGAATGTTAAACAGACAATCGCTATGAGGGCGATTAACGTTACAGAAACCGGGATAAATTCAGGCACCAGGGGCCACATGGCTCAAAATGTCATTTTTTTAAAAGGAGTATAATAGTGATGAGTTAATAGTAATAGGACAAATTTCTCTTTTTTTTTCAGAGTTGGAATCAATGGAAAAAAGGTTGCCAGGAGCATTATATATAATATATATATATATATATATATATATATATATATATATATATATATATTGCTATTACATCAGTTCAAATTGTTAAGTGTTTCTGTTGGCTAGAGAGGGATCCCTTGTAAAGCGCTTTAGTGGACAGTGCACTATACACATACATGTACCCAGTAACATATATTGTGCTCAAACGGAGCACCATACTTTTACTACCTACCGGAAAGAAAGAAAACATGAATGAATGATTGAAAGAATGAAAGTGGGTCACTTTAACTGAAAACCTATTTTTAAAACGGCATTTACCTTTTATTTAACTGTGATGGGGGCATAAAAGGGTACCTATTATGGTTTATAGACATCAGTGTTCTGATAAAACAAAACAGACGGAGCAGTCGGCGTGTACGTTTGCTGCCGTGAACTGACACATTCAGTCTGTGCTGTGTCAAGGCCAAACAGCGAGTCACGTATGGAAAACCATTGTAACCAATTATGGATCCTATGATTACCGCATACAAAATCACATTTTATTAAAAATGCTCAATGTCTACAGACCGGCACTAATCATGATAACACTCCCCATATATATCGCATTCCGATTCCGTTAAAACATTTTTGGCGGACGTTATGAAAGGGTTATGAAGGTTTCCTCTAGACTATTTTATTTCATCAAATTCATTCCGATATACGTAATACCAGTGTGTTGCGGTGGGTCACATGTTAAAGGCTTTAAAACATAAGTTAAAAATAAAAACCTGTTTCAGTTGATACATCATTTACCACACTAGCACCAAAAATAAAAAAAAGGAAAAATAAAATGTAAGGTCAAGAAATTTGACACAGCAACGTCGATTAATTGTGTCTTCACACACCCCGTAACCAATTAGTCTCAAATGAAATAATTTTAATAACTTACATGGCAATGATCTTTAACAACACAAATTATAAGGAACCATTGAGATTTCGTGTGAGGAGTCGACAATCAAAACCTACTAAGTCAAGCAAGCCCTGATAGAAAATGAGCGATTACTCTCTTTCGATATTATTGGACACTTAAATAAATCATCATCAGGGAAAAGCATATCTAGGGTATATTTGATCTATAAGACAAGATTTTTCCCTCCTTAACTCATTAAGTGAATTACAAAAATAGCAATTTTCTCAAAATGATGACAGAATTAGCTGGCATTGAAAGGTATCTCCTCGTATAGTTATTTATTTATTTATTTTTTTCAATATTGGGAACATCCTTAAGAACATTAAGAGGATCCTAACAGGATACATTACTTTTTTTTTAATGGCCAGAAAACTTTTACTTTTGATGTTAACCGATGAAAGCGACGTGTACGTATTTGCAGGATGAGACATGAAACCTGATTGAAGCTTTTCAAATTTTGGGACATACAGAACTGCTTTGCTCCGAAACCACAAGGAACATTTTGTACTAAATGCCTTTCTTAAGGGCATGCCGTTGATGTGGCTCTATGTTGGCTCGATACTAATCCACCGAGCCACACTTAGTTGCCACAGCAGACACTTAGTTTCCAGCAGCAGATCAGCTCACTGAAGGTAGATCATATGGGTATTCCCTCGCCTCTTCCACAACTCAAAAAGAAAAGAACGAATCTTTAATTCTCCGCATTATCAAGTAGTGCAGTGAATTGATGCAAATCAAGCTCTGTTATACTTGTTTTAAATTGTCGTAAGTTTTGAAATAATATAATTTAAACCGAAAAAATACAAAAACACACCCACACGCACACACATACCGGGGCGAGGGTAGAAGGGGGGGGGGGGGGGGGCAGAGTAGGAAACTACAGCAATGTCAAGAACTACAGCATCTAATTTGATATTGTCCGTCGTAGGACCGGAGGGTGAGAAGGGGAAGGGGCAAATATAAAGGTATAGAACCTTGGAGAATAGTTATAATCCACGAAACCATAACCAAAGATACAGAAATACGTGTTCCATAGACAGTCGCACGCCGGCGCTTTATCCAACTTTCGTTTTACATTTTTAAAATGTAACAAATTTTAAACATTATTCAACTCATCATAAATCAATTAATAATTAATAATAACGCGTAGATAATGATATCAAGTCACTAAAATAATCTGTGACATCAAATTGTCAAGCGTATAATTTGACTACAGTATGGCAGATGACAAGTAGTATTATTAGAAAATAAATGTTGACAAAATTTGTATATCAGTTAAAAATGATGTAGATAAGAATCGTTTGAGGGGTAGAATAAAATATTTCTTGAACACATGCGTTTTGGAATTCCGAACTTGTTCCTATCACGCACTCGCAAGCGCTTTCAGCAATTATTGATAACATATCCGGAATTCTAAAAAGCAAGAGTGCAAGGATCTGAAATTATGATTGGTTGGGTAATTGTAAAACGGAGAGTAGGATAAAACTCCAGCGGTCAATCGCATACGGAAAGATATTACAGTTTATGTATGTCACGTCAAGCCACTCAATTTCTTTACCAGCACCACTTTGAGGTCATCGTTGTCGTCAGATTTATGTGTTTCTTTCTACAAAAAATATTGTTCCATGTCACATATATGCGAAATATAAAAATTCATTCGGAATTGCATCTGAAACTCGTGGTGAAGGTGGAATTAAAAAAAAAAAGTTTAATAGTCGGACATACATTTGAGTATCTACTATCTACGGTCTGAAATTATGTCATAACTTAGAACAAGACAACAATTGTCTAGCTCTAAATTTTGACATTACGATATCTGAGCCCAAGGAACATTGTAGGGAGGGAGGAAAAGAGAGCGCTGGGAACACAACATCAAAGAATGGGCATGACTGAAGAGGAACTGTTGTAGAAAGCAGAAAACCGTGTGAAAAAGAGGTAGTAGTCCCTCCGAGCCATTAACCCAATGGAGCTGAAGTTTATCCCGGTTTCTATCACGTGATGCGGACAATAGCAATTGCTTGCTAACCTTTAGATAGGACGCTAGTCAATGGCAAAGTACTTTCCGTCAGATCTAACATATCCACCTCCCCAATCACTGCTGGGTGGACAGGGGGTGGGGGGGGGGGAGGTCAGTAAAAAATCTCGACTGCACCCGGGATCGATCTTGGTCCCTTTGGGTGATAAGCGAGTGCTCTATCAACTGAGCTATCGGACCCCCGTTAAACAGAGGTAGATTATTACCAATATCAACAGTAATTCCCTGACTGTCGATAAGAATATTAGATAGCTAACAGGTCACAGTTGATTGCATTTGTTATGTCGTAAGTCTTGTCAAAAAATATCGATTTCTTTGAGTTGTTATTTCAAAGACTCGCACTATGGATGGTATCTATATATTAAAAATGGAATTTAAATTTTATATAAGGAAAAAAAATAATTAAATAATCACCTCTGAATTGGTTGCGTATTGTGTAAAAAAGACATGTTTGTATTTATATGAATTGGAAAAATAGCTGTTTTGAGCTAAACAATTTCCCCACGCACTGCTTCATTTTCGAACGTTGTACACAATATTTCTGCTTATCGTTGATACAAATTGATCAATAAAAAGACTATCTTTTTCTGCTTATCGTTGATACAAATTGATCAATAAAAAGACTATCTTTTTCTGCTTATCGTTGATACAAATTGATCAATAAAAAGACTATCTTTTTCTGCTTATCGTTGATACAAATTGATCAATAAAAAGACTATCTTTTTCTGCTTATCGTTGATACAAATTGATCAATAAAAAGACTATCTTTTTCTGCTTATCGTTGATACAAATTGATCAATAAAAAGACTATCTTTTTCTGCTTATCGTTGATACAAATTGATCAATAAAAAGACTATCTTAATGTGTTTGCCACAGTCGTGATTTTTTTTTTTTTTTTTTTCTCTGGACACCATGAAGGTGCGATGAGGAGACAATTTATTGTGATCTTAAGCAACGAAATCGACAAGCCGTCATTTGTGATTTGCTCTTCCAATAATAGAATAGTAATAGTAGTAGTACGCCTCGCATTATGAATGACGCTTGCTGAGAATTGTGTGATTCAGTCACAGATTTTTAAAAACCTCGATGAGTATAGCTGCACTCTCCATCCAAGTTGTTAATTGTTTTCATTGGCCACGGTCCTGGGCCAGAGTTGTGAGGCTGTCGAGATCTTGTTGTGACTTTAGTATGGAGGGCACTGCAGATTTTCTTAGTTCTTTGGGAATTAATTCGGCCTAATCTGAATCTAGAAATTTCTGATATGTAGAGAGATCCTGGTTCAGGGTAGTTACTACTGATGTTGGTGGTCTCCCTGCATATTTGTTGCCATGAAGGAAATATTCTGTCATTGCAGTTGGGCTGGGATGTAATCTTCTCGAAGTTAGATGTGACCAAGTAGACTCCATTGCTGTTCCTTTATTATTGCATTCAGGCGTTGAACTCTTGCTCTTTCATAGAGATCAGAATGTGTAATTGTCTCTGGCCAATAGATTCTGATTACACGACGCAATTGTTTGCGGTGGTATAAATCGAGACTTTCTATGTTCTTTCTTGTAAGGTCCCAGGTTCCACAATTATAGGTCAATATCGGAATAATCAGTGCCTCGTAAATCTGTATTAGTTTATTCTCACTGATTATGTTATTTCTATTCCATAAATTTTGGAGTTGGTTGAATGCATTGGTGGCCAGCTGCTTTCGTCGTCTGATGTCTCCATTTTTGTTGATCAAATTGCCTAGTTTAGGTACACTTTTCCATTCATTAAATTTTTGTTGATTTTTGTATATTCTGTTTTGGATTGATTCACTTTTAGATTCCATGCTTCTAGAGTAGTTGATATTATTGGCGTGTATATTTTCGCTTGATGCTCTGATTCAAAGATTAGGTCTGCTTCATCTGCGTATATCAATTCACGTGCGGTCTTCTTTGTTGGTGATAAGTTTGGTCTTAGTTCTTTCATGGCCGATTCGAGGTATACCATGAATAGAATTGGACTCAAGCTGTCTCCATGAGGGGACCAAGTTGAGGTTGATATTGTTGTTAATTCTCAGCCAGATTCAAATTGATAATATGTATCTTATGAGCTTCACGTGATCTTTGTCCAAGAATGAGTCAAGGATTGATAACAACTTGGTTCTACATATGATGTCGAAAGCTGAACTCACATCTATTCCAAGTGTGGTAAATTCTTCCTTATATTTTTCCGTTCTGGCTTTCAGTCATCAATGGGCCCATACTATGTCCACAGTGCTTCTAGCTCTTTTAAACCCGTTTGTGGTAGTGAAAGATATTCCTCTACTTTTTCTATATTTTGTATATTTTGCTTTCAATGATATAGACAATGATTATATGATTAAGATTGACAGAACTGTTTAGTATATATTCTATAGCCACAAGGTAGGGAGTTCTATTCCCCGATACATTGTTTGACTTGGTCTAGTTCACTTTATGGCGCTACACACTTGCCAACGCCAGTCTTCTATTCTTGAAATAGACCATAAAAAAGTTTCCTCTTGTGGACGAATTCAAGGGAATCTTATTATTTTATTTCATTCATTTTCTTATTTAACATTTATTTCATGAGATGCATTGATTTATCAAAATTGACATTTTTAAAAAGGGAGTTGAAACGACTTTGGTTCTAACAAAAAAAAAAAAATAAAAAAATAAAAAAATAAAAAAATAAAAGAAGCCCGCTGTATTCGTTTGATCGAACTAAGGGAGGCCACTCTACACAAAAAATGACAGTGGAACCGGTAATCATCCAATTTAATAAATCGTCCATATCAAAATGAATAATTATGGAACATTCAAAGGGTTCTCACAGATGGACTAATTAATTGCAATGATATTTCAAAGTTGGATGAGTCGTCCTGCATGCAAATAACAAATAAACATCCAACAATAGGCACGGACTGTCATGGTTAATCAGTCTAAAAAAATATAATATGCACCCGTTTGTTATTAGATTATCGAACAGAGTTTGTGATCGGTTAAACTGTCTAAAACAAAATAGAAGACGGTTTATAATGGGGCTAATCAAACTAGTCAAAAGCCTTGATAGACGGATTGTCATGGGTTAATTAAATATTTATAAAATGGCGGACATTTAGTTAAGGGTTGGATAAACTGATATACAATGCACGACAGTTGTTTGTGACGAGATAATGCAATTAATATAGAACAATGGCTTGTCATAATATAGGCAAATAATTTACAATCGTGATAGACAGATTGTCATGGGTTAATTAAATTGAAATACAACAATAGCAGACGGTTTGTCAAGGGCTAACCAAATTAACATTTAAATAAGGTAGACAGTTTGTCATGGAGTTTTCAAACTTACATTTTATACTGGTATACGTATATATATATAATAAAACGAGCTTTTATATAGCGCAATATCCACTTAACGTGCCCAAAGCGCTTTACAAGGGGTCCCTGGTCAACAGCAACAATTAACATTTATGACGGGACATGACATCTGTTAGGCGATATTACATTTTTTCGGACAGAGACAACGCTGGTAACGGCCAGGTACTCATTTTACACCTGAGTACGGTGAGAGAATGTGAGTAAAGAGCCTTTTCCAAGGACTTATAACAGCTTTGAAAAAGAATAAAATTATGCGTCGTTTCAGGCACAAAACCCTTCTTCAGCCACTAACAAAACAATTAAAATGGTCATATTCCTTTCTTGATGAATCCGGATACTCATTGAAAAAAGTATATGTGTACGTCCAGTCAGATTATATGATGCCGGGTGACTTTCCGTCAATCTTATAGATAGTATGCGCTTGGCTAAGAAGTTCATAACATTGCCATCCGGAAGTATAACGGACCAACACACAAAACTATGTGTAACCTTGAACGTTTATAGTCTGGTTAATACAGTTAAGTGAGAACAACTCACAAACGCGGATGGCAAAAACAATAACAAAGACATGAGAGACGCCATCTTCGTTCTATCTATACACGTTTCCGGATAATCGGGGCCCCAAGGGATATGTTCCGTAAGCGAGACAAAGTGAAGCAATAAGCCATATTAAGAGGTGATTGGTGCTGAACGTCACGACATCGGTTATTATGCGATACGGAGATTTGAGATTTGTATTGGGTAGTCGATATTGAAAAACTCTTAGTTGAGGCCATCGATTATGTTTGTGCATAGCGTATTGAATATGGTAAAACAGTTATATTACGCAACATAATTCATAATAAACATAATAAACGATTCCGACTATTTGGTGGAGCATGACGCAAGTATCAATTCGCGTATCGAATATTGTTAAGATTTTGAATTGTTCACTCGATAATCAATCGATATCACTAAGTGAGCTTTTTGTCTCGCTTTGCCTTTCTTATGGAACAAGGCTCTTAATTATTATGAATTATTAATTGTTTAAATGGCGTTTACAAAAGAAGGAGAAGAAGAAGAAGAAGAAGAAGAAGAAGAAGAAGAAGAAGAAGAAGAAGAAGAAGAAGAAGAAGAAGAAGAAGAAGAAGAAGAAGAAGAAGAAGAAGAAGAAGAAGAAGAAGAAGAAGAAGAAGAAGAAGAAGAAGAAGAAGAAGAAGAAGAAGAAGAAGAAGAAGAAGAAGAAGAAGAAGAAGAAGAAGATTACATAATGGAAGCCATTATTAGAATAATAAAAATATATACATTCTCCTCCCCCAATTATGTTTTTCTTCCAATAAAAAATGTATGGATACTTCTGAAAATCTTGATCGCTAAAATATGAATTGATAAAATAGGATATTTCATTTTTTAAAAAATAGAACAGGAAATTCTGTTTTAAAAAATACACGAAATACAGAATAAAAAAGAATTGTGTTAGAAAAATACATGAGAAATATTTTAATGAATTAAAATAAGGTGTCAAATATAATATGTAAAAAAAACAACAACAGGTAAGTCTTTCAAAATATTAAAAAAATTAACTATCTAGAAGCGTTTGTAAAACTGTTAAAAATTAAATTTTAAAATAGTGAAAAAAATTGAAAACTAAAAATGGTGGTCTGTACAAATTATTAAAACGAAATTAGGATCTACAAATATTAATTACAACTACGATAAAGGCAAAACTTAAATATAACTCAAATATAACTTTTACAAGAGGTGACAAGTATACAACATTTATAGAAAATGCAAAACTATGATGATGGTGATGATGATGATGATGATACTGATGATAATGGTGATGATAATGAAGATGGTGATAATGATGATAATGATGATGATAAAAATAACAAAAATAATAAGGAATTGAATAATAAATTGATAAATAAAAAAAAACAACAAATGAATAAATGAAAAAACTGAAAAATAAATAAAAGATAAACGGGAGAGCATGATTTGTAAAAGACATTGGAAAACATTCATATTCATACAGGTCTAGGGGAAAAAAACAAACGATCTGTTGAATTATGTTGACAGGGGCACACAACAAGATATCACAGATGGAGGGCACAATGAAATGAGTGTTAATCACAAACAAAAAGCGCTTTGTTAAATCCAGACCTGCCTAGTAATACAAAAAAATCGTTGAATTACGAAATTTTGGCTCCAATTGGATTCAGGAGTCTGATGTCACGCAGCCCGGCAACGGCGGCCTTCTTGGTTCTAAACAAAGAAAATCATTACTTTTTATTCTTCATGCTGGCTAGAACTTTTCATTCCCTTTTCATATGCCTTTTGATCAGAATGTGTAAAAGTCAAAACATGATCAAATTTATGTGTTTTTTTCCCCTCTGGATACGTTTTTATGCTCGCCGGAGAAATATTTCATACGGGCGTCCGCCATTGTTCCGATAGTTTAGAGCCAGTTACTAAGTTACCATGCGTCATTAGGAAGGAAGTGACGTTACGACTATTGAATCCTATTACAGAACTTCGTGAGCATCTCTAAGTCATTAAAACTTATTGAAAATGAAAGTTGATGCCAGACTACAAAATTTCAAGGGGTTTGAAGTGTTATTCATTAATCATTTTTGCGAGGCTAAATTAGGTTTCAACAGTCGTGACGTCACTTCCCTCGTAATGACGCATAGTAACTTAGTAACTGGTTCTAAACTATAGGAACAGTGGCGGACACCCGCCTTAGGAAATACTTTTCCCACGAGCATAAATGTATATCCAGAGGAGAAAAACATTATAAATCCGATCATGTTTTGACTTTTATACATTCTAATCACATGACATGTGAAAAAGTTCTAGCCAGCATGAAGAATAAAAAAATACCGATTTTTTTTTGTTTAGAACGTGATATCAGACTATTGAATCGAATTGTTGATCTGTAAATTTAACCATAGCGACTGTAATTTTTAATCTCCTAAAAACTACGAATTTTTAGATTGTCAAGTAGGCAGGTCTGTTAGGAATAAGAGCCAAGTCCTAAAAAAACACTTACACTGTGGTCCCAAATAAACCAATCGTCCTGTAAAAAAGGATCACGAGTCACACATGCAAATATCAAAGGTCACGATGATATATATTATATATATATATATATATATATATATATTATATATATATATATATATATATATATATATATATGTGGGGGTGGAAATAACAGAAATGTGACCGATCGTCTAAAAAAGGTATTAGGTCGCGAACTGATCAGGATGTTTGAAAATAAAATGAACAAAACTGAGCATTTATATAAAGCAATATCCGATAAAAGTGCTCAAATCGCTTTACAAGAGGTCCCTAGCAAACAGAAACACTTAACATGTTGGACGAGACATACCGCCTGTTAGGCGATATACACTTTTTGTTTCTGACAGAGACAACGCATTTAATGTGCATACTCATTTTACATCGGAGTATGGTGAGAGAAGGACTCAACTATGCGCGGGTCAGAGCGGGACTCAAACCCCGGACCTTCCGATCTGAAGTCGAGCGATATAAGTGATATTTTTTAGAAATTTGAGCTCTGCTTTTATTGGGAAATTTTGTTTTATAAATTTTTTAAAAGAAAATTTAATTTCCTGATTTTGGGTCATTTAGAAATTAAGCTTATTTTATTTCCATCATATTCGTCCCGACCTAGGTGCACAAATTAACAGGTCTGGTAATCGAACGCAATGATTGGCCTGATTTAAGATTGTTGTAATGGACATTATTTTGCGTCGTTTCGAGAGCATTTCCATTACAGCAATGAGCGCATAGCAGTTTGGGTTATCAGACCTGTAAATAGTATACGTCCGTCCCGACATACCATATTGACACGGTGGGTCACATATCTTGATGATATAATCTCAACCAATAGATGCAACACATGCAATGAATAAGGAATCGATCAATACGGACAAATTAAAGAAAAGGAAAGTAACAGGAAGTGGATAGAAAATTATTGTTTCGGTTTGTTCTGCCAAACTTTGTCTAAATCCTCTTTTCATATTTTGGCCGAATAATATTTACTTCCTAATTCAGTAGTTTAAGATGACCCCAAACTGGCCAGAAAAACTTAGGACGGGGATTTCTTTCGAGGAGGATATTGACTTTTTTGAGATCTCGAGTTTCAAAACTTTTGAGAAGTTGTAAGTGGTAATAATAATAATATTATATCGACGTAAGACCAATAAGTAGCAGGTTTTTTCCCCGACCAAAATGAAAATGAGTATTTTGCCAGAGTTGATTTTGCAGGTAGTCTTGTAGTTATCTTTCTATATTCGTCATACTTGTTTATGTTGGTGTTGTTTTTGTTGTTGGTATTGATGTTTTT
>NC_088361.1:121012801-121045301 GCF_034508935.2 Berghia stephanieae
CATGTAGGACGTGGCATGATGCCTGTTAGGCGATATTGCATTTTTTTTGGACAGAGACAACGCTGTTAACGGCCAAGTACTCATTTTACACCTGAGTACGGTGAGAGAAAGTAAGTAAAGAGCCTTTTCCAAGGGCTCAACTATGCGCCGAGCGAGGCTTGAACCCAGGAACTTCCGGTCCGAAAGCGAGTGTCATACCACTAGACCACATAGTCGCGTTAAGATGTTAAGAAGTCTATGATCTCGACCTAAACGAACTTAATAAGTGCGTCTCAGTCTAGGCCCGTGTCGATCTGAGGCCCGAATAACGCCGTAGTCCCTGCTCTAATGGTTACGTTTGCAAATGTGACCTGGCAAATAATGGGGAAATTTATTGTTTGAAAGAAATTTAGCCTTGCGTTCAATGTTTACATTTTGTCACAGTGCCAAAATTAAACAAAGAATTGAACGTTCAAGTGTAATAGCTATGACAGGTGAAAACATTCATAATATTTTGTATTACGAAAACATGTTATTAAGCATTCCACGACAAAATTGATTTCTTTTAAAATATAATCTAGCCTATTCCATTCTTCATTTGGTTAAAAGTAGAGACTTAATCGTTTTTACATAAAGATTAGTAACACGATGCTGATTCGGGTTGCAAAGAAGTTTGAATTGCACTGCAGTCACTACTCCATCATCATCATCATCATCATCACCATCATCATCATCATCATCATCATCATCATCATCATCATCATCATCATCATCATCATCATTAATACTATTATATTATTATTATTATTATTATTATTATTATTATTATTATTATTATTATTGTTATTATTATTATTATGATGATGATGATGATGATGATGATGATGATGATGATGATGATGATGATATATTATTATTATTATTATTATTATTATTATTATTATTATTATTATTATTATTATTATTATTATTATTATTATTATTATTATTATTATGATAATTATTATTATATTATTATTATTATTATTATTATTATTATTATTATTATTATTATTATTATTATATATTATTATTATCATACAATACCTTATAAGAACTAAATTTGGCCAATAATGCGGCCTTTGGTGCTCTGCGACAGCGATAATATACTGGTATCTTTAGTATGGTAGATATTACAGGTTTCAATCATAACATAAACAAACATAACTCATAAAATTCAAACTTAAGGTGATATAATTCCTTGTTGACGTCAAACCCGTACATTTGAAGATCGGCCAATCTTTTGATCATAGCAATTAAAGACAGTCGATTGTCTATTAATGTATTACTGGTATTAGTAGTGTTGTAAACCTTTGAAGTTGTTTGCAAATAATTGACACCTAGATAAAAAGACGTAGAAGATATCATTAAAAAGATTATTAACAGAAGAGCTCCCAAAACACGCCCCTGGGGAATACCCCTGGTAACTGTACCAAATGCCGAAAACTCACTTCCTAGCTTCGAGTATGTAACTAAGGACGATTTTATCCAATTCAATATGCAACCTCTTATTCCATTCAACTTAGTTTTTGAAACAGCCTAAAGTGTGATACAGAATCATATGCTTTCGAAAGTCCCAAAATATGACATCAATAATTCCTTTTCATCTATCACTGTTGTAAAACTTTCCATCAGTTCAATGAAATGTAGGACACAATAACGTATATTTCTGTAACCATGATGTCAGTGGCTGAACAGGTTGTTGCTTTCAAAATAATTCGAGATATATAATTGTTTATGAATGATCCCATTAATTTGCACGTTGTCGCTCTTTTTAAAGACTGCTGTCAAATTTGTCATTTATTTCTAATCTAACGGCAGAATTCTTTCAGTAAACGATTTGCAAAATATAATAAACAATTCTTCTTCTTCTTCTTCTTCTTCTTCTTCTTCTTCTTCTTCTTCTTCTTCTTCTTCTTCTTCTTCTTCTTCTTCTTCTTCTTCTTCTTCTTTCTTCTTTTCTTCTTCTTCTCTTCTTCTTCTTCTTCTTTCATTATTATTATTATTATTATTATTATTATTATTATTATTATTATTATTATTATTTATTATTATTATTATTATTATTATTATTTATTATTATTATTATTATTATTATTACTATATTATTTATTATTATTATTATTATTATTATTATTATTATTATTATTATTATTATTATTATTATTATTATTATTATTATTATCATCATCATTATAAATACAATCAATACCATTATTATCATTATTATCAGTTTTATCATTATCATCATCATCATAATCATCATCATCGTCATTATTATTATTATTATTATTATTATTATTATTATTATTATTATTATTATTATTATTATTATTATTATTATTATTTCTTCTTCTTCTTCTTGTTATCATCATCATCATCATCATCATCATCATCATCATCATCATCATCATCATCATCATCATCATCATTATTATTGTTATCATATTATTTATTATACATTATTATTATTATTATTTATTATTGTTATTATTATTTATTTATATTATAATTATTATATTATATTATTATTATTATTATTATTATATATTATATTTATTATTTATTATTATTATTATTATATTATTATTATATATTATTATTATATTATTATTATATATATTATTATTATTATTATTATATTATTATTATTATTATTATTATTATTATTATTATTATTATTATTATTATTATAGTTGTTGTTGCTGTTGTTGTAGAAAATGTTTTCGCCAAAGTGAAAAAAGGTGTTTTGTCAGAAAACAACAGTATTGTGATCAAACATCATTAAAATTCACTTTCCAAACACAGCGATGGACATGAACCTCTTGATCGTTTCAATTGTTTATTTAAAACTAGACTTGCAATTTTTTAGAGACAGTTTGGCCTAATAACGTTAATTAGATTCATACGTCGGGGGAATTTACTCTCTCTCTCTCTCTCTCTCTCTCTCTCTCTCTCTCTCTCTCTCTCTCTCTCTCTCTCTCTCCCGTCAACCCATAAAAAAACCATCAAAAAAAACTTGAGCTTTTATATAGCGCAATATCCACTAAACGTGCTCAAAGCGCTTTACAAGGGGTCCCTGACCAACAGCAACACATAACATGTAGGACGAGACATGACGCCTGTCAGACGATATTACAAATTTTTGGGACAGAGACAACGCTGTTAACGGCCAGGTACTCATTTTACACCTGAGTACGGTGAGAGAATGTGAATAAAGAGCCTTCTCCAAGGACTCAACTATGCGCCGAGCGAAGCTCGAACCCAGGACCTTCCGATCCGAAAGCGAATGTCATACCACTAGACCACATAGCCGCACACCATAATACAGCTCTTTTACAATTTGGCCAGGAAATGTTCATTCATTCATCAATCAGAAAAGATTTGTATGAAACAGTGCCAAACAATACAGCTTACGAAAAAATCCACATTAAAAAAAAAACAACAAACAAATAAACAAACCACATACTGTCTCGACTGAGGATTGAACCTCAGAGCTTCAGCTTACCGAATAGACATGCTTCTTCTTCTATTCAACACAGCGGTTACTCGATAGTTAGGGCGATTTAAGGCATTTCTATATTCTTCACAAGGGTTTGTATTTCCGCTGTAAACTCTCGCTTGCATCATGATAAACAAAACAATTGACGATTTGAAACATCGATCGAATAAAAGGACATCCATGTTACATCTCAAAACATTGTTTGAAATATCAGGTTTAATATTTTTTTCCGATTCAAGAATTTTTCCACAAGTTATTTTTTAAAAATGAACATTTATATAGCGCAATTCAAGGGGCTTACAACGCTCAACTAGCTTCACAATATTTTATCTATTTCCCCAGCAGACGATATGGAACCTTACTTTCATTTCATACAGTACATGTCGACTGTTAGGCGTAATTTTTGTACTCTTACAGTATCCATGGCTGCTTATAGCCAGGTACTCATTTAAATTTGAGGCAAAAGGGGTGGGTAATATGTGTACAATGCCTTACAAAACATCGAGGCCAGAATTTTCCACTGTCATAGTCACCCATCAGGCTGCTGATCACGCTTAACATTGCTCGACTCTTGTAACAGGACAAGACATCTTACCGCTGAGCCACTGCCCCACACATAAGATTGGGATTATTCAAACCAGTTAACATTGTGAGGTCCCGGGTTTTAGAGATTTTGCCAAGATGAGGGTCTTTAAATCGATCGATATTTGAAGAACGAGTTTTCCGGCCAAATTTTTAAACACGTGTCTTTCCAAATACGGCAGTCAGCTGGTTAATCTATCGGAATGTGAAGTAAAATTTTTCTGGCTAATTTGTAAAAAAACAAAAAAAAAAAACAAAAAAAACAAAAAAAAAAAAAAAAGGAGGCGAGGTTTTTCTTCTTTTCAGCGTGCGACGGGACCTGGTACACCCATTTCCATAGTTTGGCTGTTAAGTCAAAGTTCAACCCTGCAATGAATTAATTACTGATTTCGTGTCTTTTTATGGATGCCCTACATTAGTTTTACCGTTATAACTTATCGACTTGAATTGCAAATAAGGAATATTACTTTCCACATTAAATGTGAACAACCGCCACAAAAGGGTTTTATGTCCGGGTCAATTAGATGCTGGAAATGGTAATGGTAGTAAATTTATGTATATAGAGCATTTCGTCTTAGCCTCAAGTCGCTTTCACAATAAGTAATGGCATTTAAAATATGCAATATCTACACATAACACTCACACACACAAACACACATTAACACACACACACACATATATATATATATATATAATAATAATAATAATAATAATAATAATAATAATAATAATAATAATAATAATAATAATAATAATAATAATAATAATAATAATAATAATAATAACAAATAAACAAAACAAAAAATAAACCAAAATAAACAAACAGCAGCAGTTATTTCAGTTTTCTGGTCATTTAACCTAAAAATTAAATATTTAGCATCAACATCAGCCTGACACGATTCCAGATTGAGACGATGGGTCACAGCCAGCGACATCTATATACTATTAGTAAACGATGGGTCACAGCCAGCGACATCTATATACTATTAGTAAACGATGGGTCACAGCCAGCGACATTTATATACTATTAGTAAACGATGGGTCACAGCCAGCGACATCTATATACTATAAGTAAACGATGGGTCACAGCCAGCGACATCTATATACTATTCGTAAACGATGGGTCACAACCAGCGACATCTATATACTATTAGTAAACGATGGATCACAGCCAGCGACATCTATAATATACTATTAGTAAACGGTGGGTCACAACCATACTGTTTGAGGTGGTGCACTACCGTCGCTTTCGTAAACTTAAGGCCGCGACATATTACACCAGAGAAACTTCTGAAGTGGCAATCGGGTTTTAATAGGAGACTATTCGTATCTATGTCAGGTCATTTCAAGTCGGTAAAGATCCTCTCGCTCAAAATATTTATGGAATTTGGCCCGTTTTTTGGGTTTATTTTTTTTTTTTGCAGCTTTTTATATTCAGATGTGATTCCTTCTGCCTCAATACTTTCAGACTATTAAACATTTAGTGTATTTGTACGATTGATATAGCGGGAAGAAATGGTGTGTTTTTATTTAAACACATACCATCAATACAAAAATATCATGTTTACCGACTTGACAATGAATACCCACGTACGGAAGGAGCCCCTACGTTTCACGTCTCCGTATTTTCCTTTTAGTCTCCGCTCAAGGCCTGGTACTGAACCAAAAAAAAAGTCACGTCACAAGAGAAGACGATGATCATCAGACGAAAGTGAAAAGTGAGTAGTTGTTGTTAGGATGCAAACTGAGTGACTTCATTTTCGTCTCCTGTTCGTGAATAACCATTATGTCATAGACGCTATAGATTTCTGTAATCTACTCACAACATACACATGAAACATACCAGCAAACAAAACCACGTGTAACCTAAAACCTTTATTTTACTATTCAAACATTTATTTTGTGAGAACTGATCACCCAGAGCTGTTCTAAAAACAATACCGAAGAAACTTCGTGTGTTGTTTCACTTTGTTCGTTGGAACGTTCGCGTTGGGTTTCTGTTCGGTTCGACAACTGAAAACGAGTGAATTGCACTCACTTTACTATGGTAAAACAAGAGACCGACTGAGAGGAAAAGTCAAATGGAGGGCTAGACGGAATGGAGAGGAAAACGAATTCATTCAGCTTGCAGCCTTATAAGTGCTCAAGGAAACAGGATTCAAAAGGTTGAATTATTGATTCAAATTTTTCCCCTGTGATCTTCGTCTTTTTTATGACGATTTTTTTTTGGGGGGGGGGGGGGGGGGGTGTTAGTTTCAGGCTATGCGTTTATGAAGGCTACGGTAGCACCAAATTTCTTGTCCAAGCTCTCGCTGTTCGGGAATAAGTGTGACCAACTGCATCAATTTGGTGTTATGTTAGTTTGTCTAGTAAAAAATACTAAAATTTAAGTCAAAAGTGAAGAGCCGTAACTAAAAACAAACAAAACAAATTAAAAATAACCTTTAACGTATTTTGCCTATTGGAGAAATACATTTGTGACAAATAATCATCTATCTGTTGGTCTAAAACCAAGAACACAGAATCATTTGACGTCATCTTCATTCGTTCCTTACTGACAAAACATGTTTTTCAGTTTGACCATAAAACTGTTATTTCAAACATCGCTCGATGACCCACACCTTATAAAAAAGTATTAAACCTTAGAAATAAAGAAGGGATAGGGTATTGAATGACGAAAGAACAAAATGACATCACTAAGACTACTACCTGATTTTCTAAGATCTTCAAATTATTTTCGCTGTCATGATTTGAAAGCAAAACTTTTACGCCATTAACAAAGCCAATCGCAACTGGCGGGAATCTGTAATTTGGATTGAAATTTTACAATAGTGTAAATGTATGTCAATACCCTTCAACAGTCGAACGTCACTTCCTTCCTAATGACGCATGGTAACGTAGTAACAATGGCTCTAAACTATCGGAACAATGGCGGACGCCCGTATGAAATATTTCTCCGGCGAGCATAAAAGCGTTTCCAGAGGAAAAAAAACCCCATAAATTTGATCATCTTTTGACTTTTACACATTCTGATCACAAGGCATATGAAAAGGGAATGAAAAGTTCTAGCCAGCATGAAGAATAAAAAATAATGATTTTCTTTGTTTAGAACCAAGATGGCCGCCGTTGCCGGGCGGCGTGACATCAGACTACTGAATCCTATTGAGAATAAAATAACTCTCTTAAATTAAAAACCTTCATGTGTCTCTAAGCTATTTAGAAATTAGATAGAAAATTACGAAAGTAAAAAGGGACAATGATAATTATACACAGCCCATGAACGAATAAACAACACACCGCCAGTTTGCAGTTTGCATAGTTACACCACTAAAAGATCGTCAAAGCTTCTTTCGTCAACGACATGAGATAAAATCTATTTGATTTCAACACACGTCATTGTTGGCAAATCGTGGTTAGGTTTGAATCCGGAATGAAAATGTAGACCGAGAAATGTTGACATTGGGGGACAAGAAGTAAACTCCCTTGGATCTCGAACCATCACGTATCTTCGCCATCATCGAGTCGAGAGGTGCCAAGGTACAGCCACAGCAAACATTTTTTTATTCGCACGTGATTTTATTCAACGCCAGGTGGCGTTAATATTTGCCGTGGCAGAAGTTAGAAGGGAGACAATCCTCTCTGGAATCCTCAAACGATTGATATCTCACAATTTAAAGAAATCCTGTCAGGACGGTCAAAGAACTCCCGACTTCTGGCTCTTTTTGATGATGAATGACAATTCCCATAGACGTATTTTGAAAAGATAAAAAAAAGCTAAGTTGATAATAGAAGCACTGTTAAAAATACAGGATTTAAAGAAGAGGCAATATACACATTTCCATGGTCTTCATAAAAGGCCTTTTGACAATTGGTAAACAAGTTCTCAGGCAAAGACCAACAACCTATTGGATGATAATAAGCACATTTATAAATAAAGGTGTCTCTGAGGTTTCAAAACGCTCATTGCCATGATATGAAACCATATTTTTGCTGCACAAGCCACAAGTCGCTTGTATGGCGCCCCTATTTGAATTTGCGTACTTAAAATTTAAAATATGGTAGGCCTATTGTATTATTCACACTTGCGTTGAGTAAAGTGATGTGTGCTAAGCCTCTTATCAAGAGACACAACGTCGGAGAGCAGAGTTTTGGGATCATTGTTAACTATTTGGTCTGAGAACAAAACCAACAACGCTTCACGCTGTTTCAAGACAAGATACGCGGTTACCCTCATCTATGGAAGCAACAACTTTTATAATAAATGTTAGAAAATGAGAATCTAATCCTTACACACTACTTTATAGCAAAATAAGTTTCCGCCAAGTGATACAACCCGAGCTACCTAAACTTTTTTTATGTTTGGCCGACCAGACCCAGGTTCGGGACATGGAGTAACATGGAGAACGTATACTATACCTGACTGAGGGGAGATACCGAGGACATTTGTCGGTAAGAGAAGTCCAATGAAGATTATCCCAAAGGCAAGGAAAGACGATAGGTGACAAGTTGGCATTGCTTGCGGGGTTTTCTCTTTCATTTTAGCCATCTGTGAATGAAACAAGAAAGAAAAAGAATCATAAATATCATGTGACCCAAAGTTTCGCGACAATATTTAGTCGAGATGAACCAATCTCCAAAACGTGATTTTAGAGTATAACCAGTTAACTGCCGAACTCAGGAAAAACTCGTATAGGCAAGAAATTGATAGATTTGTGTCTTGGTGTGATGCCCACCACCTAGAGCTTAACATAAGCAAGACAAAGGAGCTAGTGATTGACTTTAGGAGAGTGAAGGAACCGATAGAACCGTTAAAATTAAAGGACCAATTCGTCCAGCGAGCTCCTCACTACAAATACCTTGGTGTAACGATTGATGACAGGCTCAAGTGGGATGAACATTTGAAAATAATTAGGCATAAGATGTGCAGACGTACATATTTTTTATCAAAACTCTCTCAGTTTAGAATAGATAAAACCCTCTGCACATTATTTTATAGAGCAGTAATCGAAAGTGTTTTGTCATTTTGTATAACAGCGTGGGGAGGCAATTGCTTAGCAGTGGAAAGGAACAAAATAAATTCAAATATTAAAAAATCCATTAAACGCTATATAAATGATGTTGACGATGTAGATCTTTTATACGAGAAATTTTGTATAAATAAAATAACTAAAATATTAAATGACCAGTATCATCCACTAAGACCATCAATTATTATGTCAGAAAGAAGTGGTCGCCCTTTCTCCATTTCAACGAAAACAGAGAGACACCGAAAATCTTTTCTGCCGTCCAGTATTAGGCTTTATAACAAGAAGCAATAATCATTTTATATAATTATTTCTCATTTTTACTTTTCAAAAATATAAATATTAATTTATTCATTTATTTGTTTTGCAATCTTTTCAATTTTCAATTTATAGTGACAGTTTTAACTATTTTACAGTGTTGAAATTATTCATATTATAAAGCTGCTCCTTTTTTATATATACATCCTATTTCCATTGTATTTTTATCTTATTGTGTAAATTATAACACGTCTGTACAAAAAAATTCCTTTTTGGGATGCAATAAAGTATTATTATTATTATTATTATTATTATTATTATTATTATTATTATTATTATTATTATTATTATTATTATTATTATTAGAAAGACACGTATTTGAAAATTTGGTAAGAAAACAGAAAGACACGTATTTAAAAATTTGGTCGGAAAACAGAAAGAGACGTATTTAAAAATTTGGTCAGAAAACAGAAAGAAACGTATTTGAAAATTTGGTAAGAAAACAGAAAGACGCGGATTTTAAAATTTGGTCAGAAAACTTGTCCTTCAAATATCGATCGATTTAAATGACCCTCATCTTGGTAAAAATTCTCAGACCTGGGACCTCGTGAACTTATGGTGACATTGCGGTTAATTAAATTAAAACTTTACACGAACTTGACCTTGGTATTAAATTGGCCTCAAGTTAAAATATAAAATAATGGAATTCAAGTAATAGAGTATGTTATATGAACTGTCACACAAATTCACATTTACAATTTAGGCACCGGCAAATTATGCCCTATGTTGTTTGTCCATGGAGGTGTGCATCCTGGAACAGCATAGATGTCGCTGCATATGCAGCTCAAATGGAATGAAGAATCTCTCTCTCTCTCTCTCTCTCTCTCTCTCTCTCTCTCTCTCTCTGTGTGTGTTTGTGTGTGTGTGTGTGTGCGAGTGTGACCGGGGGGGGGGGGGGGGGGGTGATAGGGTCCTTGGTCTCTACTTTCTTTCTCTCTCTCTCTCTCTCTCTCTCTCTCTCTCTCTCTCTTTATTATTTTTTCTTTCATTGTCTCCCCCTCCCTCTTTCTCTTTCTCTCTCTCTCTCTCTCTCTCTCTCTCTCTCTCTCACTCACTCTCCATGACCTAAACCCCTTGGTCAAGTGGATTAGATTGACACGCGTAACGAGCAAGATTGATTAGGGATTACTTTATACAGTCGATCAATTACACAGGCATGTGATGGGCTCAATGATTTGGTCGGTGTGTTGACACATCAAGAGGTCCAAGCTATCTATCTGCATTTGAGGCTACGCTGCCGAGTATCGAGTTCGATTCTCCGCCCCATCCGTGTCGTGATGTGTGTGAGCGTGTGTGTGTATGTGTGTGTGTGTGTATGTGTGTGTGTGCATTAGTGTGCATGAGTCTGTTTGGGTGTGACTGCATGTGTGTGCATATATATATATATATATATATATATATATATATATATATATATATATATATATACATATATACATATATATATATATATATATATATATATATATGTGTGTGTATATGTGTGTGTGTGTGTCAAAGAGAGGTGAGCGCACGAGTGTGTGCGTGAGTGTTTGTGTATGTGTGCGTGTGTGTTTGAGTGTAAGTGTGTACATGTGAAAATGATTATGTGTATGAGAGAGAGAGAAAGAAATAATGAGAGAGAGAGAGATAGATAGATAGAGAGAGAGAGAGAGAGAGATGGAGAGAGAGAGAGAGAGAGAGAGAGAGAGAGAGAGAGAGAGAGAGAGAGAGAATATGAGTTGTTTTTATAGATAGTATGCAGATGACGTCACTCAGGCCTTTGTTATTGTTTTTGCCATCCGCGTTTGTGAGTTGTTCTCACTAAACTATATTAACCAGACTATAAAAGTTCATGGTTACACAGATTTTGTGTGTTGGTCCGTTATACTTCCGGATGGCAATGTTGTGAACTCCTTGGCCAAGCGCATTCTATCTATTGAACATGTGAAAGTGACCATGAGAGTGAGTGCTTGTGTGTGCGTGAGTCTCCGTGTGTGAGTGTGTATGTGTGTTTAAAGTGCACCCCTCTCATCAAATCCTCCGTTGACCCAAAGCCCTGCAACAAGTGGCATGAGTAAACGGGGAAGTAGGGATTGGGGAGAGAAATAAATGTGCATCGATCACCGGATTAGGTTCACGATGATCGGATAATTTGGTGTTGGGGGAAAAGGGGTGGGGAATGGGGCTTTTTTGTTGGTGGTGGTGATGATGATGATGATAATGATGATAATGATGATTGTAGCAACGCTTGTTATAATGTAGAAGAAGAATATATAGTACTTTTAGCACTCCTACTCTCTTTTCAGTACACTTAAGCAAACGTTGAACAAAACAAAATGGGTAAGATTAAAGTTTCCTTTACCCATAATATGTCACATTCTGGAAAAAACAAGTATTCAAATGAAATTTTTGGCCAGAAAACCCTTGGCCCAAACGGACATCGAATTCCAGGTTTGAGAACTGTCTTTTCAAAGTTTATTAAAGCCAATAAATTCTGAGAAAAACTTCTGCAATCGTTGGATAAATATTTAATTCACAGGTTCAGAGCATGATTCAACGATTGAGTTTTTACTAAGAAATGATAGGATTTTCCAATATTACGGGTAGAAAACTCTACATTATGGCCTTCAGTTGTGCACGCAAAAAGACGCTAGTTGAAAATCTCGCTGTAATCCATAAATCTTTGTTGTTGTTGTTTGTTGTTGTTGTTGTCGTTTTTGTTGTTGTTTTGTTAGGTTTAAAAAAAAATATTCTCGAGAATATGTAGTTGTACTTTCTATTGATCCATAATATACTAAAATTGGTAGCAGGGTAGAATTTTATGACACATTACATAGTACAAAATGTTTTCCAAGCAAAAAAAAAAATGAAGAGTCATTAAATTGCCATTCAGCAAACAGTTGGACACAACTCTGTGTGTAAACCAAACGTAACTTTTACCTACATTTTAATTTCAAGGACCCGTAATCTTACACTAAATAGTGATGCTATAGGTAGTATGCGCTTGGCTCAGAAGCTCATAACATTGCCATCCGGAAGTATAAAGGACCAACACACAATACTGTGTGTATCCATGTACGTTTATGGTCAGGTTAATACAGTTCAGTGAGCATTACTCATAAACGCGGAAGCAAAAAAAAAAAAAATAACAAAGACCTGAGTGACGTCATCTTCGAACTATCTATACGTTTAGCCAAGAAAAAACCCCAGAACATTCGCCAGCTTGGTATAACGTACAAACACAAAACTGTGTGTAACCATGAATGTTTCTCGTCCGATTGGTATAGATAGTATGCAGATGACGTCACTCAGGTATTTGTTATTGTTTTTGCCATCCGCGTTTGTGAGTTGTTCTCACTAAACTGTATTAAAAAGACTATAAAAGTTCATGGTTACACAGAGTTTGTGTGTTGGTCCGTTATACTTCCGGATGGCAATGTTGTGAACTCCTTGGCCAAGCGCATTCAATCTATAGATAGTTCGAAGATGACGTCACTCAGGCCTTTGTTATTGCTTTTGCCATCCGAGTTTGTGAGTTGTTCTCACTAAACTGTATTAACCAGACTATAAAAGTTCATGGTTACACAGAGTTTGTGTGTTGGTCCGTTATACTTCCGGATGGCAATGTTGTGAACTCCTTGGCCAAGCGCATTCTATCTATAACTTATCGAGAACAACTCATAAAATTACTGGCTTAAAACAATAACAAAGAGCTGATGTCAACTTCTTTCGTTCAATACGGTACCCTATTTGTTTTAAACACAAAATCTAAATGACGTGAACATATCTTCCCCTCATCCACCTGCTGCTCCGCTCCTACTCTTACTTCACAACAACCAATTAAAAAATAATAACAAAATAAAATAAAAACTCGAAAAGAATTTGAGCATTTATGGGGCGCGTTTTCCACGAAATGTGCTGAAAGCACTTTGCAAACGACAACACTCCCAACTCCTCCTCCTCCTCCTCCTCCTCGTCGTCGGCGTCGTCATCCTCCTCTTCTTTCTTCTTCTTCTTCTTCTTCTTCTTCTTCTTCTTCTTCTTCTTCTTCTTCTTCTTCTTCTTCTGTCCCTCTTCCTTCTCCTCGTCCTTCTCTACCACGACAACCTTTTTATCTTCCTTCATCTGCCATCCATTCTCTCTATCATTTCACCTGTAGATTACTCAGCTAAACCTTTACGCTAGATAATGAGTCCAGACTAGCATAAACGAGAAACTAAATAAATACCAATACAAACCTCAACCTAGGATTTCAAAAGCTTCTAGAATGTACATTAAATCAAAATTAATTAAACATTGCAATCATTCACTGACAAAACGCCATATTTACATTTTGGCCAGAAAACTCAAACTTTGGCCAGAAATGTTTACTTCTTATAATAATATACTGATAGATTAAATTGACTGCCAACGTGACAACATTGTTCAATCCGGGACCTCTAGTTAGAAGTCTCGGGTTTAACATTTTTTACAAGTTGTGAGTAATTTTAGTTGATCGATATGTGAAATAAAAATTTCTGGCCAAAATGTAAAAAAATGTGTTTTACTAGTATAATATGGTAGGGTAGACATAATTATGTATCTATCGGGTACAGAGACCTGTCAGAATAGATCTGGAATGTTCAATCAGTTTACACAACAGCTCAGTAGTTTTAAAAACAAGAATATATATTCGATCCCCACGAATCGATAAAACGTCTTCACCTTGAATTCATTTAAATTCAGTTGGTTTTTTCTTCTTCTGAGATTCAGCTTTTCCCTGGCACAATATCCACTAATTATGCTCAAAGCGCTTTACAAAGAGTCCCAATCCAACAGCAACACTTAACATGTAGTCCGAGACAGTAGTTGGGTAAGTTTTCAGAAACATTATATTATTACTCCCTCGAAATAATGTCATTGTGAGAATGGGTAAAAATCGTTAACTTATATATTTAATGTAGAGTATAACAAACAAAAAAACAACAACAACCCCCCCCCCCCAAAAAAAAAAACAAACAAAACAAAACAAAAAAACAAAAAACAAAAAAAAACAAAACAAACAAAAAACAAAAAAACAAACAAACAAAAAAAAAACAACATAAACAACAAACAGGCATAACGGGCGAATTGTTCAGTAAAGAAGTAAAACAAGATTCCATATAGCCTAGCTTTATTGCAGAAATATCATATATAAAAAAAAGCACCACAGGGCGAAGCGGGCATTTTAAGATGCGCCTATTTGTTTATTTATCTAGGCGGAGAAGAAGATGACAGATGCCTCTCTTAACCTTATACACAAATCATAACGTTATGGGACGGGCCTTAAGAAAAATATAATTCTATTACTAGATAATAATAAAAATAATAATAGCCTAAGGGGTGGTGTAGGTGGGTGAGGGGGCGGGGGGGGGGGAGGATAATAGAAAATAAATCAGGTTTATTTGGGCGTCAATGAATGAATACATTAGACAACAACCAATCATTGCCTATTTACCCCAAGCGTTCTTCAGATGGTAAACAAGCCAGTTTGGCTATTCACCAATAAAACACAATTATTAACATTTTGGCCAGTAAACTTTATGTTACAAATCTCGTAAGATTATGATGACATGCAACTTGTCAATAAGTCTCAAACCCAAGACTTCTCATATTTGGTTTAAAACCTTTCTTTTTTTTTTTTGCCAAGTTGGAAGTCAAGTTTAATCAAAAGGTATTTTAAGTCAAGGTTTTTGGCCAGTTTTAAGCCAGTTCTGATGTTCAATAATAAAACACACTTAAATATTTTTGCTAGTAAACTTTATGTTTGACTCTCGATCGATTAAGGTGACCATGAACTTGTCAAAAAGTCTCAAACCCAAGACTTCTTTTGAGTGGTTAAAATATATTTTTTTAAAGTTGGGGGTCACTTTCATCGAAAGGTATTTGAACTTGGCCACTTTTTTTTAACTTAAAAAAAGTGTTTAGTCAGTACGGCAATGAGGTGTTATGTATTAATTGTGTAACGAATTTATAATACAAATTATCTAGATCTAGATTGAGCCGGCGTATCTGGCTAAAACCCTTTATTATGATGGCACATAAGTAATTATTATAGCAAAGGATGGTTATATTGTTGTGTAATGATAGGTTGACGATGAGGATTGTGATGATGCTTCTGAAGATGTGTTGATTGTTACGATTATGATTAGGATGATGAAGAAGGTGATGATGGTGACGATGTTGTTGTTGTTGTTGTTGATGATGATGATGATGATGATGATGGTGATGATGATGATGATGATGATGATGGTGATGGTGATGGTGATGATGATGATGGTGATGGTGATGTTAATGAAATTAATGATGACGATGATGATGATGATGATGATGATGATGATGATGATGATGATGATGATGATGATGATGATGATGATGATGATGAATGATGATGATGATGATGATGATGATGATGATGATGATGATGATGATGATGACGATGATGTTGATAAGGAGGATGAGCAGGAGGAGGAAGAGGAGGAGGAGGAAGAGGAGGAGGAGGACGGACGGAAGGGTAACATACAACTGTCACACATAATATATCCTTTTATCACAATATATACTATACTATAAGAAACTCAAAACATTACCACCCTGAAATATAACCGACCAACATACAAACCTATGTTATAACCTTGAACGTTTATAGTCTGGTTAATACGGTTTAGTGAGAATTACCCATAAACATGGATGGCGAAAAGCAATAACAAAGACCTATCTTTCGTTCCACACACACGATGACAACACCTATAATGTGACGCTACACACACACACACACACAGGGAGAGAGAGATAGAAAAAGAGAGAGATAGAAAGAGAGAGAGAGAGAGAGAGAGAGAGAGAGAGAGAGAGTCATCCCGCCCCATGACGACGACGACGACGACGATGATGATGATGATGATGATGAGATGATGATGATGATGATGATGATGATGATGATGATGATGATGATGATGATGATGATGATGATGAAACATGAAATTCGTGTTCAAACGTATGTTTAAAAATATGTTTTGCATGGTATAGATAGAACGAAGTTGACGTCACTCAGGTCTTTAGTTACTGTTTTTTGCCATCCATGTTTATGAGTAATTCTCATAAAACTGTATTTAAAGGTTACACATAGTTTTGTGTTTTGGTCCGTTAAATTTCCGGGTGGCAATGTTGTGAGTTTCTTAGCCAAACGCACATCATCTATAGATATGTCAACTATTAAAAAAAAAATAATCAGAACAATTTGTTTTTAAAAAATTCAAATTAACCATTAAATCTGTCATACTCTGGAAAAACACGAATTAAAAATTTGAGCAGAAAACTCGTCCTTCAAATATCGATCGATATAAATGACCCTCATCTTGGCAAGTGCTCTCAAATCTAAGACTTCATTAAGTTCCAGTTTGGGACTTTTTTTGCCAAGAGGATCATGATTTAAATTGATTTATGTTTAAAGGACGAGTTTTCTGGCCAAATTCTTGAACACGAGGTTTTCCAGAGTATTCAATTCACTGGTTCATAACGATTAGCGATATTAAAAGATAATCTATAATTCTGCGGCTATGTGGTCTAGTGATATGACACTCACTTTCGGATAGGAAGGTCCTGGGTACGAGCCTCGCGCTCGGCTCATTGTTGAGTCCTTGGATAAGGCTCTTTACTCACATTCTCTCACCTTACTCAGGTTTAAAATGAGTACCTGGCCGTTAACAGCGTTGTCTTTGTCCGAAAAATTGTAATATCGCCTAACAGGCGTTATGTCCCGTACTACATGTTACATGTTGCTGTTGACCAGGAACCCCTTGTAAAGCGCTTTGAGCACGTTTAGTGGATATTGCGCTCTATAAAAGCTCAATTTTTAAAATTTATATCACAGTATCAACAACAACAATAGCAACACAATCTTGGTAAATATGTTCATCTTGAAAGAGGAGAATTATAATTATACATAATGTCGCGTGAAACTCAAAAACAGTCGCATAGCTTACAATACAATACAAGACACGAACACACATACACACGCCCCCTTCACACACACACACACACACACACACATTCATTCACACACACACACACACACACACACATCTTATTTGGCTTGATCAAATATACTTGGTATGAAGGAATCTTCGCGGCTCTAACTACCTGTAAAACACACACCTTTCGTCAAGTCAATACTAAACCCGGTCGAGATAGCTTTATAAATTGGCTTCAACAACATGAGAACGGATATGTACTACCATTCGACCCTTAGGAGCCGGAGATTGCTTGCTATCCTTTGGACATGACGCTGGTCTGTCGCAAAGTACTTTCCGCCAAATCTATCAGACAGCTACCTATTCACTGCAGTGTGGACAAGGGGAGTCAGAAAAAAAATAATCTCGACTGCATCCGGGATCGATCACGTTCCATTTGCATGTGAAGCGAGTGTTCTACCAACTGAGCTATCGGAACCCCCAAGCAACCTTTAGACAAGAATGAATTAAATGAGTTATTGCTATCTTACGTTTTAAACCTGGCCTTTCTCTCTCTATACTGCTTGAATAGGAAGAATGCACACAATTTTTTTTTTTCAAATTTGGTTGTTTTTCTCACACATGTATTGCTCTAGATTTCACATTAACGTATCAAAAACGGACCCAGTCTTTGTAAGTCTTAGTGTAAAGCTCAAAGTTAACTATGGTTACGCTGGGACCCATCGTAAACTTATATTGATAGTATGCGCTTGGCTAAGAAAATCACAGCATTGCCATCCGGAGATATAATGGACCAACACACAAAACAATGTGTAACCATGAACTTTTATAGTCTGGTTCATACAGTTTATTCCGAAGTACTCATAAACGTGGATGGCAAAAATCAATAACAAAGACCTGAGTGACGTCTATCTATAGCCTGACACTGACAAAAAAATGACGTCAAAAGACAAGTCTTTGGCCACAAAAGAAAATAAATCGTGAGTTATATTCAATAGTTCAACCGATGGCATCACTGTCTCCTTGAGCACCCCTTACGACAACTCACTAGGCGCTGAAAACAAATTTTAAAATGACGTCAAAATATAAGTCTTAGTGGGCCCTAGCGTAGCCATCGTTAACATATAGCCTGACACTTGAACCGTAGCCATCGTTAACTTATAGCCTGACACTTGAACCGTAGCCATCGTTAACTTATAGCCTGACACTTGAACCGTAGCCATCGTTAACTTATAGCCTGACACTTGAGCCGTAGCCATCGTTAACTTATAGCCTGACACTTGAACCATAGCCATCGTTAACATACAGCCTGACACTTGAATCGTAGCCATAGTTAACATATAGCCTGACACTTGAATCGTAGCCATCGTTAACTTATAGATAGTATGCAGATGACGTCACTCAGGCCTTTGTTATTGTTTTTGCCATCCGCGTTTGTGAGTTGTTCTCACTAAACTGTATTAACCAGACTATAAAAGTTCATGGTTACACAGAGTTTGTGTGTTGGCCCGTTATACTTCCGGATGGCAATGTTGTGAACTCCTTGGCCAAGCGCATTCTATCTATAGCCTGACACTTGAACCGTAGCCATCGTTAACATATAGCCTGACACTTGAACCGTAGCCATCGTTAACTTATAGCCTGACATTGACCCAAAAATGACGTCAAAATGCCAGCTTTTTGCCACAAAAGAAAACAAATCGTGAGTTGTATTCAATAGTTCAACCAATGGGACCACTTGTTTCCATGAGCACTACTAACAACTCACTTGGCGGTGCAAAATCCAAACAATGACGTCAAAATGCCAGTCTTTTTGGGTTTCAGTGCGTAGACATCGTTATGTTATAGCCTGATACTGAAATCCAAAAGGACTGGCAGTTTGACGTCATTAGTTGGTTTTTGCACCGCCTAGTAAGTTGTCGTTAGTAGAGCTCATGGAAACAAGTCATTTCATTGGTTGAACTATTGAATACAACTCACAATTTGTTTTCTTTTGTGGCAAAAGACTGGCATTTTGACGTCATTTTTGGTCAGTATCATAACTTTACGAAGGCCACGTTCAGTGTCAGGCTATAACAACGATGGCTACGCTAGAACCCTCTCGGACTGGCAGTTTGACGTCATTTTTTAGGTTTGTGTAGCGTCTAGTGAGTTGTCATTAGTAGAGCTCAAGGAAACAAGTTATTTCATTGGTTGAACTATTGAATACAAATCACGATTTGTTTTCTTTTGTGGCAAAAGACTGGCCTTTTGACGACATTTTTTGGTCAGTGTCAGGATTTAACTTTACGATGGCTACGCTGGAACCCACTAGGACTTATCTTTTGACGTCATGTTTTAGGTTTGTGCACTGCTTAAGAAGTGGTCGTCAGTTGTAGTTAGTATTTTAGGAAACAAGTGATCCTATTGGTTGAACTACTGAACACAACTCACAATTTGTTTTCTTGTCATTTGACGTCATTTTTTGATCAGTGTCAGGTTTATAAGTTAACGATGGCTATGGACGGCTCCACTCACTTTTCTGAATTAGTATCACCTCGACTCGCTACCGTTTTAAGACGATTGGTCACATTTATGTATGACAAAAATAAAAACAAAAAAATTGAGCTTTTATATAGCGCAATATCCACTAAATGTGCTCAAAGCGCTTTATAACGGGTCCCTGGTCAACATCAACATTTAACATGTAGGAAAGGACATGACGCCTGTTAGGCGATATTACAATTTTTCGGACAAAGACAACGCCGTTAACGGCCAAGTACTCATTTTACACCAGAGTACGGTGAGAGGATGTGAGTATAGAGCCTTCTCCAAAGACTCAACTACGCGCCGAGCGAGGCTCGAACCCAGGACCTTCCGATCCGAAAGCGAGTGTCATACTACTAGACCACATATGACCCCGCGTGACTCTCAGTCAGTCCGCATAAGTCTACGTCATGTCAGTCAAAATCTATTCGCAATAAAAAAAAATCACCTGAGCATTTATCTTTATTATTGACCTCCTTCCAAAACAAAGACGCCGACCTTTATGTAAATTTTATGACTCTCGACCCAATTGGATAACCCTATCATTTATCATGATTTATTGCGGCTTTCAACTTACATAGATACAGCTTTTCATTTATTCAATACCCACAATAACTTTTGTCACCCGAAATAAGTGACTTAACCAATATTTTTTTTTTACGAGTTCAATGGATAATTCATCTCGATTAATGAATAAATTCGTGAATGTAATGCTCATATACTTGTCACCTCCTCTTCCTCCTCCTCCTCCTCCTCCTTCTCCTCCTTCTTCTTCTTCTTCTTTTCCTCCGCCTCCTCCTCCTTCTCCTTCATCATCATCATCATCATCATCATCATCATCATCATCATCATCATCTTCTTCTTCTTCTTCTTCTTCTTCTTCTTCTTCTTCTTCTTCTTCTTCTTCTCCTTCTTCTCCCTCCTTCTCCTTCTCTTTCTCCTCCTCCTCCTCCTCCTCCTCCTCCTCCTCCTCCTCCTCCTCCTCCTCATCATCATCATCATCATCATCATCATCATCCTCCTCATCATCATCCTCTTCCTTCTCCTCCTCCTCCCTATCCTCCTCCTCCTCCTTCTTCTTTTTCTTCTTCTGCTTCTTCTTCTTTTTCTTCCTCGTTATCCCTGATATTGTCTTCGTGTTTAAATGTCTAATTGATGAAGAAACGCCATTGTCTTCCTGCACTCTGACAAGGACCCATACAATTTATGTACACGGATCCTCATCTCATGTGACCCATCGCTTCAAACAGTGTTATAACAGAATGAACTTGGGTCCGCATTCGTGTACCGTCGCGAACCCGTCAATAAGCTTCGTCACAACACACCGTTCAACTTGATGCTCTGCGGTTTCGGGTTCGTTCCCAGATTGGGTACATGTTGGACAGGTGGAAAGTCGCGAACCCGCCCAGAAGCTTCGTCACATCACACACGTTCAACTAGATGCTCTGCGGTTTCGGGTTCGTTCCCACATCGAGTACATGTAGGACAGGTGGAAAGTCCCCACTGATGAAGCGATTTTGCCGTTAGGCAGGTTCTCGACCGAAGCCGATTCGCTACCACCCAGCGCCTCCTCTTACTGGTGGAGAAGCCTGGCAACTTCTCACCTAGTTTCGAGGAGTCGATGTCCCCGCCCCCTCAAGGGATCGAATTCGTCCAAACCGAATTCCTTCTAGTTTTGGCAGCAGCTTCTTATGGTTCACACTATTATGTTATGACGATCGACCCAATCAGCAAAGTCCGGTCCGCATTCGTGCACCGTCGCGAACCCGCCCGGTAGCATCGTCACAACACACCTTTCGACTAGATGCTCTGCCGTTTCGGGTTCTTGCCCACAGACCAGCCCACTACTACGAATAATTCTTAGAATTACGAAAATTTGTCCCCAATTTCAGAACTTCGTCCAAGTCATTAAAACACATTGAAAATGAAAGTTGACGCCAGGCTAAAGCATTCTAAAGATTTCGAAGTGTTATTCAAATCTTGTGAGAGTAAATTGTTGATTTTTAAGGTTAACTATAGGGACTACTAATGAAGAAGTATTAGAGCAAACTGAAACTAAAAGGTTATTAATTCGTACAATAAGATAAAGACAAATGCAATTTTAGGGCACCTAAATCGACATAAATGTATTGAACATCTTGCTCTCACAGGAAAGATAGAAGGTAAAAAGAGTAAAGGTAGACCAAGAAAAGCACATTTGAATAGTTTGGACAGCTGGGTGACAAAAAAAGAGAAAAGTAATATTAGTTTTCTGAGGTTATCTGATCAGAGAGATGAATGGTGTTCCATAATCACCGATGTCTGGCACAGACTTGGTACTTGAAGAAGTAGAATAGGGACTACAATTTTTTATCTTCTAAAAATTACGAATTTTTTAAATTTTCAAGTAGGTAGGTCTGGAATTATATTAATTAAAAAACAAAAAACAAAACCGGCAAATTCATATATTATACATTTTGTTCATAGTTTAGGTCTAACCATCAATTTTCAGAAACGGATTCATTCCGACATGATACTGATGTGAGTTGTTGGGTCACATATAATATATTCTTTATAGAGAAAAAAAACATGAGCATTTATATAGAGCAAAATGTCCTTGTGATCAAAGCGCTTTACAACCTGGGGTCTCTAGCCAACAGCAACACTTAACATCTGTAGGGGGTGTTACCAATTGTTTTGTTTTTTCAGACACAGACAATGCTGTTAAAGGCCAGGTTCTCATTTTATACCTGAGTACGGCGAGAGAATGTGAACAAAGAGCCTTTTCCAAGGTCTCAAACTCTGCACATTCCGATCCGAAGGCGAGTGTCAGCCCACAAGACCACCAAGTCGTCGTACTCTAACAAAACATTCTATATTTTCAAAACTAATACTTCCTGATTTCAATCGATCAAAATAACTCTCAAAACGTCATCAACAGTCTAGCGAAAGAGTGAAAATAGAAAGGCTTCGTATGGCGGTGTGTCTTTTTTACGAAACCCGCCGAAACCCGCCGAAACCCGCCGAAACCCGCCGAAACCCGCCGAAACCCGCCGAAACCCGACGAATCCCGACAAAGTTATGGGAAGTAGGTGGCTGTGGGGAGTGAACCTAGAACTCAGGGAAGTGTACACCATTGGGGAGTGAACCTGGGACTGGGTTTCGGCGGGTTTCGTAAAAAAGAACCAGTGCTTTTTACGAAACCCGCCGAAACCCGCCGAAACCCGGCGAAACCCGACAATATACAGCAAAGTTATGGGAAGTAGACAACTGTGGGGAGTGAACCCGAGACTCAGGGAAGTGTACACCAGTCGGGAGTGAACCTGAGACTAAGTTTATCGGCCGGTTTCGGCGGGTTTCGTAAAAAAGAATTAGTGCTTTATTACGAAACCCGCCGAAACCCGCCGAAACCCGACAATATCCGGCAAAGTTATGGGAGTTTGGCAACAGTGGGGGGTGATCCTGGGAGTCAGGGAATTGCACACCAGTGGGGAGTTAACCTGGGACTGTGTAAAAAGGATATCAGTGGGAAATAAACCTGGGACTAAAGGGACATGGATACCATTGAAAGTTGAAGCCGGATATGGGAATTGAGTACCAGAGGAGAATGAACCTGACACTATAGAAGGTGGGCGCCAGTGGGGAGTGAACCTGGGATTCAGGGAATTGCACACCAGTGGGGACTTAACCTGGGACTGTGTAAAAAGGATATCAGTGGGAAATAAACCTGGGACTAAAGGGAGATGGATACCATTGAAAGTTGAAGCCGGATATGGGAGTTGAGTACCAGAGGAGAATGAACCCGACACTATAGGAGATGGGCGCCAGTGTGGAGTGAACCTGGGACTCAGGGAAGTGCACACCAATTGGGAGTTAACCTTGGACTGTGGGAGATGGATAACTGTGGGTATCCGAGCCGAACTATAGGAGTTGAGTGCCAGAGGAGAATGAACCTGACACTATAGAAGGTGGGCGCCAGTGGGGAGTGAACCTGGGATTCAGGGAATTGCACACCAGTGGGGATTTAACCTGGGAATATGTAAAAAGGATATCAGTGGAAAATAAACCTGGTACTAAAGGGAGATGGATACCATTAAAATTTGAAGCTTGGTATGAGAGTTTGGTACCAGAGGAGAATGAACCTGACACTAAAGGAGGTGGGCGCCAGTGGGGAGTGAACCTGGGACTATGTAAAAAGGATATCAGTGGGAAATAAACCTGGGACTAAAGGGAGATGAATACCATTGAAAGTTGAAGCCGGATATGAGAGCTTGGTACCAGAGGAGAATGAACCTGACAAAAAAGGGTGTGGGCGCCAGTGGGGAGTGAACCTGGGACTATGTAAACAGGATATCATTGGGAAATAAACCTGGGACTAAAGGGAGATGAATACCATTGAAAGTTGAAGCCGGATATGAGAGTTTGGTACCAGAGGAGAATGAACCTGACACTATAGGAGGTGGGCGCCAGTGGGGAGTGAACCTGGGACTATGTAAAAAGGATATCAGTAGGAAATAAATCTGGGACTAAAGGGAGGTGGATACCATTGGGAGTTAAAGCCGGATTTGGTAGTTGGGTACCAGAGGAGAGAGAAACCTGACACTATAGGAGGTGGGCGCCAGTGGGGAGTGAACCTGGGACTATGTAAAAAGGATATGAGTGGGAAATAAACCTGGGACTAAAGGGAGATGAATACCATTGAAAGTTGAAGCCGGATATGAGAGTTTGGTACCAGAGGAGAATGAACCTGACACTATAGGAGGTGGGCGCCAGTGGGGAGTGAACCTGGGACTATGTAAAAAGGATATGAGTGGGAAATAAACCTGGGACTAAAGGGAGATGAATACCATTGAAAGTTGAAGCCGGATATGAGAGTTGGTACCAGAGGAGAATGAACCTGACACTATAGGAGGTGGGCGCCAGTGGGGAGTGAACCTGGGACTATGTAAAAAGGATATCAGTAGGAAATAAATCTGGGACTAAGGGAGGTTGATACCATTGGGAGTTAAAGCCGGATTTGGTAGTTGGGTACCAGAGGAGAGAGAAACCTGACACTATAGGAGGTGGGCGCCAGTGGGGAGTGAACCTGGGACTATGTAAAAAGGATATGAGTGGGAAATAAACCTGGGACTAAAGGGAGATGAATACCATTGAAAGTTGAAGCCGGATATGAGAGTTTGGTACCAGAGGAGAATGAACCTGACACTATAGGAGGTGGGCGCCAGTGGGGAGTGAACCTGGGACTATGTAAAAAGGATATGAGTGGGAAATAAACCTGGGACTAAAGGGAGATGAATACCATTGAAAGTTGAAGCCGGATATGAGAGTTTGGTACCAGAGGAGAATGAACCTGACACTATAGGAGGTGGGCGCCAGTGGGGAGTGAACCTGGGACTATGTAAAAAGGATATCAGTAGGAAATAAATCTGGGACTAAAGGGAGGTGGATACCATTGGGAGTTAAAGCCGGATTTGGTAGTTGGGTACCAGAGGAGAGAGAAACCTGACACTATAGGAGGTGGGCGCCAGTGGGGAGTGAACCCGGGACTATGTAAAAAGGATATGAGTGGGAAATAAACCTGGGACTAAAGGGAGATGAATACCATTGAAAGTTGAAGCCGGATATGAGAGTTTGGTACCAGAGGAGAATGAACCTGACACTATAGGAGGTGGGCGCCAGTGGGGAGTGAACCTGGGACTATGTAAAAAGGATATCAGTGGGAAATAAACCTGGGACTAAAGGGAGATGAATACCATTGAAAGTTGAAGCTGGATATGAGAGTTTGGTACCAGAGGAGAATGAACCTGACACTATAGGAGGTGGGCGCCAGTGGGGAGTGAACCTGGGACTATGTAAAAAGGATATGAGTGGGAAATAAACCTGGGACTAAAGGGAGAAGGATACCATTGAAAGTTGAAGCCGGATATGGGAGTTGAGTACCAGAGGAGAATGAACCTGACACTATAGGAGATGGGCGCCAGTGTGGAGTGAACCTGGGACTCAGGGAAGTGCACACCAATTTGGAGTTAACCTGGGACTGTGGGAGATGGATAACTGTGGGTATCCGAGCCGAACTATAGGAGTTGGCTACCAGAGGAGAATAAACCTGACACTATAAAAGGTGGGCGCCAGTGGGGAGTGAACCTGGGAGTCAGGGAATTGCACACCAGTGGGGAGTTAACCTGTGAATATCTAAAAAAGAATATCCGTGGGAAATAAATCCGGCTTCAACTCCCAATGGTATCCATCTCCCTTTAGTCCCAGATTTATTTCCTACTGATATCCTTTATACATATTCCCAGGTTAACTCCCCACTGGTGTGCAATTCCCTGAGTCCCAGGTTCACTCCCCACTGGCGCCCACCCCTTTTGTGTCAGGTTCATTCTCCTCTGGTACCAAGCTTTCATATCCGGCTTCAACTTTCAATGGTATCCATCTCCCTTTAGTCCGAGGTTTATTTCCCACTGATATCCTGTTTACATAGTCCCAGGTTCACTCCCCACTGGCGCCCACCTCCTATAGTGTCAGGTTCATTCTCCTCTGGTACCAAACTCTCATATCCGGCTTCAACTTTCAATGGTATTCATCTCCCTTTAGTCCCAGGTTTATTTCCCACTGATATCCTTTTTACATAGTCCCAGGTTCACTCCCCACTGGCGCCCACCTCCTATAGTGTCAGGTTCATTCTCCTCTGGTACCAAACTCTCATATCCGAATTCAACTTTCAATGGTATTCATCTCCCTTTAGTCCCAGGTTTATTTCCCACTCATATCCTTTTTACATAGTCCCAGGTTCACTCCCCACTGGCGCCCACCTCCTATAGTGTCAGGTTCATTCTCCTCTGGTACCAAACTCTCATATCCGGCTTCAACTTTCAATGGTATTCATCTCCCTTTAGTCCCAGGTTTATTTCCCACTCATATCCTTTTTACATAGTCCCAGGTTCACTCCCCACTGGCGCCCACCTCCTATAGTGTCAGGTTTCTCTCTCCTCTGGTACCCAACTACCAAATCCGGCTTTAACTCCCAATGGTATCCACCTCCCTTTAGTCCCAGATTTATTTCCTACTGATATCCTTTTTACATAGTCCCAGGTTCACTCCCCACTGGCGCCCACCTCCTATAGTGTCAGGTTCATTCTCCTCTGGTACCAAACTCTCATATCCGGCTTCAACTTTCAATGGTATTCATCTCCCTTTAGTCCCAGGTTTATTTCCCAATGATATCCTGTTTACATAGTCCCAGGTTCACTCCCCACTGGCGCCCACACCCTTTTTTGTCAGGTTCATTCTCCTCTGGTACCAAGCTCTCATATCCGGCTTCAACTTTCAATGGTATTCATCTCCCTTTAGTCCCAGGTTTATTTCCCACTGATATCCTTTTTACATAGTCCCAGGTTCACTCCCACTGGCGCCCACCTCCTTTAGTGTCAGGTTCATTCTCCTCTGGTACCAAACTCTCATACCAAGCTTCAAATTTTAATGGTATCCATCTCCCTTTAGTACCAGGTTTATTTTCCACTGATATCCTTTTTACATATTCCCAGGTTAAATCCCCACTGGTGTGCAATTCCCTGAATCCCAGGTTCACTCCCCACTGGCGCCCACCTTCTATAGTGTCAGGTTCATTCTCCTCTGGCACTCAACTCCTATAGTTCGGCTCGGATACCCACAGTTATCCATCTCCCACAGTCCAAGGTTAACTCCCAATTGGTGTGCACTTCCCTGAGTCCCAGGTTCACTCCACACTGGCGCCCATCTCCTATAGTGTCGGGTTCATTCTCCTCTGGTACTCAACTCCCATATCCGGCTTCAACTTTCAATGGTATCCATCTCCCTTTAGTCCCAGGTTTATTTCCCACTGATATCCTTTTTACACAGTCCCAGGTTAAGTCCCCACTGGTGTGCAATTCCCTGAATCCCAGGTTCACTCCCCACTGGCGCCCACCTTCTATAGTGTCAGGTTCATTCTCCTCTGGTACTCAATTCCCATATCCGGCTTCAACTTTCAATGGTATCCATGTCCCTTTAGTCCCAGGTTTATTTCCCACTGATATCCTTTTTACACAGTCCCAGGTTAACTCCCCACTGGTGTGCAATTCCCTGACTCCCAGGATCACCCCCACTGTTGCCAAACTCCCATAACTTTGCCGGATATTGTCGGGTTTCGGCGGGTTTCGGCGGGTTTCGTAATAAAGCACTAATTCTTTTTTACGAAACCCGCCGAAACCGGCCGATAAACTTAGTCTCAGGTTCACTCCCGACTGGTGTACACTTCCCTGAGTCTCGGGTTCACTCCCCACAGTTGTCTACTTCCCATAACTTTGCTGTATATTGTCGGGTTTCGCCGGGTTTCGGCGGGTTTCGGCGGGTTTCGTAAAAAAGCACTGGTTCTTTTTTACGAAACCCGCCGAAACCCAGTCCCAGGTTCACTCCCCAATGGTGTACACTTCCCTGAGTTCTAGGTTCACTCCCCACAGCCACCTACTTCCCATAACTTTGTCGGGATTCGTCGGGTTTCATCGGGTTTCGGCGGGTTTCGGCGGGTTTCGGCGGGTTTCGGATGGTTTCGGCGGGTTTCGGCGGGTTTCGTAAAAAAGACACACCCTTCGTATGGGAACAAAACAGACCATGGACGTTTCGGGCACAAACCCTACCGACTTCAGACAGCCCCTACCGTTTTCTACTTTTCCGTGTTGATTCACTCTTTCGTTAGTATTTTATGATCACCGGCTTCAGGCAGCCCCTACCGTTTTCTACAACAAACAGTCTCCAACCTGAAAAAATCGAATACTTTGAAGCCATGGATTCGATACCTTTTTGACAAGTTGACGGTTATTCTAGTCGATCGATATGTGACTGTGACGTAACATTTTCTGTTTGACCAAATACGGCAAAACAAAAAGTGTTTTATCCTAGAACAGCGAAATAGTTTCCATCTCATTATATATTTAGGTCATTCCTTATTTACTTATATAATATTTCGTACTTTGATCTCAGATTCCTATCTCTTATTTTCGTTTCGATTTCTTTTGATGCCTGAAAGTTACTGATGTATGGAAAGACAAAAAAAAAAATAAAAATAAAAAAAAATAAAAAAGAAAGCCGGAACGTCCCGAGTGACCTGGATCGTTAAGGTTTTGTGCGGCTTTGTGGTTGGTCGTATGACACTCGCCTTCGGACTGGAAGGTACAGGATTCGAATCCAGATCGGATCGAAGCGGAGTCCTTAGAAAAGGCTCTTTACTCACATACTATCACCGTATTCAGGTGATAAATAAGTATCTGACCATTATTGTTATTCTTCTTCTTCTTCTTCTTCTTCTTCTTCTTCTTCTTCTTCTTCTTCTTCTTCTTCTTCTTCTTCTTCTTCTTATTATTATTATTATTATTATTATTATTACTACTACTACTTATTATTATTATTATTATTATTATTATTATTTATTATTATTATTATTATTATTATTATTATTATTATTATTATTATTATTATTATTATTATTATTAATATTATTATCATCATTACTATCAGTATTTTTATCATCATTATTACTAATAATTATAATTGAGCTTTTATATAGCGCAATATCCACTAACCGTGCTCAAAGCGCTTTACAAGGGGTCCCTGGGCAACAGCAACATTTAACATGTAGGACATGTTAGGCGATATTACAGGGTTTTTTTCCAACAGAGACAACGCTGTTAACGGCCAGGTACTCATTTTACACCTGAGTACGGTGAGAGAATGTGAGTAAAGAGCCTTCTCCAAGGACTCAACTATGCGCCGAGCGAGGCTCGAACCCATGACTAAAGTATTATAATTGAGTTAGGTTTATAATATATTCTTTTGAGGAAGATAGATCTGGTTTCTTAACAAATTAATTGCCGAAATCTGGAAACATACATATTTAAACATTTGGTCAGAAAACTCGTCCTTCAATTATCGATCGACTTAAAGTACCCTCGTCTTGGCAAAAACTCTCAAACCTGGGACTTCTCGAAGATTGTAGACGTATCCTTCTCAGGACCCGACTTTTATGGCAGCTCTATCTTGTCACGGAAAAAACCAAGTAATCTCATTCCAAGACAAAGACAGAAAGCATGTTGGAAAACAAATATAAGGGGAAAGAAGACACAGTATGTACGACTCTGCCCACCATGGGAGGTCAGGAACCCCACCCAGAATATGTAGCTTTCTAGAGTACGGAAGCCAACTGGTTAACGGAGAGATCGACTTTCTCAAACCATTTACTCTCATTATTTAACTTATCATAATGGCAGCCTTATTATAAAAGAATGGCTTGTTACCCTTTGGATAGAATGCTGTTTTGGTCAAATCAAAATACAAAGGTTGGATCTTAAACAAAACAAGCTACAATCTCACAGAAAGCACAGGAGAAGAAAAATAGAATTGAATATTTTACAACCTGAAGTAGCTAGAGATCAATTTGCTTTTCATTTGTTCAAGTGTGCAAGTAAAAAACAAACAAACTAAAAACAAAATTATAATAAAATAAAATAAAATAAACCAAAACAACAACAATTACAAAACAAACAAAACAAAACGACGACAGCAACAAAAACAAAACAAAAGAAACAAAACAGTTTTGAGATGATCTGTCACAATTGTCCGATTAGTAACAAATAACTACAACTACAACCCCAAAAAGGTATAGCAACCTGGCAACAACTGCCGATAGAAGAAACGAAATTGACGTCACTCAGCTCCTTATTACTTTACTGATAAGTTCTCACTAAATTATATCAATCAGAAAAAAAAACAACGTGATAAACGTGTAATTTTACATATACTTTTTCTGTGTGTGTTGGTACGTTACATCCTGCTGGCGGATGTTGTGCTTTTTTTCCCTAAACGCATAGCATCAATTATAAGAGTGGTCACGCTTGATTGGATGTCAAAACCACTCGAAAGAATTGTTTTTATCATTGATTCGATGAGGTGTTACTCGAACAAGGAAGCCCGACACTTCCGATTGAATCCTTTCCCAGTTTTTCTATATCACATTGTACAAAGTAATCATTGATCATCAAATTATGTCCCATTCACCAATATGGTTGGCTGTGTTTGACAGTTATAACCACTCAAGTGTGATTCAAAACTTCTTTTATTATAATATTGTAAATCTTTAAACCCAGGGCTATTCAAGGTATGCAGATATATCAACATTGTAAGGGATTTTCAGCTGATTATTTTGTTTAATGTCTGTTTGGTTTTAATTTTGTTTCATTCGTTTTGTAATAATTGTTGTTTTGTTTGTTTGTTTTTTGTTGGTTTTTTTCTCTCGTTTCTGGCATTCCTCCAAAACGGAGGCCTATTTTCCGGAACCATACTTACTTACTTACTTACTTGTCCGAACCAGCGACCACCTGAGCTCTAGCCCTTCGGTCTTGTGCCATGACGTAGAAGTTAGATGTCTTTTGTAGTTGTTCCAGGTGACTATAAAGTGTGTTACTGATGCTTGGATTTGGTGGGAGGAATGTGCATCTCAGGTCTTCAAGAGGTTGACATTCAAGCAAGTGGTGTGTTACTGTTTCATTGGGGTGTTGACATAGGGGGCAGACCGGAACCATACACTCGCAAAATTAAAAGAAGTCTAAAGCTTGAGATTTTTTTGACAACTAGAGGCACATACACAAATACATACACATGCACACACACACTTACACACACACACACACACACACACACACACATTCTCTCTATCTCTCACACAAAAAGTCCCATTTACAACATAAACTTTAAAACTATATAATTGATCCTTAAAATATAGTATAGTCTTTAATTTAGATTTAAAACCAGCTAAACTGCCGGATACCCTCATCTCTCACGGGAGAGCGTTCCAAGCTTTGAACCAAAACAAGAGAACGCTCTCTCATCAAGTTTTGTATTTGTTTTTGGTACAAGTAGCTGACAGGAAAAAGACGAGGATCTCAACATTCTTGGCTGTCTATAACCATGGAGTCATTCAGATAAGTAGGCTTGGACTGATCCTTCGAGGCGGCGATAACCAAGGACTGCAGCTTTCTCTTTTTCGTTTTTAAAAAATCAGTCTAGCTTCATGATGTTGTATCTTCTGCGGACGTTTAATTTTGGAGTAAAAAAGACCTCCCCCCCCCCCCCCCCCCCAAAAAAAAAATAATAATTTAAAAATGAGGGAATTACAACAATCTAAATTAGAAAATATAAGGGCTGTGATTAGTTTCGTCGTTTCTGCCGCGGAAGTTAATGGTCTTATAATACCAGTTATTTTTCTAAGGTCAAAATCAGACCTTTGTACACTGCGCTTATCTGAAACTCCATCATCATTGAACAGTCAAGAATTGTTCCTAGATTTCTAACTTTTGTTGATGGACTAATTAGATTACCACTCAATTTTATGACAAAAACTTCATTTCTATTGACTTTGATTTTACTTCCTAAAAACATAATTTCTCTATTATCTTCACCCATCCGTTCTTTAGTCTTCAATATACCTATTTTGCTTTTTTGGCCAAGAGCTTTTGGATCATTGAAGGATGTATTTCTTATAGAATTATACAACTGCGTATTTATAAAAA
>NC_088361.1:121050301-121057801 GCF_034508935.2 Berghia stephanieae
ATAATAATGATAATAATATAATAATAATAATAATAATAATAATAATAATAATAATAATAATAATAATAATAATAATAATAATAATAATAATAATAATAATAGCACGTCTTGTTTTGTCTTTTTTTTTTTAACCTCAACTATATACTCTTACTATTATTACTTTCAAATAAGGCGAAACACACCGTAACAAACACACACATACACCTCACTTTGCCCCAAGTTATGGCGGCCGACCGAAGAACATGCTCGCGTGCTCGTCACGGTAATTTTTTAGTGACGTAAAGTAACCCCGCCAATTCTCGCAAGCGATCTGGTAGTACAAGGTGTATATCTATGGGACTAAACGAAAGATACCTAGTCATCATTAGGTTATGAAAATGACGTGAAAGCGACGTCTTACATGACTCCAGGGGTTAGTTGTAAAATTGTTCATCTTTCCAACCCGTGACTTCAACGCCAGCACCTTCCAAAGTCATAATCCATTAATTATTTGTTTTTTGTTTTGGACTTTTTTCTCCTTTTTACTTAAGGTTTTTTACATTTTTAAAATGTATTTCCACTCTCGTTTTTTTTAAAAATCACATAATCTAGTAACATGCAACAACTTTATAAGACTCTGAATTGAAATTTTGCAGCCATAAACCAATAAATTCAGGATTGTCTATTTCCTTCGTAACGGAATATGACAGGAACAATGATTTATTCATGGACCGAAGACGATCTACCTGTAAGAGGGAAAAAACGGTGTGTATGTATGACACAAATTGACAGGTTATAACAAGAACTTATTAATTTTGACACAAATGCATCGAGGTGTAAGATAAAGTGAGATCATCCCCGTAATCATAAGAATCTGCCCATACAACCTGCTACGGTATCTTATGATTCAATATGTAACCAATTAATTGTGTATGTATTGTCCGGAGGACTGTTTACACACTTCCAAATTACAACGAGTTTTGAACCGGAAGAGATGAAGGCTTGGCGTCACGACTTGTGCTTTCCATTGCATACATTTTTTCCCAATTATTTTACCCAGAGAATTTATATTTTAAGTAATATCGTTGGATTGAGATCTCCCTTATCCTTTCAGAATGTCAAACATGACATTTCTTGAAAGCCCCAGGTTTGAAAGATTCTGATAAGTCGGGGGACATCTTAATCGATCGAAATAGTATGAATTAAAAGATTTCTGGATAAAATAAACCGTAAATAATGCAGCTCAAAGTTAGATAAATTGAAGTATAACGGTGAGGTAAAATATAAGGTTCAATTCTACATGTATATATTCTGCAGTAGACTTTTTTTTAAAAAACTTATTAAAAAGTTTGGCCCAAAAACGTGTTCATCAAATATCGATGGATTAAAATAAGGTCTCATTTTGGCAAAAACTCTCAAACCTGGGGGAACTCCCATTTTTAATTTTTTTTTTTAATTTTTTATTTCAAGATGAGGGTCATTTTAAATTCTCACAGGGTTGAAAATTGTTCCAAGATGAGGGTTAATTTAATAGATCGATATTTGAATGACGAGTTTTTCTGGCCAAACTGTTATATACCAGTATAGAAGATTAGCAAGTAGGCAGGTATAAACCAAGGACAAGTATACTGAATAAACTTAAGTTCATTAACGCAGACAGAGGGTTTAGACTTTTCAGGTTCCCCTTTTATCAATTAGTTTACAAAGTTGTTACTTTACGTTTTTAGACCACGCAAGTGGTTCATGAAGAGGTAAACCATTCTAAAAAAATATTTTTTTTTTAAATGAGCTTTTTTATAGCGCAGAATCCACTATAATGTGCTCAAAGCGCTTTACAAAGGGGTCCCTGGTAAACAGCAACATTTAACATGTAGGACGGGACATAACGCCTGTTAGGCGATATTACAATTTTTCGGACAAAGACAACGCTGTTAACGGTCAGGTACTCATTTTACACCTGAGTACGGTGAGAGATTGTGAGTAAAGAGCCTTTTCCAAGGACTCAACTATGCGCCGAGCGCGAGGCTCGAACCCAGGACCATCCGATCCGAAAGCGAGTGTCATACCACTAGACCACATAGCCGCATTTTAATAGTTTAAAAGTGATACTAAGCTGTTATAAGCTGTGGATTGTAAAAAGCAATGAACAAAAATGAATATAACAGCTTCAAAAAAGAGCAACACACCAAACGGGGAACATTACAGGCTCAAAACCATACCTCAGTCAATTAAATAACACGATAAAAATAAATAATGACATCACTTAAAAACCGGATACTCGACAGTAAATTATTTGTCACGTCCTTTTTTTCTACACGTAATAGGATCTTTTACGAGTGCATCTTTTTTTTATTACTAATATTGAACGACCATTTAGTTTGTAATGTAGTTTAATGCATTCTTCTGGTAGTTTTCAACATTCCTCTTCCCCCCTCCCCCCAAATACACACACACACACACACACACACACATACATGCACACACACATTTTGTTTTTATGTTGTAAATATCAAACAAAACAACAATACATAATTGGCTTAATTGGGAGGAGGGGGGTTATAGTATTTTCCTTATTTACTTTAGACAGATTAATGTGTCCCGTTTGAGAAACCCTAGGACAGAATCCACCGACTTGTATAATATACAATTCTTACACTCTTGCTTTTTGGAATTCCGGACGTATTCCCAACAGCTGCACGAGCTTGCGAATACGCATTGGGAATAAAGTTCGAATTCCAAAACGCAAGAGTGTAAGAAATCTTTTATTCTATCCCTCTATTTATTTAGATTTCGTCATCTCTGATTAAAAGACATTTCATGATACTTCTTTTTAAAAAAAAAATAATTTTAGTGAAATTCAACGTTTGATAATCTGACGTCACAAATTATTATTGTAAACTTAGGAAGAGGATTGAAATATATTATACATTTTATTTTACTCTGCAGTTACAGACACATTCTGGTGAAGACCTTGACAGAGAGAAATGTATATTTGTCTTAACCAGTTAACAGCCGTAACTCTGGAAAGACACATCTTTAAAAATTTGACCAGAAAACTCGTCCTTCAAATATCGATCCATTTAAATAACCCTTATCTTGGCAAAACTCTCAAACCTGAGACTCGCGAGGCCGAAAAAGAAACATCAAGTCATCATCCCCCAAGGTGTGATAACCCATTCCCCTCCTTTTTACCCTTCCCCACCCCGTGACGTGACAACCATTAGTGTCACTTACTCTTTAAATGGACTGAGTATTAGTGCCGCGCTGAGGACCGGACCGAGGACCGGTCCCACGGTCTTTTAGCTGTGAACCGTGGTCCGGTCCCAAAGAGGAAGACCGCCGGCGGTCCTCACTTCTTATCACCTTTCAACGGTCTGGCGCCATACTACTTCCCCAGCGATTCGTTGCCTCGGTCCTTTGCCTATCTTCCACCAATCACCACCCATCCCATTTAATTAATCGCACCCACCCCCCTTTGCCATACACTAAACGACACAGACGACCATAGAGGCAGACGACCACCTCCCTCCACTCCGCAAACCGCCCTTTCGTGTGTGAGATGGGGGGAACAGGAGGCGCACGCCTTGGACGATTCCATTATACGGGGTAAATTTCAAAATTTACTACACCATAATGATCGCAATGACAATGATCTATGATGAAGGCATGACCCCTCTTCTCTAATGGGTTATTGTTTGAAATGTATGTGACTACTAAAGATGTGTGTGTGTGTGTGTGTGTGTGTGTCTCAAACCTAGCAAGTTGCAAGTCTGATTTTTTGTTTTCTTTTGTCCATCTCTTGTCGCCACTCCTTTCTATCGCATTGTTGTCATTTAAAATAATACAATAATATTAAAATTTCGTTTGGTGTTTTAACTAATCAAATAATATGAGTTTCATTAGTTTCTTCCTTCCAAAAAAACCAGTTATAACGTCTGTATTTTTAAAAGGTCCAATAGAATATTTGGGGACCCCGATAGCTCAGTTGATAGAGCACTCTCTTTATACGCAAAGGGCCAGAGATCGATCCCGGGTGCAGTCGAGTTTTTTTCTGAATCCCTGTCTACTCAGCAGTGAATGGGTAGCTGGGTTTGTTAGATCTGGCGAAAAGTCACCATCGACCCCACTTATTACTTATTACTTATTACCGCATCCACCCCCTCTTATTATAACTTCACGTCTCTCTCTTACTCTTCAATGCTCGCTGCCCTCTCATGTGTGTGTGTGTGGGGGGGGGGGGGGGGGTAGGAGTTGCGTGTGTGTATAAACGCCACGAACAACTCGATCAACGCCTTGGGTGATTCCATTATCTCCGTTAATGGGGATAAATTTCAAATTTTATTCACGCTAAATTATCGAAGTAACAATGAAGTACTGTGATCAAATAAAGAAGGCATCACCCCTCTTCTCTAATTAGGTTACAATTTGAAATGAGTGTGACTACTCCGTGTGTTTTACTCCTGTAGACCACGGTTTTCATCGTGTAGCGGTCTTTAACGGTTCAAGAATGAACGATCCCATGGTCCCAAAGGTCAAAACGGTCTCTCAGGAATGTTCAATGTCGAAAAGGACCGCCGGTCCTAGGACCGGTCCTTGCGGTTTTCATTTCCCAGGGACCGTAGGACCGTGGTCCTTAAGCTTGCCAAGGACCGCCCCGCACTACTGAGTATGTACCTTTTTTCAACGCAGGGCATAATTAGAATTAACGGGCGGGGAAGGGGGGGGGGGGGAGATGGCCGTGTAGACGAGGAATTGCTTTACACCTGAAGGTACTCGGTTCGAACCCCGCTGTCAGCAACTTCTTTTTCTCTTTGAGCAAGAAATTTACCCCTACTGCTCATTTTGTGGCGCTGCACTGCGGCTGACGTTTGAATTTCCTTGATCCTTATTCAAGATAGAACCTAAAGACAAATAATTTCCCCTTGGGAATTTTTTAAAATTTTTATTCATTTTATTTCATTTAAATGCTGAGTAAAGGGAAGGTTATGCCACAAATATAATATATGCCGCCTTTCTCATTTATAGTCAGAGGACTGTTTCTTCAAATTATAATATCAATATTTGCTGTAATAGAGGAGACTGTTTCTTTGATTTCCTATTTTCTTTAATTATATATCTGCAGACCTGGGCATTTTTCAGAAAGGGAGAGGTTACAGCGATATGAATGGGAAGGAAAAGTCCAGGCACCAAACCTTCTGATCTTTTAGTTCCGAAATCCTTGGAAGTGTGTATGTAACCAGCCCTTCGAAGTACTTATAATGAAAAGGTTTCATAAAGGTGGTATAACTATTTCATTAGCAGGATGTATAAGCAGATTCTTGGGATTATGGGTAATAAGAGACCAAGGATGGATGATCATTTTTGACGACCAGCATATATTTAGACTAGAAAATAAGGTACTATCACTATGACACCAGAAGATGAATTACACAAGGTATTCGTTTTTCCCTTCCACTGCCCGACTATGGAAAAGCCTCCCAGCTGAAGTGGCTGAAAACGGTTGCCAATGTTGCCAACATGCCTTCACGCGATTGCTAGAGTTCACAACGTGACTTTTTTAATCTATGTGTTTTTTTTTTTGTTTGCTTGTTTTATTTTAAATTAGTATTATGTGCAGAGTTTTAGCAAGTTTAAAATGTAAAACCCTACAAACTGTGGAGTGATCCTCGACAATATTGGAGGTTTCCACAAGACGAAGAAGAAGAAGAATACGAAGAAGAAGAAGAAGAAGAAGAAGAAGAAGAAGAAGAAGAAGAAGAAGAAGAAGAAGAAGAAGAAGAAGAAGAAGAAGAAGAAGAAGAAGAAGAAGAAGAAGAAGAAGAAGAAGAAGAAGAAGAAGAAGAAGAAGAAGAAGAAGAAGAAGAAGAAGAAGAAGAAGAAGAAGAAGGTATGTATCCAGTCCTCCGGATGAGTGGTTTTACACTTTCAATGAAATAAGAACCCGTTTTTTTACATCACGCTTTTCTTCCCTAATCGGCCCCAATGAAGCCCGAGTTTTTTGTTCGTTGTTGTTGTCGGGTTGTTTTTTAGGGGGGGCGGGCGGTTTTTGTTTTTGTTTTTGTTTGTTTTGTCTTCGTTTTTTTTTTTTTTTTTTTTTTTTTTTTTTTGCATCGCTGATTTTGCTCTCTTAGTGAATACGGCAAAATTCTACCACTTCACATTGTACGAATACGGAACGTTCCTCATAGGCCTCAAAGGTTTTAAATCTATTTATATAAATATCACAAAATAAAGGGTCGCACAGGTTTCCTTGGCATGACTGGGTGTGTTCGGGTTCATCTTTTTCGGGTCTGTGTCAAGTGTTGTATCCAATATTATGTCTGTCACAGTCTCCTCTTCCCCTCCCACTACCACCATCACAACACATACAAAACCCTAAAAGTATTTAACTAGACATTTAAAAAAAAAGAGATATTTATCACATGGGATCTGTTATATTTTTTTAAAATTTGTGATTCGCCTCCTCCAGAGAAAAAAATGACCTTAATCAAATAGCGCTACATCCACTAAACGAGCTCAAAGCGTTTAGAAGGGGTCCTTAGTAACAGTAACATTTAACATGTAACACGAGACATGACGCATGTTAGTTATCACATTTTTCCCCGACAAAGACAACGCTGTTAATGGTAGGGTGACCTCCCACCTTCAAAGGAGGTGCCAAGTTCTCAGATCGAGGTCTCGTACATCTCCTACCTACTTAATTTTACCGAATCCCCACGAATGAGCCTCGTACGCCTCCTTCCAGCAAGGAAGTGCCGCGCTCTCATTCCATCAGGCCATTGATCCCCAACAATGGCCCTTTCAGTGCCGCCATTTGGGACACGTACTCTCTGCCCCCGCAGGAGCCGTTTCTCCAGCAAGTCCTGGCCCGCAAAGCCAGAGCTCCACGGATGTAGTCGCTGTCCTCGCCTTTCGACTGGACTTGTGTTAACATTGGTCCGCCTTACCGTTTTAGGTTGAGGCTATGGAGGGGGTGTCCGGCTAGCGGTGACTAACCAGACGCTAGGTGTTCGGTAAGCGCCGGCCGTGAAGCGGCTTACTAGACGAATGCCCGAGATAGGGGGGTGAGTCCCTATTCAGGCACCGAGTTGGATGACCTTTCGTTCGTGTTTACCACGTCAGGCCGACGTTAGGCGCCCGAAATCGACTGGCTTTCAGGGATGGTCTAGTGAAGGTCAACCGGTTAGCCCCTACCGCTAGATAAGCACTTAAGCGCCCCCCCCCCCCCCCCACCACTGAATATAAACATACGTCAAGGCGGTGATCCAATTGGGAGCGATGATATGACAGAGAGAAGAACAAAGCGTCCGCAATAGAATATGTATGGAACGACCCTTGTGATGTCCTCATAGATTTTCAATAATTTATGTATCGCCCAATAAGGGGTCGCACATACAGTCGCACAGAGCCCCTCGACATTACAGTGGTTATGTTCAGGCTCGTCTTCTTCAAGTTTGCGTCAGATGTTGTATCCAGCAATATCTACGCCGTTCCAGGTTGTATCCCATATGAATGCCACTC
>NC_088361.1:121060301-121067801 GCF_034508935.2 Berghia stephanieae
TGAAGCCGAAAACATGATTCTCGCCAGATCGGCGTGTTAAAAAACTGACATTGAAAAAGACGTTTGAATTTCAAAGGAAAGGGTACACTACAAAGAAACAGTAATCCTTGGATAATACAGGAGTGTCTGCCAGGTGGGTCCCAAGAATGTTGACAAGTGACATGAAAGAGCAATGAATTTTTTTTTTCTCTTAACTATTGAAAAGGCACGAAGACAAAGGTGATGCCTTTATTCAGCACATTATAGTCACTGGAGACGATTCATGGATCCACCTTTATGACCCAGAGAGCAGACGCCAGACAATTGAAAACGGACACAAGAACTCTCCATTTGCAAAAGAGTTCAAAGTAGTGGTGTCGGCTAGAAAAATGTTGCTCAAGAGTTTATGGGACTTTGAAGCTGTTGTTCATATTGATTTTTTTGCAAGAGGGCAAAACAGTGAATTCCGAAAAATATGTTGCCACGCTGGAAAAAATGAAAGCACAACTGAAAAGAGTGCAACCCCAGAAAAATGCGATATTGCAACAACGCTCGACCTCACACGAGTCAACAGACTCAAACCGCAGAGTGAAAAATGAATTTCTCCACCCAGCCACATCCACCCTAGAGTCCCGACCTAGCACTTTCCGACTTCTTATTCCCTAAATTGAAGGAGTATCTCAGAAGAAATCACTATGAAAGCGACAAAGGCTTCTGGATCTTGGTGTAGAGAAAAAGGACGTCAGTTTTTGCCGACGGGATACGTCAAATGGTGCAGTGTTGGCAGCTGTGTGTTGGTTGTGACGGTAACTATGTCGAAAAATAATTTAAGCAATACCTGTTGCTGAAGTTTCAAGCTTTCTTTTGATGTATTGTTTATTGGTAACTGGACTGGTAATGGTCTTATTTGGCGGGGTGTAATCGAGATATATTTCTGGCCCCTCTGTCTACCCAGTAACAGCTGGGTCTGTTATGTTTGGCAGTGAATAAGCGGCTTGTCAAAAGGGTAGCAAGCAATTGTTTCTGAATATTTAATATATGATGGACAACTAAATGGACTTTTTAACGATAAAACCACTTATTTTACGATCCTGCCAATTCATGCAATTATTTTAGTTAAAATACTCACATGTTCTGTCTGCCATATCAATCCTACAACACACAAGACTATGTGTAACTTAATACATTTATTGCCTGACAGGCCAACTTCAAGAAGAATAGTCTAATCACTCAAAGGAGATCTAAAAACAATAACAAGATCGCAAGGTCGTCAACTTCATTCATTTTACAGAACATTCAGCTCTTTGTTATTGATTTTAGCCAGCCAGTTGGAAGATAAATCCTCACTAAAATATAGCAGACTATAAATGTTTAAGATTACACATAATTTCGTGTCGTTTAATTTGGCAGGCCGATGTTTTGAGTATTTTGCTTAAACCCATAGCATCAATAGGCACTATAAGTACAACAAGCATACCGACAAAACGACCTAATCTTCTATTTTGACGCAGCGACCCATAGAATTCCACTATCCAGACCTACGACTGTGCTACCAAAATTTCGTAGAACTACGTATTTTTGGCTCCAAACCGACAATTATATAAATATCTTTGATTCAATAAAAACATCTTTAAAACAAGTTTTGTTGCCGTAGCTAGTCTATAAATGACAAGTTGGTAATTTTTACTGGTAGTTCTAGTGTCTAATATGTTAAAACCCCTGAAAACAACGAATTTTTTCTTCACTATCACAGTGAACCTTTCTTATCTTTTCTTTGTTTTTTTTTTCGGTCAATTGTCAAAGTAAAAACAAAACAAAAAATGGTTAAATTGTACATGATCATAATATCGAGGGCTCATTTCAGCTAGTTGGAATATAGTCAATAAGATAATGATTATGATTCCGACACGATCAAACAATTTAAATCCCAGTCATACCATTCCACTCTCCAAGAGAAAGACCCCTCCATTTAATTTTACACAACACGTCGTGATCTTGCCCCCCCCCCCCCCCCACCCCCCACCCCTTCTCCCCCGCCGAACCACTTCTGCACTACGTTTTCATGCTTGACTGCCCTCAACCAATGCTTTCAGCGTGCAAGGTCGCACCGTCTCATGCAAAATAATTAACATCACATTAATAATTAATAATAATAATAATAATAATAATAATAATAATAATAATAATAATAATAATAGCAACAACAACAACAACAATAGCATCATCATCATCATCATTATCATCATCAACAACAACAACAACAACAACAACAACAACAACAACAACAACAACAACAACAACAACAACAACAACAACAACAACAACAACAACAACAACAACAGACCTGCAAAATATGGTCACATTGCTCAAGATCATTACGTGACAGTCGTAGTTAATTAACAATTCCATTAATATTGAATGGTAAATGGGGTATCGATTTTTAACTGAAATGTTACACAGCACGGCTGGAGGGCAAGCGTGCACATAGCAGAAGTTCAGGGGTCAAACTGTATATAAAGCACTAAAGCCCAAAGTGCCGGAGTTATTATTATTATTATTATTATTATTATTATTATTATTATTATTATTATTATTATTGTTATTGTTATTATTATTATTACTATTATTGTTATATATTCGTATTATTGGTTAACTACACTTGTGCATTGACGTTATATTACATAAAGTATATTCCTGTTTAAGTGTATTCTATACTGCCATGTAATTATTAGTAATATGATTTATATAGAGCTTGAATAAACCACTTGTTGATTGTCCACCAATGAGTGTCTTCCCTGTCAGTCTTTGTATGCACTGCCTTTGGTGCATAATAATAATAATAATAATAATAATAATAATAATAATAATAATAATAATAATAATAATAATGATAATAATAATAATAATTTTATTACTATTATTATATTATTATTATTATTATTATTATTATTATTATTATTATTATTATTATTATTATTATTCCATCACAATCATCATCATAAATATCATCACTATTATATTATTATTATTATTATTATTATTATTATTATTATTATTATTATTATTATTATTATTATTAATGTTATTATTATCATCATCATAATCGGGGCCACGATATTTCAATTTAGGTAAAACATTCGCTTCATATGTTGAAGGAAAAAGATCGATCCCGGATGAAGTGGAAATGTTTTTCTTCCCACCAAACAATGATTGGGTGGCTGTGTCTCTTAGACCAGGTCGAAAGTACGTTTTATTGGGCTGGCGTCCTACCTTAAGAATAGCTAGCAATCGTTATTCTCCGTTTGGGGCCATGGGGTCTATGGTTCTGAAATTTCTATCATCATCATCATCATCATCATCATCATCATCATCATCATCATCATCATCATCATCATCATCATCATCAGCACCATCATCATCATCATCATCATATCACAATCAGCATCATCATCATTACCAATTTTATGACTATTGGAAGAAAGACCAATATAAACCAATTTGGGAAAGAATACAGCATAGATAAAACTGCATACGAATAATACTTCAGCACCGCAACTCACAACAGTACACATATTATTTAATTCTTACTCACCGTGTACAAAATCCTCCGAACAAGAATACACAACAGACACAATCAGGCAAAACCCGGTTCCAATGAACTCCAGTGACCTCACAGGTCGCAAAGTTAGAACGAAGAGATGGAATTTACTTGTCACTCAGAAAATCCAAAACCACATCACATCACGACAGCTGTAACAGTTGTTGTTTTGATAGTTAAAAAAATTAAAGTCACAGAGCACACTGCCGGTGTCGCGAATTGTTTTATCTAAAAACTCTTTCCTTGTATTGTAAGCACGAGTTCACAAATAATTGTGTTTACACGCGTGCATGAAACTGCGAGTCATCAATGCGACAATTCGCCATACAGCAGCGTCTTCATGCTTTTTACTTTTCTTTTGGAATGACAGTGAGTCGTCGCTTTCGTGTATCACCTGCGAATCGAATGACGGACAACTTGCTGACATTCAATCCACCACTACAGTCAGTTGCCGCCGTGCCACCACCACCACCAACTACTTTCCCGATCCAAAATAATAATTTAAGTCACCGATTCACACAAATCCGACAAACCAAACGCAGTCAGTCGAATCGTTAGCGAGTCAGTCCACATCGCCGTCGTCTGCTAGGGCTCTGACTCAACCACACGCTGTTGATATCGATGAAAACGAGGACGACGACGATGACGACGACGAAATCGAAAGGCGAATGAGGTGTTAACCCTTTAAATGCGAGACTAAGTTATGCGGCTATGTGGTCTAGTGGTATGACACTCGCTTTCGGATCGGAAGGTCCTGTGTTCGAGCCTCGCGCTCGGTGCATAGTTGAGTCATTGGAAAAGACTCCATACTCACATTCTCTCACCGTGCTCAACTGTAAAATGAGTACCTAGCCGTTAACAGCGTTGTCTTTGTCCGAAAAATTGTAATATCGCCAAACAGGCGTCATGTCCCGTCCTACATGTTGAATGTTGCTGTTGACCAGGGACCCCTTGTAAAGCGCTTTGAGCACATTTAGTGGATATTGCGCTATATAAAGCTCAATTTTAAAATAATTTTTTATGACCATCTCCAACTGCTGCATTGAAGGTTTTACGTTTTTTTATGCGTTTAAGTAAAATAATTAACAGTTTTGCCGACCAGTCCAATCGTGCCAATACACAAAACAATATATTGTGAAACCTTAAATGTTTATAATCTGATTGAGAGAATTTACTGAGTACTAATCACCCAACTAAAAACAACTACAAAGAGCAGATTGACGTTAATTCCACCCATTCTATTTTGTCTTATTGAACCTTCTGCTAAGAATGAAATTTTAAAATTGACTTATAAAATTTGAGAAGAAACGATTGTCTCCGATAATGAGAGTGAGTGAGTTAGTTAGAGAAGTAATTTAAAATATTTTTTAAAACTTTCCTTGTTTTTTTTTTTTTTTTGTTTTTTGTTTTTTATTTATCTATTTTTTTTTTTGGTATTATTATTTTGACTTTATATTCAATTTTCTTCATTTTAGTTCATTCCGATATAGATAATATGCGCTTGGCTAAGAACTCACAACATTCCATCCGGAAATATAACGGACCAACACACAAAGCTATGTGTAACCATGAACGTTAATGTCTGGTTAATACAGTTTAGTGAGAAATATTAAAAAACGCGGATGGCAAAAAACAATAACAAAGACTTGAGTGACGTCAACTTCATACTATCTATAATATTATATCATTGGGGTTATGACTCGAAATTTCTTTCAAAGTGGATTTTCTCCCAATGTTAATCTTATGTTTTAAATGAATATTAAATCATGTTCACTTACAAAACGATACGAATCATATCACTGGTTGATGGGGAACAAACGTGTGATTTCAAACAAAAAAAAAAACACCCCAAACAAACTGGTTCTAACTTCATTGGAAGTATAAAACTACTCTTCCGGGGGACTGGATACATACCTTGTGGAAATTATCTTTTGGTTTCAGAGTGGTGACATCTTATTTTATAGTCTTATGATATTTATGCTTATCGTCAATAAAGACTTCCATTCTCGCTCTTGTACGTCACGTAATACTTAAACTCTGCCTTTTCATCTGTTGTTAAAATAGTTATGCCACCTTTTGATTCAATATGAAAACCTATTCATTATTAGTCCTCCGAAAGACTGGTTACATATACACATCCAGGGATTGGGGAACCGGAAAACAGAAGCTGTGACGTCACGACTTTTCTTCCCTATTATTTTTCACTCGTTGAAAACGACAAAATATTATAATGTCGGGTTAGAGTATAATCGAGACCCGCCTGTATGCGGTTAATATCATACCTGTCTTAGGTGGGTCGTTGTCTGCGGTCCTTATTAAAGCAGTCAATAATGAACAGGTAAAGAGTAAAGTGTGGATGTCCACAACTGGACTACTATCTACATAATTCCATACGGCCGGTATTTTTTCAACTTTCACACTGACGGAACTGATAGTAATGTGCAGTTTAATAACCCTCGTTGAATTTATGGTTGGGTGTCATGGTATTACTGGTGCGTAGTATTTTAAAAAGAACTGAAAGATGACGGGAAATAGGTATATTATACATTTTGAGTTTTAGCTCTTTGCATAACTATAATCATTCTTCTAAACAAAACATATTAAACTTAACCAAAGTCTCATAGTTTCCCCAATAAATTCCATTTTCAGAATTTATGCCTATGGCACTTCGACATAAATAATAAATATCGCTTTAAAAAAAAGAATGTTTGAACAAGTCGAAGATATTGAAACTGGTGGTCTTTACAATTCATCCCATTTGCTGCCTATTTCAATCCCTGGGTTCCTCCAGAGAGATTTTATGATTATTTTAATAATCGGGCTCTCTGACTCCGTATGGTTATGAAATGGGCTCAATGATTTCGTAGAAATCTAAAATAATGCATATATATATATATATATATATATATATAATATAATAATATATATATAGTGCTAGACACAGGAGAATGAAAAATACAAGAAAAAACACACTACAAAAAAAATAATAATTAAAAATTAAAAATCAGCCAAACTGATTTTTGTTATGTGTTTGCTTGTTTTTGCCTTTCTTGGCTTTTTTTTAGTGTGGAATTCCCCACCCCCCCCCCCCCCCCCCCCCCCCTCCCTCTCTCTCTCTCTCTCTCTCTCTCTCTCTCTCTCTCTTTCTCTCTCTCTCTCTCTCTAGGATTTTTTTGAATTTTATTCTTATTTATTTTTCTTCGAGGCAGGCTAAAGTTTTTTCTTCTTCTATTTTTTATTCCTCTGCCATAATTTCATACAAACCTTTGCAGTTTTCTACTATCTATCACACACCGGCACCGGTGCCTATACACCCTCATGTGATATCAAGGATTTTGTGTCGCATTTGAAATATGGGACAACTGTGGGATTTTTTGTGTGGAAAATATGAACCTTCGCCCCCAATCTTGTCTTATGCAGGAGTGAAGCAGATGTGGAAAAGTAAATTTAAAGTCTAACCAGTTAACTACCGTTCTGTGAAAAACTCTTTTTTAAAATTTAGCCAGAAAACACGTCCTTCAAAAATCGATCGATTTAAATGATCGACATCATGGCAACAACTCTCAAATTGGGATCTCGCGAGGTAATGAAATTATGTTTGTTCTCCTCAATATATGAAAATGAATATCAACTGGTCTCAATTTTCGTAAAATAGGGGGGGGGGGGGTAGCTCAGTTGATTGAGCTCTCCCTTCACATGCAAAGAGATCGGGATCGATATCTGGGTGAAGTCAAGAATTTTCTCCCACCTCCTCCTCCTCCCCCCCCCCCTCCCCCTCCCTCGTCCACCCGTCAATGATCTGGTAGCTTGGTCTCATAGGTTTGATTAAAAGTACTTCGCAGACTAGCGTCCAATCCAAAGGTAGCAAGGAATTGCTTTTGTCCGTTTGCATGTTTGGGCACGTTTATGTAGTGAATATTGCA
>NC_088361.1:121072801-121090301 GCF_034508935.2 Berghia stephanieae
TAATGTCGGCAGATTGTAAAATTAATTATGCTGGTGTATGTAGGCGACGCTGTGAGCAAAATAGGTATGAATTATTTAAAATCCTGAGAAAGTTAGGAGTGATTTGAAATAAATCACTACACCACCTACTCCCTTCATTTAGTCTGGTATTTTAAAACCTGATTACAGCCGTACTCTGTAAAAACTCGTATACAAATATAAAATTTAGCCAGAAATCTCGTCCTCCAAATATTATCAATTTAAATTACCCTCATCTTGACAAAAACTTTCAATTCAAACTTGGGACTTCGAAGTCCTAGGTTCGAGAATGTTTGCCAAGATGATAATCGATCGATATTTGAAGGATGAGTTTTCTGGACAAATGTTTAAATACGAGTACGGCAGTTAACTGTTAAATGGTCAAAAAATATGAGTGAGTTTTATTTTTATTAAATATAATGACATGCAGGGAAATGTCTAGTCAATCAAAGAGTTCTTTGTCACGTGGTCTATCCATTGCTTTCTCTGTCTTTGACATAAGTTGTAACCATCTTAATCGACGGATGCTTGAAATAACAATGCTTATTTTTGTTTGTTTGTTTAATTTTGTTTTTGTTAGTAATTTTTATTTTTGGCCAGAAAAATATTTATATTATTGTACAGCAGAGTTTATATATACGGCTCAATGAAAATAATAAATATAACTAAAAATAGATTTGAACATTTATATAGCCTAATCATTGGATCTACCATGCTCAATGCGCTTCACAATCTTCCATTTAATCCCCAAGCAGTCCATCTGGAACTATATTCCATTTCATACAGTACAAGTCGTCTGTCAGGCGTATATGTGTTGTAGTAGCTCTCTTATGCTTACAACACCCATCACCACCTATAGCCAGATTCTCTTTCAAACGGGAGTCGGGTGGGATACTGTTTGTAAAATGCCTTACTCAAGGACACAACAAAGGGACCAGAATATTCCACGATCACTGCCACCGATCTTTCCACTGATCACGCTTGATATTGCTGGATTTCTGTGACCAGACGAGACATCGTAAAAGCCATCGAACCACAAATTTGATAACACAGTAATTGTTCCAGTGATGTAGAATGGGAATAGAATGCGGTATAGTCTTTGTCTCATACACAGGACGCTTTGAGTTTGAGTTATTGTCTTCTCTGAGTGGTCTTGAGCAAGTTGACTCGCCCTAGCTGACTTTGGGGCGCTTCACTGCTGCTGTCGACTGTGTTATCCCAGTCTTCCGTATTAACTAAAGATAAAGTAAGGTTTTTCTCTTTCCCCAAGATAAATTTTTAAAAGGAATTTATTTATTTATGTATTTATTCATTTATTTATTATTTAGTTAGTTAGTTATTCATTTAAATTTATTTATTTATTTATTTATTTATTTATTTATATATTATTTCTCTATTTGTTTTCATATTTATTCATTCATATATTTGTAATTTATTCATATTTTCGGCTACATCATTTCCACTGCATTCTCATTTGATGGCCAGGAGAAGAATGACATTGTCATTATCCTCACTTACTACGTGAGCATTTATATTGTGCAATTTTCCCTTACCGTGTTCAAAGCGCTTTACAAGGGGTCCCTAGCAAACAGCAAAACGTAAAATGTAGATGAGAAATGACACCTGCTGTAATGCGATATTAAAATTGTTTTTATTTTAGACGGAAACAACCACGTTAAATGCCAGGTACTCATATCACACCTATGTACAGTGAGAGAATGTGAGTAAAGAGCCGTTTCCAAAGGCTCAACTTTGCGCTCAGAACAGGTCCAAATGCAAGAGTCATGAATAGAACAATGACCTCAAAGCGCATTTCTTACATATCGGTAACTTACTGACTTAATGCACTCAGTCATCAGGGATTCCGTATTTTTCTTAACCGCGTAGCAAAAGCTCTCCATTATTTTGTGCAATCAAGATACCATTTGCTTCCATTCGCAGAGGGATCATCTCCGAAGGGACAGGTAAAATGTGCTAAGGGATTACTGGATTACAGTTGAATGGTGCCTGAATACAAGCTCGAAGCATTGGAGATCAGGTGACATGGCCTGAAAACACACTAATTGACATGACCCGATCTGGTACAAATCCCCTAATCACCACAGGCGTAATATTTTACCAGCTAAGACTTTCCCATTTTAATGATGTTGACTAACTGTTCAAAAAGTAGGTATTTGTAGTAATCTTAGATCCATAAGATTTAGTAAACTGAAGTTTATCCCGGTTTCTGTAGTCACGGACGTGGACGTAGAGTAATAATTGTGACGATCATCACAACACGGCATTAAGTCGGGATGACCCTTATGCTTAAAATTGAATGTTAACTTAAAAAGTTGAGAAGATCTTCTTCTTCTTCTTCTTCTTCTTCTTCTTCTTCTTCTTCTTCTTCTTCTTCTTCTTCTTCTTCTTCTTCTTCTTCTTTCAGCTTATCCCGCATTTTGCAGGGTTACCATAATGAATGTCACATTTCCATGTATCTCGGTTCATAGCATCATCATCCTCAAGGCCCAGTTCTTTACTTAATTTCCACTGCCATCCTGCTGGCCACTAATGACAGAGGCGGTCGTTTTTATCCCGGGCTTCGGCCGATCCGTTATGATATTTTTGATTTAATTCATTCATTAGTTGTGGCTTGAGCTTCACTGCCAGGATGCCCTTCCGGAGCAAACACTTCTCATTTATCCGGACTTGTGACCGGCCTCACTAGGTGCTGGGTTGCACTACACAAAGGCTGGGTTAAAAGTTGAGATGACATAAATGACTAAATTGAGCCGAGTGAGTTTTGGTTTTTAAACTTCTAAGTACTTAAATCTTGTAATTCTCGTTACTTTTATTTTAAACTCAATGTTCCTCACCGTATTCATTCCGTAATACATAATACTTTTGATGGGACGTTAAACTATCGCATTGTATTACTTTCCGCCAGATCTTGCAGACCTAGCTACCCATTTACTTCTAGGAGGAGACTGTGTGAAAGAAGACTTTTCTAAGGGCACATCGTCGAGCTGACTCGGACCCTCGGACCTAAATCATGCCGTGTTACGAGCCCAGAACTCTATCTCTTTTCACGGAAGTAATATTATAATTACAACCATTTAAAGACCGGACTCTATTTCTTTCCAATCTAAATTTCTCCACATATTTATCTGCTTAGAACGTTACACCTAACCATTTTCACTGCGCGTGCTTCAACAAAGTCCAAATCACATTACTGTTACTTCTATCTTGGTGAAAACGATAAGATCCTAGGCAAGACTGTCGTACACTGAAAAAAAACATTACAAATTTTGGCTAGAAAACTCGTCCTTCAAATATCGATCAATTACAATGACCCTCATCATGGCAAAATCTCACAAACCTGGGACTTCGCGATTAAAATAACCCTCATCGTGACAAAACTTTCAAACCTGGAACTTCGCGAAGTCCCAGGTTTAAGACTATTTGCCAAGATGATGGTCATTTTGATCTATCGATATTTGAAGTTTCCTGGCCAAAAATTAAATACGTGTAAGTTTTTTGTTTAGAGTACACAGGATAGATAAGATAAGATAAGATAAGCTTTCAAAAATTTCAAACCTGGAACTTCGCGAAGTCCCAGGTTTAAGACTATTCGCCAAGATGATGGTCATTTTGATCTATCGATATTTGAAGTTTCCTGGTCAAAAATTAAATACGTGTAAGTTTTTTGTTTAGAGTATACGGGATAGATAAGATAAGATAAGATAAGCTATACTTTATTCATCGAAAAAAATGGAAATTCGTTTACAGACAGTGGCATGCACGAAAATGTATAAACACAAAGTTGAGAATCTATGGCGACAATGTACATAGCAAATGCACAAAAATTTAAAAAATATGCAACCAAGAACCAATAGCAACACTTTATAAATCAATTTGATAAATTGAGATAGGCCATACCTTTGGAAAAACGAACTCGGCTTATAAAAGGTTAGTTCGACATTTTAGAGTCAGATTTGTAAGTGGAGCAAAAGAAGAAAAAGAATGAATTCAGCCTGTAGAACCGGTAATAAGACCACGGACATCCCTGTAATCAATGATGCCTTGACATTGACAAAACATCTTTTTATTACATTTTTGGCCAGAAAAAAAACATTTCAAACCTGTCGATGACAGGATAGGATGGTCCTAAACTTGTTAAAAATTCTTAAACTTGAGAGTTCTTTACAATAAATGACCCCCCCCCCCCCCCCCCCCCCGCCCTCCCTAAAGTCTTGGGGTTTCAGAATTTTTGAAAAGTTGATACTCATCATGTTTCATTGGTATTTAAAGCAAAAAAATTCTGGCTAATTTTCTATTTTGAAAAAGTGTTTGATCAGTTTGGAGAGAATGTGGATGGCCTTCAAAATCTTGATCTTGCTTGTTCATAGCTGCGGGATTCGGAGTGGACTCGCTTCATCGATCATCAACAGGTTACAGGTCATGTTTGCGTAAGTGTGTAGTAATTGTTTACCTTTCATTTGGATGTGTATGGCAGTGTTTGATAAGATTTCAGTGTAGTAACCCTTGCTTGAAGCAGTGGCAAGATCGAATGCAAGCAAGAGGTTTACTTTTACCGGCATCATCATCATCATCATCATCATCATCATCATCATCATCATCATCATCAGCAGCAGCAGCAGCAGTAGCAGCAGCAGCACCAACAACGAACAACGACGACGACGACAACAACAACCAAAACAACAATAACAACAACAACAGCAACAACAACAACAACAACTACTACTACTACTACTACTACTACTACTACTACTATCACTACTACTACTACTACTACTATTACTACACTACTACTACTACTACTACTATACTACTACTACTACTACTACTACTACTACTACTACTGCTGAACACTCTGCTTGACTCGATATATCTACTTTACCATCGATCATGAACAATCGCTTCTTAAACTCGAAATATCACTTGTACATCAAACATGAAAGAGATACGGCAGCATTATAATTGCGAAATATCGTACAGTCAAGAGAGTATGGATGAGGGTAAGATAAATTGCTAAGATAGATAGATAGAGAGATAGAAAAGATAGACATAGATAGATAGATAGATAGATAGATAGATAGATAGATAGATAGATAGATAGATAGATAGATAGATAGATAGATAGATAGATAGATAGATAGATTGCGAGAGAGAGAGAGAGAGAGAGAGAGAGAGAGAGAGAGAGAGAGAGAGAATGTTTGCAATGGAAAAGAAATAATCCTTCTGTCATAAAGACTTATATCGTTTCTCAAAAGTTAACAGACAGTATTAATGGGGAACGATAGTGTGATGTCAAAATACTGGTTCCAATCTCATTGGAAGTTTGAAACCAGTCATCCTGAGGACTGGGAACATCCCTTGTGCAATTGATTTTCCGGTTTCCGGTGATGGTGCGGATATGTGGTCTAGTGGATCGGAAGGTCCTGGGTTCGAGCCTCGCGCTCGGCGCATAGTTTAGTCTTTTGGAAAAGGCTCTTTACTCACAATCTCTCACCGTACTCAGGTGTAAATGAGTACCTGGCCGTTAACAGCGTTGTCTTTGTCCGAAAAATTGTAATATCGCCCAACAGGCGTCATGTCCTGTCCTACATGCTAAATGTTGCTGTTGACCAGGGACCCCTTGTAAAGCGCTTTGAGCACATTCAGTGGATATTGCCCTATATAAAGCTCAATTAAAATTTTGTTTATTTTTTTTGTTTTTTTTTGGGGGGTTTTGTTTTTTATGGCATTTCATTTTCTAGCTTAAATAAATGCTGTTCGTCAATAAAGATCGTCCATTCTCGCTCTTGTATTTTTCTTTCTGGCACTGTGTCATACACACATTTTCTGATTTTTAATATGTATACACTATCATAATGCCATCTTCCAAATTTATCACTTCTATAATACGGGAATGAATCGTCTCAAAACGGTAGATATTGACTTAAATTCTAAAAGAAATATTATTTAAATCGATGTGCTCCATGGATGTGCGGCTATGTGGTCTAGTGGTATGACACTCGCTTTCGGATCGGAAGGTCCTGGGTTCGAGCCTCGCTCGGCGCATTGTTGAGTCCTTGGAAAAGACTCTTTACTCACATTCTCTCACCGTACTCAGGTGTAAAATGAGTACCTGGCCGTTAACAGCGTTGTCTCTGTCCAAAAAAAACCCCTGTAATATCGCCTAACAGGCGTCATGTTTCGTTCTAATTGTTACCTGTTGCTGTTGGTCAGGGACCCCTTGTAAAGCGCTTTGAGCACATTTAGTGGATATACGCTATATAAAAGCTCAATATTATAAGAATGAATGTCGTTTCTCAAAACAGATGAGGTCCCAAATATTTAAACCCTAACCATTTTAATTTTTATTGGGAGCGATCTATATTCAGGCTCTCGTCCAAAATTGTGGTCCCCATTGTTTTTTAAGAGGATCCTAAGAGAGGCTGTCGTTTAAAACCCCTCGATTACATTACATTAAGACCGCTTGAGTGGATTCGCTTCATTGAACACGACCCCTATATGACATGTGTTTGCCGAGTGTGTTGTTATTGTTTTCATTCTGTCCTGCTATTTAACTCTCTTTAACTCGGATTTGCTTTTACTCTAACTGTACCTTATGTCTTGTCTTGCTCGCAGCCTTCGTAATGTCAAAGTCTGACATTTCCCTAGAATCTACTTCACAATAATCGAGGATGATGGACAAAAGAAAATGAAAAGGGAGTTTTAGTATATAGATAGAATGCGCTTGGCCAAGGAGTTCACAACATTGCCATCCGGAAATATAACGGACAAACACACAAACTCTGTGTAACCATGAACTTTTATAGTCTGGTTAATACAGTTTAGTGAGAACAACTCACAAACGCGGATGGCAAAAACAATAACAAAGGCCTGAGTGACGTCATCTTCGAACTATCTATAGTTCTCATGGGAACGATAAATGATCCTATTGCTTGGATCATTGAATGCATCTTACTGCTCACTTTCTTTTGATGGTCGTTGCCTTGTATTTCGACGTAATTTTAGGGCAGTGTGTGGCTACAAGTTAACGGAAGCTAAGGGCTTTCTCTGGTGCAAGTATTCGAAGCTAATAACATTCTTTTTCATTGACAGACTAGAGATGTTTCCTTATTCTATACATATTGGTACATCAGGCCATTCAAATTTAACATAACATAATATAATATTACATGGTTAAAGGCTTAAATTAGGACTGTATCCTTTAAATGCCTTTGATATCAAGAATACAATGTGATTTATAAATAACATCATCAGTAATAATTAAACCAATAACCATGACTGGTCGTTAGATAATACATCTCTCGGTCTATCAAATACTCAAAATTATCCTGAGACCACGCATTCTTTGTTTCGAATCTAATATTATTGAATAAGGGAATAGTTCGAAACATTAAAAATTTTTATCTGACATTTGTATTACATCTGGATAAGTAAATTTGAATTTATCTCCTCGTATAAACAGTATTATAGTAGAGAATGTGATGAATTGTTAATAATCAATATTATCAGTCTTGTGAATCAATAAATAAATTTGAATCGTCACCACGATTCTTGCGTACTATGATCTGTACAGTATTGATTAGGGAATCCAACTGTTTTAACCTTTTTTCATATGAACAATAATAGGCATCTTGGTAGAGGTCTTGTACATTTCAAAGGCTTATTGTCTCAGGTCTGTGTCTTATTTTTGTTTGTCTATAGGACACCAAATCGTAATGCCATATTCAAGAATGGGTCGAAAAAGCGCCTTGAACCAAAAAAAAAAAACAAAACAAACAAAACAAAACAAAACCAAGAGAAAATACATTTAACAAGACTTTAAAAAATTGTAAAAATATAATCCCCATAGTTTTGTTAGCTCAGTTAATACAGTCAATATGAACATCAAAGTTTAGACATCGGTCAAAAATAACGCCAAAATCCTTTTCAAATTCAAAAGAGGACAAAAAACTGCTTTAAAGGGTTAGTATAGTAATCGTTACATGGTTTGTTTTCCCCCATATGGAATTACTTACATTATCTGGTGTAAAACTCAAGCAAATACTTTTTATACAAAGAAAATATATTGAATACTCTTCAATCGTGTTATCGACAAATAATTTACAAGGAGAGTCAACAAATGAAGATCATTTATATATAGTATGAAAGCAATGATCCAATACACTCCCCTGGGGAACACCACTAATAATATTCTGATAGACATTTCCCTATTCACAACTACTCTCTACTGTTTTATTAAAACATTTAATACAATCATAAGCGTGTCCAGTAAGTCCATAGAATCTTAGTTTAGAGATTTTTTCATATGAGGAACCAAATCAAAAGCCTTAAGGTAATCACACAGGCGTTTATTGCTTTCAGTTTAGTTCGCCAGGTAAATCTAGCCAGTCTAGTGATGATGAGTCATAGCTTTACACTGAGAAAGGGAGACAATTTTTTCGCCGTTTTGATCGATTTTTTCTGAATTTCAAACTAATGTAGTTTTGCCGTTATTAAGTGTAGCAAAAATATTTTTATACGTCCAAACAGTTTATTAACAGAATTTTCATTGATTATGTAATCATAATTATGATGGTGTTAAAAAGCAAGAGGATAACCCATGAAATTGATACATAAATTTAAGTGAATTAAAATTTTTAAGAGAATATTTTAACATGTTCAACACTTAAGATTTTAAAACAAAAGTAATGGAAATTATCTTGAATATCTGTAGAATGTAGACATATAAAGTTTATACCAGTAGATTGAGGCGTTTTTGAGATATCAGTTTACCTGTACGTAAAAGTAAGGATTTTGAGTAAGGTAAAATTTAAATCAAATCACAACATTGTCTTAATAGAATTCTTTTAATAAACCAGAAACAATCAAATGTGATTCATTTATATTTATCCCAGAATCAACGAATTATAAAAATTCCATTAAAAATTGTTATGTAAGGCATTCATTTAAAGACAATCAAAACCACTAAGAAAATCTTAAAGAGTATTAATAATTTTCATAACCTTATTTTTGAGACCACGCCCATTACTTTTTTCATGTACTTGACTTGCACCTCTTTTAATTTGTGTGCCATATAGACTGCATATAGCACATCACTGGTGAAAGATTAGGATCATATTCACCTCATAAAGTATTGTTTCTTGTTCAGAGTTTTCTCATTGAACCAAAGGTATCAATACCTGCTTCGCATTTCTTTAAATTATGTATCAGTGAGAAACATTTCTCGCAAAATGAAATATGTCAGAATTTCTCATTTATATTTATAGTCAATTGTTGATCACGTCTAGAGTCTTTTAATCCTCTCAGCACGGCTCTGTACTCTTTCACAACAAATTCGACATATTTCATTAGTACTGGTGTGATGACCGTCTTCAGTGTGTCTCTCCATGACCTGAACAGAACTTAAATAAGTACATTTAAGAAATATCTAAAATTTCCGCTTAAATTCAATGAAATCAAATTAATAAATGTCTCTTATCATCACTATCTAGTTTTATTATTGGGTTTCTAAAATATCATGAAATATTCTCCTCTTTGTTGGTAACAAAAATGATTATTGAGATTCCTTTCCACACCCTCTATTCTTAAATCCCTGAATCTACATAATAAAGTATATATCATATGAAAGATAATTTTATCTACTTTTTCTGATCCCTCACACTTGATGGTAAAAAGTGTTGGTTTGATATTTTGAATTTTTAAATATTTCTTAAACTTATAATTTTAATATTTATTTCATAAAAAACTCTGATTATTCAAAAGAGGAAAACACAAACTTATCATTTAATGATGTAAATAAAAATAATTGCGTCTTGTAGAGGAAAAATTGGCCTTTGTATCCATATATGTTTGAAAATTATGAAAAAGATGCTGCGTCCACAACGGGCTGAGAAAATTGAGTATTTTGATGAAATTTCTACTACTCTCTGCCTGAGAGAAATTCAAAGCGATGAGATTTACCTGCAGACATAATTTATTGCCCTTGCACCACGTCTTGACAGCTCTTATCAGTGTGGCTGACGGTGGATTGTTTACATTACTTGATGGTAGCCAGTGAGGGAAGAAGTAACTAAAGTGAAAGTTTGGGCCCTATTTAAACGGCTGTGATCAAGACCTTTAATACATTTCCCATATATATAATTAATAAATCTTGTAAAGTCGTCAATAACTTGTAACAATCGCGTAATGCATAACCTTTTCATGTCACGTTTACGTCACGTTGAGGATATTCCAAAAGTATGAAAGAAAGCCTTCTTTTCATTAACACCTTCATTACTAATTAGAGAAAGGTATTGCAATTTGGAGCGAAAATTTATACAAGAACTACGAGGCATTAAACACAACAGAAAATCGTGGAGTTCGGTAACAAAAGTAAAGAGATGGATACAGATTTAAGCATTTATATAGCGCAATATCCAATCAATGTGCTTAAAGCGTTTTAATGGGTCCTACCACAGTCTTCATAAAAACGTGTCTGTTTCACGAAGTCGCACAAGTTCCTTGGCTCAAGAGCATTGCTACTTATTTCATTGGTAACGATTATATATGTTATCTGTAACAATAGCCCTATTTCATGGTCGTGACAATACGATGAGATGCGTGTCCACTTCCTCCTCCTCTGTTTTTCTTTTTCTTCCCTTCTTTATCACCGTCCTCTTCCTACTCTCCTTCCTTCTACACCCTCTTATCATCATCATCATCATCATCATTATCATCATCATCATCATCATCATCATCATCATCATCATCATCATCATCATCATCATCATCATCTTCAATCATCATCGTCATCATCATCATAGGCCTCTCCTCTTCTCCTTACTCCCTTTCTTCTTCTTCTTCTTCTTCTTCTTCTTCTTCTTCTTCTTCTTCTTCTTCTTCTTCTTCTTCTTCTTTTTCTTCCTCTTCCTTCCACTTCTTTCCATGAGCTGCAGATCACCTTTGATGCATATCTCAGCTGATGTCTTTCGGAATAAGGTTAAACCTTGTGTTGGAAGAACATCTGCAATACCGGCATTATTTACTATGTCATGCGGCAAACAGTCCACACTATGCGCCGCTAAGAACGGGACCCGAACCCTGGACCTTCCGATCCGAAGGCGAATGTCATACCACAGACCGCATAAGTAGAAAAAACAAAACAAAAATCCCCCAACAAAACAAATAAACAAAAAAAAATCAACAAAAAAAACAAACAAACAAAAACAAAAACAAAGAAACAAAAAAGAACAAAACAAAACCCCAAAACAAACCAAAATTTGGAGAAAAAAACCCCCAAATACAGAACCCCCCCCCCCCCCCCCCACAAAAAAAAAGAAGAAGAAGAAGAAGGGAAAGAGGAAGAGGGTGAGGAAGAGAGGAGGAGGAGAAGAAGAAGAAGAAGAAGAAGAAGAAGAAGAAGAAGAAGAAGAAGAAGAAGAAGAAGAAGAAGAAGCGGAAGAAGAAGAAGAAGAAGAAGAAGAAGAAGAAGAAGAAGAAGAAGAAGAAGAAGAAGAAGAAGAAGAAGAAGAAGAAGAAGAGAAGAAGAAGAAGAAGAAGAAGAGGAGGAGGAGGAGGTTGGGGATAAAGAAAAGGAATGAGAAGAATGAAAAGAAGATGTTTATGATCGACTTGTATTAAGCTAATCAAGAATTTACAATTATACGGTACTACACGGCCGGTTATACAACGACAAAACCCCGTATCGAGGCAATGCAATGACAAACCCCGTATAACTGGACTTACGGGGTTTTGTCGCTGCATCAGCTGATAGAAATAGCAACATACGGTGTTTTAAAAATGTTTAACTTTTTTATTTTTAAGAATTGCCTTGTAATATTTTGTGAGTAGATGCAGGGTGTCATTCTGATCACAATGATATAAAAATGTCTGTTTGACCCAATTTCGAATATACGGGGTTTTGTCGTTGTACGGCAGGGCGGTCTCAAACCTTCAAATACTTAATTCTAAAGGTAAAGGATTGTAAATAGCAACTCCATCTCAACATTCTCTAATCAAACTTTGTAATTTTAAACAATTCTAGAGGTTTATCTTCGGTTATCAAACGTCTACAACAAACTCTTTCCCACACATATATATATATAAATATTGTATATATTATATTTATAATAATATACATTTTATTATAATAAAGAGTTATAAAAGCAAACATCTATACCCCTATAATTTCCTCATCCCAGCCACCTCCCTAGCCCCCAAATATTTTTTTATTATCAAACATTCATTTGCATCTTATTGTTAAAATATCAATGGGAATCAAAACAGGCTAGGAAATATATATAATTATGGCTGCGGTGATTTTTTGTTTGTTGATTTCTTAAAAAGTTGAATGTTGTATTTTAAAAATACACATGTGGAGAATGACTTTGATGCACCTGGATTTATGTTATACAATGATCACATATTTTAAACTATGTCTATGACCTATCGCCTCAAATCAGTTTACGTTGTGGTTGTTTATCAAGAAGTCTAAAACTTTAAGGATTGAGGCTATTTGGCAAGTTGGCCAAAATTGAAAAGAAGTGTTTTTCCAGTTTTAGTTGTAAAGGAGTTTGCTCCTGAAACCCGTTCAATTTCTTTGACCACTTCAATGTCCAGTATCCTATAGGACATTGTCCAACAAATAAGCTAATAATTGCTTCGAGTTCATTCACCTTTAAGGTTGTTTTACTCTTACGGTGGGTGACGTCAAAACATAAGAATGGACAATAAAGAAACGCCGAGAGATCAGCAGAATTCTTTAGAATGAGAGGTACATAATATTAAAAAAACCCATACAAGGGTTACCCTATTTTCTATACCGTTTACAAGGTTTTGATCCAACGGTCGAAAATAACACGGTTGACCGCCCATATTCGTCACAGATTTTAGAAAATCAACCAGTCTGAATAGCATCATGTAATTTCCTGTTGTAAAGTAGCAAATGGATTTAACTCTTACGAGAATGCGTTGTGACTTCTGACAATATTTTTAACCCTTTGACGGTGAGACTGAATTTATTTTCCATATGACGCATGACGTTTTCATTGGGAGCGGTATATGGCAGAGACAACGCTGTTAATGGCCAGGTACTCATTTTACACCTGAATACGAAGACAGAATATTAGTAAAGAGTCTTTTCCAAGGATTCAACTTTGCGCCGCTCAGAGCGGGACTTGAACCCGGGCCTGAAGGAGAGTGGCCTCGGTAAGTTTCAAGTTTAAATGATTAGAAATATGAAATGTTCGTCTTCCGCACTTTGAGAAGTCCTTCAGAGCGGTGGGGCCCATGGAGCTGGAGCGTGAAACGAGCAAATACAATTGATTGCTACCCTTCGGATATGAGGCTAGTCTATGGTAAAGTACTTTCTGCCAGATCTAACGACCCAGCTACCCGATCACTGCTGGGTAGACAAAGGGGAGGGGATGGGGGCGGTCAGACAAACTTTTCGACTTCATACGGGATCGATCATGGTCCTTTTGCGTGTGAAACGAGTGCTCTTGCAACTTAGCTACCGGGACCCCCTTTTAAGACTGTATCTATTCTTCTCTCTAAAAATTGTTAACTTGATCAAAGTCTTATATTCCTTGACTTTAAATTCAATTTTCATTATCTAAAACATTCCGACATTACACTGTTTACACTCAATAGGTCACAAATGTTTGAGCGTTGCTTTTGAAATTATAGCTTTGGTGATCTCAATGATTGTCATGAAGCTGAAGATGAAAAGCCTATCCAATATATGGCCCATCGCCTCAAAATGGTGTAGTATGTAGCTGTGATTTAAAATGTTCACAGTCGAATTAACAATGATAATAACCTTTTGTTAAGTTAATATGTTTCATTGAAGGCAATGATGGATACATTTTCTGACGTGACAAAAACTAACATTTTAAAAATCATTTTCTGGTACAGTAGTGTATTTTGGATTTTAGCAAGCCAAATTACAGCATGCTCTGCAATACGGCACGTTGGAGCTGGGTGGCCGGATTTTATCGACATACTCTCTTGCGGAGGATCGTCACATTGCCGTCGTGTAAGAGATTGAGTACCTTAATGATCCTGAAGGTGACGCAGCCCAGATACAATCATGCTGGAACAGCTGATGGTGAAATGTCAGACTAAGAATGATCCAACTTGGCGTCTAGATAAGGCCTGGCTTCTCTTGGACCTACATCTCCACAATAGTCATACGCTACTACTACTATCTACATAATACTAAGTCGTTGCCGCCCATGTGCGTTGGATTATGGCACGATCGATTCTACTAGCACGCATTTTGGCTTCTCCCGAGAACGTGCTAGAATCCAGAGAGTACCGTTTCTTGATCACCCAAACATAATACCGTTTTGAGACGATGGGTCACCACGAGAAGACTTATGTAAAGTTATTAATCTTTACATAGTGGTAGAGTTTGGAAAAGTCATTCAAAGTAAAGAGACTAAAACTAATCCATGATAATACCATGACATTCTAGCTATTTTGGAGCCTAAATCTAGACAGAAGGAAATCATATTTTATTATAACAAATCATAACAAAAGCAACTTTTAATCAGTTCCCCAGGGAAATTGAATTCAGTACAAATTTATTAATTACAAATTCATTGTTGTTATTATCATTATCATCGTCGTGAGAGTTCTATTTTGGTAAAGGAAATATGTTTTTCAATGTTTTTTCAAGGGGACAATGCACAGTCTTTGCTTCGTGTACTCAATAGGTACCGAGTTAGACTACCCGCCTCGTTGTGTAGCCTTGAGCAAGTCACTTATCTCACGTTGCGGCGCTGCACTGCTGCTGACTCCTGATTTATTCCAATCTTCCCTTGGAATAGACCCTAAAGACAAAATTTCCCTTTGGAAGTTAATAAAGGGAATTTTATTTTATTTTTTAATGTCTATCAAAAGCTGTACGGCTTCGTGGTCTTGCGGTATGACACTCGCCTTTGGACCGGCAGGTCTGAGTTCAACTATCGCTCTGTTTTGAGTCCTTGGAGAAAGCTCTTTACTCAGATTCTCTCACAGTAATCAGGTAATCAGGTGTATAATGTGCGGCTATGTAGTCAAGTGGTATGACACTCGTTTTCGTATCGGAAGGTCCGCATAGTTGAGTCCTTGGAAAAGGCTCTTTACTCACATTCTCTCACCGCACTCAGGTGTAAAATGAGTACCTGGCCGTTATAACAGAGTTGTCGTTGTCTGAAAAATTGTAATATCGCCTAACAGGTGTTATGTCCCGTCCTACATGTTAAATGTTGCTGTTGACCAGGGACCCCTTGTAAAGCGCTTTGAGCACATTTAGTCGATATTGCGCTATATAAAAGCTCTTTTTTAAAAAAATAATGAGTTCCTGGCCGTTAACAGCGTTGTCTCTGTCGAAAACAAAACGTAAGACTGCCTTACAGGCGTCGTTTGTCGTCCTACGTTTCAGGTGTTGCTGTTGACTTGGGAAGTCCCTGGTTTGTTTTTGTTTTTTTAGCAAGGTGAGGGTCATTTGAATCTATCGATATATGAAGAACGAGTTTTCTGGCCTAATTGTTAAATACGTGTTTTTCCAGAGTGCCGCCATATTGTGCTCTGGCGAGTTTCATACTTACTTGTATGGCTATAAATTAATTTCCTGGCATATAAAACCATTCGATATATAACCCTCTTGAAGCGATAGGTCATATAATATGATACATATTTGTTTTTTACTTTTTCTCTCCCCCCCCCCCTCCCCCTCCTCCTCTCCGTCCGGAGTGCGGCAATATTTGTCCTCTTGCGAGTTTCATGCTTACTCTCAGGAATATACATTAAATTCTTGGCATATAAAACCATTCGACATATAACCCTCTTGAAGCGATATGTCATATAATATGATAAATATTTGGGTTTTTTTTTATTTTCTTCTCTACCCCCCCCCCCCCTCTCCGGAATGCGGCCATATTATATTGTCCTCTGGTGAGTTTCATACTTACTCGTATGACTATAAATTAAATTATTCTTGGCAAATAAAACCATTCAATATATAACCCTCTTGAAGCAATAGATCATATAATATGATACATATTTGGTTTGTTGTTTTTTTCTTCTCTATCTCCCCCCCCCCCCCCCCCTCTCCCTCAATCCATAACTTCAGCCCGTATCGGCATGTATTAATTTACAGGTCCGATAACACAAATTATAATGAGCTCACTGTTGTAATGGCATTACTCCCAAGCCAACGCAAAATATAGTCCTTTAATTTACAACAATGTGATATCAAGCTCATAATTGCGTTCGGTTATAAGAACTGCAAATAAGCGCACGTCTAGTTGTACGTATATCTATGTCAAATGTGTTGCTTCATACCAAAACAATTACGCCCTTTCGCAACGGCACCGTTAGATCCCGTCGCCTAAGCGCTCTATGAAGGAATACAGATAATCCATCAAGCAGGATGTCTGATGTCAACAAGAATCACGTATGTTGTCCAAAGTGAGCTAATCAGGGGTTAATAATCTAGCCCAAGGAAAAAGAAACGAAAGTGCCTGAAGCGGGATTCTAAACCCGGAACCTACCGATGACAGTGCAATGTCTTAACCATTTGGCCACTTCGTCCCCCTTCATACTAATAACTATAAATTCTAAAGTTGGTATATTATATACCACCCTTTTGAGGCGATTGGTCACGTTTATTATTATTATTATTATTATTATTATTATTATTATTATTATTATTATTATTATTATTATTATTATTATTATTATTATTATTATTATTATTATTATCATCATATTATTAATTATTATTATTATTATTATTATTATTATTATTATTATTATTATTATTATTATTATTGGTATTCGTTTCTCCCCTCCCCATACCTCCCTTGAATTCATGGCTTCAGGAAGTCCATATTATTAGTGTCATCGTTGTGTTGTTGAACCCCACGGATTCAGTAAGCAATGCATGTTAGTTAACTCTCGAAATGTCAGATCCGTGACACCATGTGATTGGGTTGTGGTCTTATGTAGTACATTACGTGACACATCTTTAGCAATTGTCTGACAACCGGATCAGTTGGCCCATCCAGTTTTTAAACAATTGTGGCCCGCAGTCTCAAAATAGTATTAAATTTATTTTTTAAAGTGAGATTTATATAGCGCAATATCCACTAAAATGTGCTCAAAGCGCTGTACAAGGGTCCCTGGTCAACAGCAACATTTAACATGTAGGACGGGACATGCCGCCTGTTAGGCGATATAACAATTTTTCGGACAAAGACAACGCTGTTAACGACCAGGTAATAATTTTACACCTTAGTACGGTGAGAGAAAGTGAGTAAAGAGCCTTTTCCAAGGTCTCAACTATGCGCCGAGCGCGAGGCTCGAACACAGGACCTTCCGATCCGAAAGCGAGTGTCATACCACAAGACCACATAGCCGCACAGTATTGTGCTGGGATGAATCGGATCACAGACTTCGCCAACTCTATTGCCTGGTACTTAACTAAAGCTCACGTCAC
>NC_088361.1:121095301-121192801 GCF_034508935.2 Berghia stephanieae
GAGGAGGAGAAGGGGGAGAAGGAGGAGGGGAGGAGGAGGAGGAGGACGACGACAACGAGGAGAAGCAGGAGGAGGAGGAGGAGGAGGAGGAGGAGGGGGAGTAGGAGGAGGAGGAGGAAGGGGTTAACCGCCAATCAACAACGTATACGATATATAAAAAGACTTGCAACTGTTTTGTATACATCGACCACAACTGACGTGTACTCGTACTTATTTACAAGTCTGATAATCCAAATTGGTTTGGTCTTGCTGTTGTAGTAGAATCACTCTCAAACCAACTCAAAATACAACTACTCAATTGCAACAATATTAAATCAAGCCCATAATTAATCGCGTCACGTTATCAGACCTGCTAATATTATGTCCCCCTAGACCATAACCTATAGGAACCTTAGAGAGGAATCTATAATAATTATGGGTCATTGAAAGAAAATTACTTGACCATCTCTTTCTATGAGAAAAAGTCAATTCTACCCTCCCCCCCCCTAACCATTTCAACAAAACTCCAACCACAAGGCTTCCCTCTGATTAGAATTGAGCTTTTATATAGCGCAATATCCACTAAACATGCTCAAAGCACTTTACAGAGGGCCCCTGGCAAACATGTAACATATAGGACAAGACATGAAACCTGTTTGGCGATATTACATATTTTTTCCGACAGAGACAACTCTTTTAACGGCCAAGTGCTCATTATCATTATAACCTGAGTACGGTGAGAGAATGTGAGTAAAGAGCTTTTTTCTAATGACTCAACTATGTGCTGCTCAGATCGTAGGTCGAACCCAGGACATTCCGATCCGAAGGCGAGTGTCAAACAACTAGTCCACATAGCCTGTCGACCACCACTCACATAGCACCCCTTTTTATTTTTCATTTTAGCTGGAAATCTTTCACTCCAAAAACAATCAATGGATTAAGATAATCCTTAACTTGTCAAAAGCCCTTAAAGCGGAGATGTCTCAGATTCAAGCATTTTTACATTTTTAGGGATAGATCTGATCTTACCGCCTCGATATTTGAAGTAAGAATTTCTGAGGGAAACGAAAAAATAACGAAGAGAGAAAAAAAGGTGTTTTGACAGTATGCAACAATTCATCCTGTAATCGTACATCGTAAAACTTCACAGCCAATAAGTCTGACTGAAGTGAAGAGAAATCCCGAAAATATTATGATATCTCTTTGTTTCCGGCTTGGGAGATACCCCCCCCCCCCCCCAAAAAAAAAAAAAACAAAAAAAAAACAAAACAAAAAAAACAAAAAAAAAACAAAAAAAAAAAAACCAAAAAAACAAAACAAAACAAAACAAAACAAAACAAAAAAAATACAAAACAAAACAAAACAAAACAAAAAAAAAACAAAAAACAAAAAAACAAAAACGAAATTCAAATGAATCAGGAAGTGGGCCAAAAGCATAACACGATGTCTTGAATAAGTAGGAAATAAGTGTTATGGTAAATAGGAAACTCTCACGTCAGGAATGCTAAAAGGAATTTGGAGACAAAGCGACAACTAATTTGGAGATGTATGTATATTAACCAAACATGAGAGAGAGAGAGAGAGTATTCCGAAAGCATTTGTTCAGTCAAACACTGTGATCTCGATCTCAAAAGGTATTACGTCGAGGTGGAACAGATCCCGAAAAGTGAATTTAGAATTGGAATGATATGAAAAAGAAGTCTTGAGGTTTTTTTTCGATGGAAATTCTATAAATTATATTTTTAGTACCGAGTTCATCCCGACATAATACCGTTTTGAGACGGAGGGTCACTATACACATGATCACAATACAGGCAGCGATGCTCATACAAATTCAACTAATTCTGAAGAGGAAATATTTTTGTCTAAGACCCAATTTACAATTTACGAGTGAGCTGTCCTCTGCTCTGTCGTACTCTGGAAAAACCTATATTATTTAAAAATGAGGCCAGAAAACTCGTCCTTCAAATACCGATCGATTTAAATGACCCTTATCTTGTCAAAAACTCTCAAACCTGGGACTTTCCAGAGTACGGCAGTGCTGAGGTTATCACGATAACAGATTGTGCCTATATTATGTCACCTTTTCAGGTCCCAGGTCAAAGGACGAGTTATATGGCCAAATCTTTAAATGCGTCTATTTTTTTTTTCAGAGTACGGTAGTTAACTGGTTAATCAAAACCAGAAAGATTTTTACACTACATTATACTTTGCATATTATATGCACATCAACAGTTTACACAATACACAGAATCACTACAAAATAAATGAACAAGTTCAAATTCAAAATTATACATAGGCTCTCGCCAATATCGCTTTTAAATAAATAAATAAATAAATAAATAAATAAATAAATAAATAAAGAAAGAAAGAAAGAAAGAAAGAAAGAAAGAAAGAAAAAAAGAATAGATTCCCAAAGAGATAAGTTTTCAGATTATTTTTGAATTTATCAACGCTGCTTTCAAGTCTGACTGACAGTGGGAGTGAATTCCAAGTGATGGTGCCTAATTTACTGAATGATTTGTCACCAAAGCGTTTACGATTAGTTTAAGGAATTTGAAGGTGATGCAATTTTGAGGACCTGAGATTTCGAGTAGGGTTTTAGAGGATAATCAAGTCTTGAATATACATAATCTTAAACCAACCCAAAATGATGTCCAATTCAGCAATGTTAAATCAAGCCCATAATACTCTTCAACAGTCGTAACGTCACTTCCTTCCTAATGACGCATGGTAACTTAGTAACACTGGCTCTAAACTATCGGAGCAATGGCGGACGCCCGTATGAAATATTTCTCCGGCGAGCATAAAAGCGTATCCAGAGGAGAAAAAACCCCCATAAATTTGATCATGTTTTGACTTTTACACAGTCTGATCACAAGCCATATGAAAAGTTCTCGCCAGCATGAAGAATAAAAAGTAATGATTTTCTTTGTTTAGAACCAAGATGGCCGCCGTGCCGGGCGGCGTGACATCAGACTACTGAATCCTATTGCGTTCGGCCATCAGACCTTCTAGTACTGTGCACCAGGTTTCAAAACCATATTTTACATGTAATGTATGGTTGAAGCCGATGCTGCCAATTCCATTTTCAACTTGTATTACTATAGATAGTATACGCTTGACTAAGAAGCTCACAACATTGCCATCCGGAAGTCTAACGGACCAACACACAAAACTCTGTGTGACCATGAACGTTTATAGTCTGGACAATAAAGTTTAATGAGAATTACTCATAAACGTGGATGGCAAGAAACAATAACAAAGACCAGAGTGACGGCATAGATAGGATGAAGTTGTCGTCACTCGGGTCTTTGCTTTTGTTTTTTGTCATCCACCTTTATGAGTAATTTTCATAACTGTGTTAACGAGACTTCGTGGTTACACAGTTTTGTGCGTTGGTCTGTTGTACTTCCGGATGGCAATGTTGTGAGCTTCTGAGCCAAGCGCAGACTATATATAAAATTTGAGCTAAAGTAAACGCTTTCATTGAGGACAATGAGTTTTGTTTCACAAATCATAAAATGTGAAGAAAAATCATTGATGTATTTACAAGAACTTAATGTCGGGTTGAAAAGCTTGTTTTGTTCAACAACATTGTCTAGATGTATAGCGTGCACTTATTTCAGTTTAAAAATTAAATTTTTGTGTTAGGTCGGTATGTAGGTACGGCATTTCAGTACGGTAAGGTGAGAATTAAACTTTTAAAATCTTCAGTTTTTAAACTCTGGTCATTTTGACTCAAAACTTAATTTACTCCAGCTAGTTCATTAAGATCCCAACTTTTTTTTTTGGTGGGTCATTATAATATATTATTAAAGGTGTACAGCAAAATAGGGGGAATGTGTTGTTTCGTTCCTGCCACTACAACAGTACAGTTACTAAAATATCCTGCACAATCAGCATCATCATCCACATTCCTTTGTCATCTAATGATGTAACGAAGACCTCCCAGGGGGGTCTCACGCCCCGAGACGTGGAAATCCGCATCTAACTTGCTACAAGAAGATTATGGCGGAAAGACGACTCGCCTACTGCACGAGAATCAAGAGTTATTTCCCTTACCACCTGCTTTTCTGTCTTGGCAGAGGTATTCTCTTGTCCTGTCGATGTTGTATCGATAATCGTTATAATATAGCCTTGCTCAACAGTGACGTCATAGTGATTCGATCCGTGCTGTAGGCGATTTACGGATAATATCCAGATGAGTGCCTTCAGCGATGATGATGATGATGATGATGATGATGATGATGATGATGATGATGATGATGATGATGCCGTGTCGGGGTCATGGGGTAATTTTGTATCTCGTCTCCTCAACAAACTGAAAACTTATAGGCTTGGTTGATAATAGAATAAATGGAAATGATCGCAAAATTCTGGCCCCGGTAAAATGACCTTGTCACTTTGCAGACATCTGAATTTGGGTACCCGACACCTTAGTGATAGAGAAATTGCCTCAAACAAAGAACCAGCAGCTATTGGTCCCGAGTGATGGCGATTTTTTTCCCGACTCCTAACTCCACCTAACACTGATTTGGTAGCTGGTCAAAGTACTTTGATTGAGATTGACTAGGCCTTATTAAAAGAATAACAAGCAATACATACATTACAGTTTACACTACACAAACGGGAATTGACTCCCAATTCCGTGTGTCTTCTGGTTCGTAAGGACTACGAATTTTGAGAATCAAAACCGTACGGTTACACAACAGCGACACACAAAAATGTAAACTGCTCACTGTGTTTGACACTGCTCCGAATCCCACTGTGGCCGTCACAAAGTTGACTTAGAGGAAAAGCCTCTTTTCTCACATCCCTCATCGTCTAAACTAGTCCTTCGGAGTCATAAGGCCCGTGGAGTCTGAGTTTATTTGGGTTTCTATAGCGTGAAACGGAGAATAGCAATTGCTTGCTACCCTTTGGATAGGACGCTAGTCTATAGCAAAGTACTTTCCACCAGATATAACATACCCAGCTACCCATTCACTGCTGGGTAAACAGGGGGTCATAAAAATAATCTCGACTGCACCCGGGATCGAATGATCCCCCTGCGTGTGATGCAGGTGCTTTATATTTGAGCTATCAAGTCTACGTATTTTGAGAATCAAAACTGCACGGTTACACAACAGCGACATACAAAAATGTAAACTGCTCACTATGTTTGACGATGTTTCGAGTCCCACTGTGACCGTCACAGAGTTGGCTTATGGGAAAAGCCTCTTTTCTCACATCCCTCATCGTACTCCGGTGTAAAATGAGTAGCTGGCTTGTAACAGCGTTGTCTTTGTCTTGTGGGGGAAAACAAATAAGAAAGCCTTACATGCGTCATGTCTCGTTTTAAAACACATTAAATACATTTAGGACAGTTCCACGGGTAATTGACGCAACAATTATCTAGAGAGCAATCATACCCATCTAAAAAGAAACAAACAAAAAACAACGAAATTTTAATGACAGAAAATTCATTTATTGAAGAATGATCAATCGTCTATTTGACACAAATGTTTTATTCCCATGTGGCAAAACTTTGTTTTTAATGAAACTAGCGCATTTCCTTTTCGTTTTAAAGCGCATTAAATACATTTTAGGACAATTCCACGGGTAAGTGACGGGTAAATGAAACTGGTGCATTTCCTTCACGTAACGTCAGTTACCAACATCATTTTATTGTTTATCAAAAGTTCAGGACATCAAACCAACAAATAAATAAATAAATATATAAATGATTAAATTAAAATTCTCCAATAAGGCATAAGTGACCGTAATTGCTTCGTGTAATATCGAGAACTTTTCTTTTTTTAAATGGTTTCAAACCCTTCATTAGTTACGTTAGTTTAGAATCGCTCTTGGCTCTGGACCTTGTTCTGGATAAAAACGCCCTTAGAACTAAAACTCTTACGACATCTGTCACTATAGCTGTCATGTACTCATTCACACACGAGTTCTGGGTGGGGTTCCTGACCTCCCAGAGTGGGCAGGGAGGTACTTACTGCGTCTTCTATCCCCCTATATCTGTTTTCCAACTTGCTTTCTGTCTTTGTCTTGGAATGAGATTTCTTGGTTTCGTCCTGGTCCTGGCCAGATGCCCTGGCTGAGAGGGAAACAATCAAATGTATAGTTAGTTTTGGGAGATGATATTTTTTCCCTTGTAAATCATCTCTCTCTTATGTACTGTATTATGTTTCTTTATATTATATATCATTTGTAAAACGTTTGAGTGTATTCTCTTAGTGGGGACCTGTGCTTGTGTCTGGATGAGACTTTTAGGTGATCTCAATCTAAGTACTCTGATAGCGTGCTCTTGGAATCTACATCTGTTTCCTATTTGAACCATTCCCCTTTGTCTTATCTTTTCTTGGGTGCATTAATTGTAATTCTCGAACTTTTTACTTACTATCCCATTTTCTGCCTTTTTACTGGCGCTGATATGACCTTAATGTGTTGCAAGCGCCGTAAAACCCTTAAAAACAACAACAAACAACAAACACATGAGTTAAAGTGAGTTTTTAAGTACATACCAGATCTATCGTTATGTCAGACTTTTGCTTTCATTGTTATCCATTCATTCATTGACCACCCTGGCTGTCGCTTGACTTTATTACATGACGAGACACCGTAACGCCCAGTAAGACTTTCAGTGGTTTCAACAATGTCACAGCTACATATGCTAAGCTACTTACTTCGTACATCCGTTCGTTACTGATGTTTGGTACTTTCTCTCACTCCCATTGATGAATCAATTCAGCCCGTGAGTCACTCCGATGTGGGGGTCTCGCCGATCAGTGATCAGTGACGTCAAGAGTCATTAGACAACGCCAGGGGGTCCTTGTCTTTCACTGGACTGTCTGTCAGCGACAGGGCTCACCCCCGATTTGTCGTGTCATCAAAACACACTACTTGTCATGGCACATCCTTTTAATAAGGGGGTGACGTGTTGACGTTATCAAGCCTTTTCAGGCGGGAAACGATTTCATTTTTTTAAAAGACTGACATCATGTTTCCGTGAATGCTTGGCAGCTAGAAGCTGTGGGCTACTTTTGCTATGCATCTAAGTAAAATACTCAACATTTGTCTGCCAGATCAATCATACCAACACACAACTCGGTGTAAACATAACATTTTAAAAAATCTGACTGGGAATTTAGTGAGAACTCATCATCCAAAAAAAAAAAAAAAAAAAGTTCTGCAGAGCAATAATTAGGCCCATGGAGCCGGAGTTTATCCCGGTTTCTATGGGTATGAGGATAATAATAATAAAAATAAAAATAATAATAATAATAATAATAATAATAATAATAATAATAATAATAATAATAAATGGCATTTATATAGAGCTTCACAGTGTTGATACAGGCCCAAAGCGCTTTACAGTGATCTGAAACAAAGCATATTACAGTAAGACATGTGTAGATGGAAAAGTGATACAAATTCCATTTAACAACAACAAAACATGATAATAGTAGATATATCTAGCAACTTATGACGTAAAAAGATAAAACTTCAAGCGAGATTTGAAAGTTGCCAACAAATCTGGGCATCTCACGTGTGAAGGGAGAGAGTTCCAAAAATGGGGCGCCGCTAATTGGAAAAATTGCTCACCCTTTTTACGCAAGGTCTCAGGTTTGACAAGGATTGATTGGTCATTGACCTCAAATTTCTATTTGGGACATAGCTGTTCAGAAGGTCTTTAATATAGGAGGGATTGTTAGGTGCTCAAGGATTTGTAGTCAACAGTACAAATCTTATAGGCAACTCTTTTTTCCACTGGAAGCGAATGCAAATCACGGAGAAGAAGAGTTGCCGACGGGCATAATTTGTGTTTATTTCGTACGAGTTTGGCTGCGTTATTTTGAGCAACCCGAAGTTTGCACATTTTGTCTTTAGCTAAATTCGCCCAGAGGGAGTTACTATAGTTCAATTTGGATCAAACGTTCTACAAATACAAAACAAAACAAAAAAACAACAACAAAGCAAACAACAACAAAATAAAAGCAAACAAAACAAAAAAAAAAACATAACAAAGTGACACCCATAAAATTGAAGAGAAATATTATAGAAATACGATCATTTATAAAGATAACTTACTTGGTTTCTCTCCCTCATTGCGTACTATCACAGTACTTCGTGTATTTTCTCATCAGAGCATATGAAACCAAAATTATTCTCTGTCGTCAGTAGATTATATAAGGTACATGGTGCCTCCTGGACGTCTTGTTTGAGTGCTAGATCTAGAACTCCTTAGGAATGAACAAGAACCGATTGCTTTACTTAGCACAAAGATAAAATACATAACCGATAAGAAAATGAAAAAAAAATCCCCTTTTCTTCATCCTCAGGGGAAATTAGTGCTCTCTTTGCGGCAATGTGATTTTGTGGTATGACACTCACCTTCGCTTCGGAAGGTCCTGGGTTCGAGTCCCGCCCTGAGCGACGCATATTTGAGTCCTTGGAAAAGGCTCTTTACTCACATTCTCTTACGGTACTCGTGTGTAAAATGAGTCCCTCGCCAATAACAGCTTTGTCTCTGTCTGAAAAATTGTAAAATTATAGGTCTAACAAGTGTCATGTCTCGTCCTATATGTTAAAAGTTGTTGTTGGCTAGGATCCCCTGTAAAGCGCTTTGCGCACGTTTAGTGGATATTGCGCAATATCTCTGTCGTCGATCTGTTTTATTTTTTTTTTAGTGATGTATTTATGTTTTTATTGTTTTTTGTTATTGGTTGAAGAAGGGTTTTGAGCTCGAAACGTTCCATGTTTGGTATTTTGTTCTTTGTTGAAGCTGCTGCATTAATTTTTGTTAATTGCTTTTTGCAGTCCACAACTTCTAGTAGCTTAACTCATTCAATCCTAGATACTTTTGCTGTTTTTCAAAATTGGAAAAAATGTATTAAAAATTAGCATGCGCATAGTTTTATTCAACTATCATTAACATGCAAAAACTAAAAACAATAGCTTTGATACTACGCCTATAATTTGTCTCAGAAAAATGTAATAAATAGGCATGGGGTAAAAGTAACTCAGGTAAACTACGGGTATAGTCGATGTTAGGGTTGAGTGAGTTAATATCACTTTGTATAAAACACAAGACTGGTTAAGTTAATATATTTTCGATAATCACAATGATAGTGACTTTCGCTTTTATTTTTTAATAGCTAGAGACGGCTATGTGATCTTTCGGTATGACACTCGCTTTTGGATCGGAAGGTCCTGGGTTCGAGCCTCGCTCAGCGCATGGTTGAGTCTTTGGAAAAGGCTCATTACTCACATTCTCTCACCGTACGCAGGTGTAAAATGAGTACCTGGCCGTTAACAGCGTTGTCCCTGTCCGAATAGATCGTAATATTGCCTTACAGACGTCATGTCACGTCCTACATGTTAAGTGCGCATTCAGCACGTTTGGTGGACATTGCGCTAGATAAAAGCTCGATTTATTTTTTTTGGAGACAAAAACTAAAATCTCACAATTCTTAACGTTTAACCACTTTTTTCGTACCTGGTTGAACCCCAACACAATACCGTTTTGAGATAATAGGTCACATATGGGGAAAGTGTCTTGCTCAAGGAAAAAAAATCGCGATACGGTCAACATCTCCACCCCACCCCACACCCCACCTCCATCCCTCTCGGTGTAAGTCCAATGCCTCATATACTTGGCCACCTCGCTTTCAATGCTAAAAGCGCTTTGAGCACGTTTAGTGGATATCAGACTATAATGCCCACGCTTAACAAAAATATATTGTGACGCTCATGGGAATAGTAGGGAGCCGGGGGGAAGGGGGGGGGGGGCGGGAGGAGAAGAAGGTGACGGTGTGACTTGGGGGAATTTCGTTTAAACCCTATGGTCCAAGAAGTCAAATTTTTTTTTAAAATACATACAAATTGAGCTTTTATATAGCGCAATATCCACTATAAACGTGCTCAAAGCGCTTTACATTGGTCCCTGGCCAACAGCAACATTTAGCATTTAAGTCGGGACATGACGCCTGTTAGGCGATATTACATTTTTTTCGGACAGAGACAACGCTGTTAACGATCAGGTACTCGTTTTACATCTGAGTACGGTGAGAGGATGTGAGTAAAGAGAGTAAAGAGCCTTTTTCAAGGACTCAACTATGCGCCGAAGGAGTCTCGAACCCAGGACCTTCCGATCCGAAAGAGATTGTCATACAACTAGACCATATTATAGCAGTACAACCAAGGCTATAGCAAACAGATATTTACATCACGGACCAATGGAATGATGTGTGTACAGCGCCATCCCAATCATACTAGTGGCGATCAGTCACCTTTCCAATCACTCTACACGCCCAAAAAATACCTGGTATTGTGTCAACACCGCACTCCCTGTCCATCGACGTTACTAACTTTTCAAACTATTATTATTATTATTATTATTATTATTATTATTATTATTATTATTATTATTATTATTATTATTATTATTATTATTAGCATGCGCATAGATAGTTTTATTCAACTATCATTAACATGCAAAAACTAAAAACAATAGCTTTGATACTACGCCTATAATTTGTCTCAGAAAAAATGTAATAAATAGCATGGGGTAAAAGTAACTCAGGTAAACTACGGGTATAGTCGATGTTAGGGTTGAGTGAGTTAATATCACTTTGTATAAAACACAAGACTGGTTAAGTTAATATATTTTCGATAATCACAATGATAGTGACTTTCGATTTCATTTTTTAATAGCTAGAGACGGCTATGTGATCTTTCGGTATGACACTCGTTTTGGATCGGAAGGTCCTGGTTCGAGCCTCGCTCAGCGCATGGTTGAGTCTTTGGAAAAGGCTCATTACTCACATTCTCTCACCGTACGCAGGTGTAAAATGAGTACCTGGCCGTTAACAGCGTTGTCCCTGTCCGAATAGATCGTAATATTGCCTTACAGACGTCATGTCACGTCCTACATGTTAAGTGCGCATTCAGCACGTTTGGTGGACATTGCGCTAGATAAAAGCTCGATTTATTTTTTTTTGGAGACAAAAACTAAAATCTCACAATTCTTAACGTTAACCACTTTTTTTGTACCTGGTTGAACCCCAACACAATACCGTTTTGAGACAATAGGTCACATATGGGAAAGTGTCTTGCTCAAGGAAAAAAAATCGCGATACGGTCAACATCTCCACCCCACCCCACACCCCACCTCCATCCCTCTCGGGTGTAAGTCCAATGCCTCATATACTTGGCCACCTCGCTTTCAATGCTAAAAGCGCTTTGAGCACGTTTAGTGGATATCAGACTATAATGCCCACGCTTAACAAAAATATATTGTGACGCTCATGGGAATAGTAGGGGCCGGGGGGAAGGGGGGGGGGGGGGAGGAGAAGAAGGTGACGGTGTGACTTGGGGAATTTCGTTTAAACCCTATGGTCCAAGAAGTCAAACTTTTTTTTAAAAATACATACAAATTGAGCTTTTATATAGCGCAATATCCACTATACACGTGCTCAAAGCGCTTTACATTGGTCCCTGGCCAACAGCAACATTTAACATTTAAGACGGGACATGACGCTTGTTAGGCGATATTACATTATTTTTTTCAGACAGAGACAACGCTGTTAACGATCAGTACTCGTTTTACATCTGAGTACGGTGAGAGGATGTGAGTAAAGAGAGTAAAGGGCCTTCTTCAAGGACTCAACTATGCGCCGAACGAGTCCCGAACCCAGGACCTTCCGATCCGAAAGAGATTGTCATACAACTAGACCATATTATAGCAGTACAACCAAGGCTATAGCAAACAGATATTTACATCACGGACCAATGGAATGATGTGTGTACAGCACCACCCCAATCATACTAGTGGCGATCAGTCACCTATCCAATCACTACACGTCCAAAATTACCTGGTATTGTGTCAACACCGCATCCCCTGTCCATCGACGTTACTAACTTTTCAAACTATTATTATTATTATTATTATTATTATTATTATTATTATTATTATTATTATTATTATTATTATTATTATTATTATTATTATTATTATTATTATTATTATCATTATTATTTATAATCCCACTGTCTGCCCAACGGCTATTGCTGCTGTTCGTTTAACACAACCACAATTGGGATAAACTCTAGCTCGATTGGCCCAATAGGTCTAAAGAATTTGTAAGGTGAGTTTGATTTCTGAAAAAAAAAGACAATTATTATCAAACGGCCCACTCACGACATTAGACAATCACATTTAATGGGAAATAATTTTTAAAAAATTCCTGTCATATTGATTTTTGTTGGTTGTTTCCCTTGACTTTTCCGTCTTTGCAATAGCCATTGACACAAAACCAGTGTACCAAACCAATTATTACTGACATCTGGTAGATTGATGAAGAATAAAAGTAAATTTCAACCTATCATTATGTTGCTGGATTCGTTGTCCATCGATTTGGGGCGAAAAGATTTTTAAAAGAAGTATCCAGTAGACGATTTTCGTGATCCGCAATCATTTGAAGAGTTTACTAATTTCGATCAACCTCCCCGGAAATGAAACCGAGGCCAAAAGAGTTCAATGGAAACAAGGAACCAAGGAAAACTGAACGCCAGACTTGTCTTCCTACTTTATGAATGTTCAATGTTGTTCTAATTTGATATACTCTACCTGATGATAATGCGGTTGGTATATCAGTGTTATATTGTTTTCTCTTACTTATCCATGCGATTATCTAAAATACCAATGGAAAATTATTAAGATATTCCCATTTCATGCAGAAAAAATTGAGTTGTCCTTTTTCATTTATTTGTACTTGTACTCGATGGATGGATGCATGTAGTAATGTTCAAATCAAATTCAATTCTGATTCTGACTGTATTTCTATTTTCACTTCATTTAATCCACGTTTGAACTATGAGTATATTCATTCCATGATAAAGTTAAAAGGCAACAACAACAACAAACAATCAAATTTTTTTCTCGACTTTTTAGACGTTGCGATAACTTCGTCGGTGGAAAGATCAAAATCAAGTGGTCAAGTGGTGATGATTGTGTTGATTGATTGTGTGATCACTGTGACTGTGATTTGATTTATCGCTGTTTTTAGTTTTAGTTTGAAAAGTTAGGATTGGACTATGATGATTTAAAAATGTTAATTCAAAGAAGGCTACTGGTTAAAGCTTAGCCTAAACTTATACTTATATCTACCGATTATCATCATAGTAGGATTCCCAATCTCAGACTCAGACCTTTAATTTAAAGTTTAAAATGATAACAAACGCTAGCCATGGCCATAGTATTTTCAAATTGGCACACATTCATAGGAGGTAAAAAAAAAAAAAAGAAAGAAAACAAAATACTGAGTTACTGCATCATTCTACGTCAAACCTTGGTCAAGAGTCAGACAACAGAGAGATTACAGATTTTGTCTTTAAAATTTACTATTTGAAAAGTTTTTTTTTCTACAGAAAACTAGCAATGGGAGTGGGAGGCTAGCAATAAATAACTCTGTACTGATTGTCAAACTCAAACAGTGTAGCAACTTTATTTTTCAAATGTTATTTCAAGTCTCATCCATCTGAGCTAATAGAATCAAAGTTATTTTGATTTTGACAAACACACTTTCAACGTTCCTAATAATAATAATTAATGGACTAATAGTAATAGTGCTAAAGGTGGTGCATATCTAAAACATAAATATATGTTTATTTTAAGGGTATTTGTTTGTGTGTGGGGAGTGGGGAGGGGGGGGGGTGGATAATTTTATTTTTATTTTTACTCACTAATCAGAATTTGCACTTGGAAGCTCTCGTCCATTTAAATATCTAATAGTTATTTACATTTGTTCCTCATAAAACACACAGCTTTTATGACAGATTCAATTGTGGTATGAACCTATAGTCAGACAAAAATCCACGAGATATTCAAACATACGCACAGAGTACAGTGTTATAATGAGTGAGTTCAGCTTAACTATAAATATAATGCTAATGCCAAGATGTTGAAAGTATTGGTGTGTATTGTTGGCTACTTGCCCGTTATATAATTTTAGTGCTGTGTGTGTCTGTGCATATATGAGCGTATGTGTTTGCGCATGTTGTGGTTGAGTGTTTGTTCAGGGTAGGAATCCAAAGTGTAGTTTTCAAAGGCAGAGATTTTTTGCAGTTGCATCCATGGATGACATTTGCTGCAAATTTGATTTTCTCATTATTGTTGAAGATGAATGTTTTCTTGCACTTAATATTAATATGATATTTTGCTTTCTTTGCAGATCAATTCTTGGATTATGAGGAGCCAGAACTGTGGATTATTTTTTTTCAGAAAATGTTTGACAATGTGATCAGGCTGAAAGTTTTCAAAGTCAAATCTGAAAGTCAAGTGCTTTTAAGTGTTTATTTCTGTTGGATTTTATGTACAAGGAATGCCAATGAAGGTGATTGTGTGTTTTGATGAAGTTCGGGTTACCGTACCGTGTGGCGATGGAGATATACCTGTGTCGGAACTTATCACGAAGGCTATTCATCGCTACAAGAGGGCAACAGGGAAGGTAAGTGCATTTTCATCTCGCTATTGAAATATGCGATGGACTTTATTTTAGACCTGCTGCTTGTAATCTGAATAAGATCGGTCTTATATCATGAATTTTGAAAAAAAATATATATTCCATTCCAAATGCCAAATTTCTGATTAATTATTGCCCTGGTTTGGGCCTTTTACTGACACTGTCAGTAATGAAAATGTTTATGGAAACATATTTTTCATTCTCTTGTAGATATTTTTACCAAATTTGAACGATTTAATAAGCATATCTGCACTGTGATCCGGAAGGTCTAGGGTTGGAACCTGCTTCAGGCATTTTCTTTTTTTCCTTAGGCAAGATTATTTGCTCACTTTGGACAAGGATGATTCCTTTTAATTCAAAATTTAAAAGCCTTCTGCCTAGCACCATCACTATTGATGACACCAGCTTGTCATTTGTCATTTACATGGCTGAGAATCGAGAATTTTCCACCTAAATGGTGGTTTATCTCCGCCCACTACCATCACAATTCCACGTTTTTCAATTTTTTAAATATGAATTTAAAAAAACTCTCCACAACCACTAGATCAACATCCATGCCACCACTACTATTATAGCCACCACCACATCATCATCCCTACCACCACTACTACTACAACCACCACCACATCATCCTTCTTACCACTAGTACTACAACCACCACCACACCATCATCCCTAAGACTACTTACTACAACCACCACCGCATCATCATCCCTACACCACTACTACTACAACCACCACCACACCATTATCCCTACCACCACTAATTCAACTACCATCACATCGTCATCCCTACCATCACCACTACTACAACTACCACCACATCGTCATCCATACCACCACTACTACCACAACCACCACCACATTATCATCCCTACCACCACTACTACTTCAACCAGCACCACATCATCCCTACCTTAACTACTACAACCACCACCATATCATCATCCCTACACCACTACTACTACAACCACCACCACACCATTATCCCTACCACCACTAATTCAACTACCGTCTCATCGTCATCCCTACCATCACCACTACTACAACTACCACCACATCGTCATCCATACCACCACTACTACCACAACCACCACCACATTATCATCCCTACCACCACTACTACTTCAACCAGCACCACAATATCCCTACCTTAACTACTACAACCACCACCATATCATCATCCCTACCACCATCATTACAACAACCACAATATGTTGTAATTACATTTTCAACATTTGAAATTCCCCCCAGTGGTGTCAGAAATTGCTGCGAGACCATTACCATTTGATGGGTTTTCTATATTTCTTCATGGAATGCCAAGGCAACAATGTTGTCGCATGGAAGGGTGTATTTTAAAAAAAAATTATTTTTAACAGACACCTTTTCATATTTTGATTTTTATTCTCCAACAGTTCCTGCTCCCAATTTTTTTTTTCTTTTAATATTTCTAAATAAATGTATAAAATCATATATTCTTATACTAGGACATATACTCTTCAGTCTTCAGCGTTTGTTAGTAATGGTGCAGAAAAAAGTTTACTGTGGATATACATTCTATTTTTGTGGAGAATAAACTGTCCTAACAACCAGGTATTCCCTAAAGAAGTGCAATTGCTGCATGTTTGGCCATGTCTCTTCAGAAGGATTGAAGTTTGTCTTCATTGGAGGCAAGCTGTTGTGTTTTTTGGGGTTTTTTTTTTTCTTGAATTTATTTTTCTGCCTTTGCACACAAATTTGCAGACAACATACAGGTACAGGGAATAAATCAAGTGGACTAAATCTACTTTAGATTAAAATGCGGCCTTGGTCTCAAAACGGTTTGTGGCGGGTTCGAGCAGGTATGAAAAAAAAGTGATTTAAATGACAAGAATAGTGATTTTGCCATTTATTTAACCAAGTTCTTGTATTTTTTTAAAACACACAATACATGTTTAGCATTTAATTCAACCAGACTTAAATACCATTTTGAGCCGGTGGATTAGAAGTGGAAGATAATATGAAACATGATTTCCGTCATTGGAACATAATTTAACAGTTGGGTGAGAGCAGGGTAGGAGGTCCCCCATTATGAGCCATGTAGGTCAGTGTGTTTGTTGTATCTACAATACTTCTACTTCTCATTCTGAGTAACTTTTTGTAATTTGTCTTGAAATGAGATCGCTCAGTTTTGCCTTGGCTTGAGTAGGGACCATTATCCTGAGGATGTAGTCAATTTCATGTTTATTTTTTATTTTAAATTTCAGACATCATATTTTTTTTCCTCATAAATCATCTTGCTTTGTTGTATATTATTGTTAGTTTCTTGGAAGGTTCTCTATAGTTTTGAAAATGGAGTAAATGGGTCCCTGTGACTGTATCAGTGTTTTGAGTAGTCTCAGGCAAGACATATAAAATATTATAGACTTTTAAAGCAACAGCTCATTCTGTTCTCTGCTTGTATCTAAGTTCCCTTTGTCTTGATTTTTAATTCGAACACCAGACTTTGATCTGAATAAAAAATTTTGGAACCGGACCCTGTGACTGTATTTGGTTTTGAGTAGTGTCAGGCAAGACACATCAATATTATAGACTTTTAAAGCAGCAGTTCTGCTTGTATCTAAGTTGCCTTTGCCTTTATTTTTATTTCGAACACCAGACTTTGATCTAAATAAAATCTTTTGGAACGGTCTTCTATCTTTTTTCTGAGTGCTGCTGATAGCTGTTAACCGCAGTGAAAACAAATTAGGATTAGGTTAGTGTTTGAGAACAAAGGATTTAGGCCTCGTCTTCGTCATGATATCAGCCTGTCTTGTTTTCACTCTTCTTGACTCTTTGAACCTTGTAATGGTCACACGCACAACATGGACATGGTTTGGGGAGGGGGGTAAAGGTAAACGACGAGGGTGGAAGGGGCGATATATGTGGTTCGTCTTTTATGGGTTCACGAAATTGTCGCTTTAAAGAGGTGGAAGGAAGATATAATATGGAGAAGTTAGATAGGAAGAGAAGGTGGGGGGGTACGTGTGTATTGGACAGGCTCGACTCCACTCTCGTCTGACAGCATGTCTTACCCCTTTTTCACCAAGAGAGCAGTGCCGACTACGGCTTCGGTGGAGCCCAAGTCGCATCGCTCTTAGTGCTCGCTTGGTGAAAAAGGGTAGGCCTGCAGTCATAACTAGATAGTGAGATCTATTACATTCAATCTTGAAAGCGAAAGCGATTCAATGTCGATTTAAAAAGATTTAAATTTTAAATTAAAACAATGAGGTAGTTATGTAAGTAAGTAGAGGAAATGATGCGCGCGAAATGGTTTCTTTTTGCTTTCAAAGGCCTCCAAAAATGGTGTAGGTATAATATCAAAAATGGAATATGTGTTGCATTTATTAGTAGTAAGCGCCATTCAATCTAATTTTTTTCCAAGATTCTTAGTTTTATTAGCAATAACAGTATAATTATTCTCTCTCTCTCTCTCTCTCTCTCTCTCTCTCTCTCTCTCTCTCTCTCTCTCTCTCTCTCTCTCTACTGTCTCTCCATCTCTCTCTCTCTCTCTTGATATATATCCACTTAATCCGACGTAGTGTCATTCAATCTTCAACAGCTTTCTTTGAGGAAATATCAATTTTAATTGATTGTTTTTCACATTTTATAAGCGGGTGGTTGGATGGGAGCATCACCCTTGAATCATATACCTATGATGTTCGCATGGGTGTACGATCCGATAGTGATGTCGTTTCTTCTTCTCTTTACTAGCCTATCCTGCTTCTTTGGTTTGTGACTGTATTTTTGACAGGGGATATTTTTTTTCTGTAAATCTTCTGCCTGTTTGTTCTTGGTTATTTATAATTTAGCTTATGATATCTTTAGGTTATGATTTTGATTTACATTTGTTAGATTGCTTGTTTTTTTGTTTCAGCGGTCTCTCATATAACCTCAATTGTGTTGGAAGAGACGTAAAGCAACAAACAAACATTTTATAATGGAGATCTAATGATTCGTGTTCTTTTCAATGCTTGTTCTTATCGTTTTCCACGCATTTTTGCGAAATGTCCATTTACCGCTACTTAGCAGTTAAGAGGTCTGTTTGTGAAGCCAAAGGAAATCATTCAGGTAGTTGTTGGTACGTTTGGCGGAAACAATGGAGGATCATTGTTATCGTTTTCGTCTCTTTCAGTGTTGTAGGTGTTGTATGCCCAGGGGATGTGATCAGAATCAGATCAAAAGGAAAGGGTGATCCCCCCCCCCCCTCCCCCGGTGCTCTCTCTCTCTCTCTCTCTCTCTCTCTCTCTCTATCTATCTATCTATCTCTCTCTCTCTCTCTCTCTCTCTCTCTCTCTCTCTCTCTCTCTCTCTCTCTCTCCCACGCCACGCTCTCTGCACATCAAACGTAGATATCAGTGAAAGCGTCCACGCCAGGCTTTCTGTTTTTATATTTGCGTGACCTCAATATTATCCGATACGATATCAGTTGTGTGTGTGCATGCACGCCTAGGCGACTCTGATTAGGGGATAGTGGTTGACGGAGTCGAGGCAGACGAAATAATTGATGAAGTCCATTGTTCCCGGTTGCGGGGTTTGGCTGGGTGACTCAAGGCCATTGTGAGAGACTAGAATTCATGGTTTTTATAATAATATTTTCCCCATTCCCGACAGCCGTTGAAAAAGATTGTATTTGTATGCTTGTTAGTCAGAAGACTTGGGTTTAAGATTGTACCAGCTTTGCTGTTTTGTCAGTGTAATTTCTGCCTAAATAGCCTATATCTAAAACAGAATGTATGACGGTATCTAAAAATAATAACCCACCAGCCTGTGTAATAACAAGCAGAGGACAAACAATACAACAAGTTGAATGTTTCAAATATTTAGGCTTCAATGTAACATCCAATGGAAAATCAGATTGTGAAATAAAGAAAAGAATAGGTATGGCGAAGAATGCATTCAACCAGCTGCATACAATTATGAAAAGCAGGAATATTAGCATGAAAACAAAAATCAAAGTCCTGGATTGCTATGTACTGTCTGTGCTGCTATGTGGTTGTGAGAGCTGGACCATAAACAAGACCATGGTTAAAAGACTGGAGGCAGTGGAAATGTGGTTTTACAGAAGAATGATGAGGGTGTCATGGATGGAAAGGAAAAGAAATGAAGAAATTTTAGAAATGGCAAACAGAAAAAGATCACTGATAACAAAAATCATCAAACGCCAAATGGAATTTTTAGGACACATTATCCGCCACCCTGGTTTGGAAATACTCGCCTTGACTGGAAAGATGAATGGAAAAAGAATAAGGGGAAGACAAAGAATAACGTATTTGAAAGGGATAAGAACTTGGACAGATGAAGCTGAGAAAGGTGGCGCTGCTTTAATAGAATTGGCAAGAGATAGATCAGCTTGGCGGAAGATGACCTCCGACGTCTGCTTCAGATATGGAACTACATGAGATGAGAATTTCTGCCAGTGGATCACTTTTTAACGATAAACACCTTGTATACGCTGAGCATTATAAGTATAATATACCGTTTAAAAATAAATCTACCGAGGTGTTGAGCCGCCGGCTGTACCTATGTCAAAAAGTATAAAATATAAGCTTTTTGTTTTTTCTGTAGGAAAATGTGCTTTTCCTCCTAAATTGTACACATTGTGACAATATTTTACTCTTTTGTTATGTTCCTCCCTTCCTTTAGACAATTTCTAAACATTCTACATGGTTTTCATCACCCTCATCTTAACAGGCCATTGATGGTTGGTTCTTATTTTTGAAATTTAAAAAAAAAACTGTTAAAATTCCTTTTCCTCACAAGCAATCAATCATATCCAAGATTATCTAGCCCGAGAGATACTGAGATTTACATTTTCGAATCGTACAATAATCCACCCCCTCCCCCCCCCCCCCCCCCCCCCTCCCACACACACACATACAGAAATCTTACACTTTTTGGCTAGCAATCTACTTTTTCTAGTAAATTAGGTTGGCAGATACATACGTAGGACAAAACCTACAATACAGCCTGTTATGTGCAACTCATTATAGGGTGGAGACCTCCAAATTTATCGTCCATCTCTGACAAGACGAGGTCAACAAGTGCAAAATGTCATACCATCGATGAGTCAATTCACTGATTCGATCTCTCGGGTCTAATTTAAATCACATTGCAAGTCCAAGACTGGATCTCTCTATGCTAGAACGACACACACTGTACCCACAACAGTGGATGAAGGATTTTTCTACTTTGTGCAACTTTGTGGTCTTGTGAGCGGTACCAAGTTGAATCATTGATCAAGTCTCTTTGCTCACATTCTCTCTTCATATTCAGGTTTTAAAGGGAGCTCATGGTCCGTGACAGTCTTGTCTTTGGTCCGGGACAATATGTAAAAGCCCCTTAGGGGCGTGATGTCTTGCCCTGCATGTTTACTGTTGCCGATGGTTTGGGATATTTTGTCAAGCAATTTTGAGCACGTTTATTGGATCACTATCAAAGCTTTTTTTTCTTTTTTTTTTTTGGATCGAATTTGAAATTTTACTTTGATATTGAATAAAATTGTCCTCTTACACAACATTTATCGAGGAACGTTCAGTGCTGCTTAAGCCATTTTGCAGATAGAAACAAAATTACTGTAAACGCCAACGCGAGAATATATTTCGACAAGCCAAAAAAAAAAAAAAAACGCATAGGCTTTATCACTGTTGCCAGTTCACTTAAAACCCTGAACACCGATAAGATACTGGTATGTTGCCCCCCCCCCCCCCCCACACACACACACATATATATCTTTCCAAGAAAACCTTTACTTAAGTCTGGATCCATCGATATTTGAAGTAACGATTTTTCTGGTTAATTTTTTATATGTGTGTTTTGTCAGTATACTTCAGTGGGGTCTTGTCCATTAAATCCCCATCGCAGGTGCTATATGCATCATCATAGTTAAAGAAGGCGTAATCTTTCCTTGCTCGTTCCCCCCCAGACTCTATAATTACCGTGTATCGTAAACATCTGGACTTAGGTTCAATCCTTTAGAGGCTGGATTCAATCTTAGTCAAAGCAGATCCTACCGTTTTCACCAAAAGAGCAGCATTGATGCATTTTAGAAGCCTCATCGCGTCGCTCTTTTGATGAAAATATGGACACGGTTAAGTTTGCGGATAAATAATAGTTAAGTTAAATAATGAGATAAATTTCGAAATACATGCCGTGAAAGAGTTAAAGGATTGGTTGATAACCTTCACTGATTTACTTGCTTGAGTTTTTCCTTTCTACCTGCCCAGCCTTTCTGTGACAAAACATACTTTTTAAAAAACCATTTATTTTGGCTTCAATTATATTGTACCTATGAGTAAAAATGACCCTCAACTTGTGAAAAAAAAGAAAATAATAAAAAAATACCCCCTCCCCCTTCAATCTTGAGACATCTTTATAATAAGTGACTTCCTTGAAAAGAGTTAAGAATTTTTGTCAAGGTTAGGGTCAATCTTAATTCATTTATAATTTTCGGCCAAAATATATTCAATAAAAGTCATTTTGTAAGTGTTCCATCGATGTTTTGGTCGAGGCGTTGTAGGTACTTTACCTCTATCACCGACGCTGTGTTGATTTAGGCTTCAGGCAGGTGCCTTGTTTATTATCGTTTGCTGTTCTTCCCACCCCATGACGCCATTTTCTGTAACGTTTAGACTGGAAAAAGAGCTCGCATAGATTGGGGTAGATTAGGTTTGGATGGTAGGAGGCTAGCTGGCTTGGTTCGTCGATGTAATTCTAGCTCCCAAAGCGGTCGAGAGAGCACAACCATCATGTAGTTAACGCGTAATGGCATGGGCGTCTTATCCTGTTAAAAAAAAAAAGAAGAAAAAAAAGAGCGATTTTGAGCGCGGTCAAAATGACCAGATGGGTGATAGTGATCACAAAGCATTGCCCCGACGTTGTGTCCATGAGTAAGGCATTTCACCCACATAGCGGCAATGGTAGTTTTACTTGTCTCGACTTTAAGCAGTGGCGGATATTGTTAGTGTTAGTGCAATAAAAGGACGCCTAATCAGCGACTTCTACCGTCATGCTATAAAATGACAGTTCTGGATATGTCGGATTTCGTTTGGGATTTGTTTGGGGGAAAAATATATGTATATTTGGCGTCTTTGCGTTCGGTTAATTGCAGATTTTTGGTCGATTACAGAATTATGCTGAGCAAATCACAGATTTTCCTACTGGGGAGGTCTATGTACCTTTGTTATCGTGTACCATCTTTTTCCTAATCGCAAATTTGAGTGACCTCAATAAATGTCGCGAGCAAGCGCCGTTAACCAGGTGGGCGTTACTTTATTGTTATGCGCCATTCAAATATTCAATTCTGGAGTTTATTTAAAATGATAATCCACAGCAGCTTTGAACAGAAGCGTAGACATTATAATTACTGCCTTTTATCAAGACTCCCTGCCGTGTTAAATCTTTTAAAACATTTGATATAACTGACAATCAGGTTTGTATTTTTTTTCTTCCTCAACTTATCGGCAATCTATTTATTTTTTGTTACTTTTTTTTCGTGTGGGATTGGGGGGGGGGGGGGTCGTTTCGTTAAAGTTTCTTAAGATATTTTATTTCATCACATCGTCGGGCGTGGGCATATTTTAATCTTGTCTCTGATGACAAGACAAGACAGTTGGTTATTATAATATGGTTCCCCGGTGTATGCCAATCTGAGACTAGAACTTTGAGAAGATTTAATTTTGTAAGAATGCACCCATCCGTATGAATACGTGCGTCGATGGGCACATTTAAATATATGTATTGCTTTTTTTTTTTTCCTTTATTATTATTATTTTTTAATTTTTGGAATGTAAACCATGTTTCTATAATAATATGTGGTCCGCCGCCTCAATCTGGTATTGTGTCAGGGTGAACTAGATGCCTATAAAAGTGATTTTAGCTTTCAATACAAAATTTCATGTTTTGCTTTTGTTTGTTTTGTTTGACAGGGTGTGGGGGGGGGGGGGGGGGGGTCTTTTTCTGTTTTATTTTTTTTTCAATCTTTGGAAACCATTTTTTTCTCTACATAATAAAATATAAATAGAAAACAATTCCCGTGATCATTACTACAATATTTAATTTTCAGTTTTTAAATCACCATGCTATATTACTGTTTCGAGATCGTGGGTTAAAAATGCTACTGTTACTTATTTGTATGGAGCGGGTTTTTTTTTCTCATATTTTGTAATTTTGTCTTAGATCATACCATAAAATGCCTTTAAAAAAAATTATTTGACAGTCATGTAACATTCAGTCTTGACTGAGGCATGAGGCAGTCGGTTTATTTGAAGAGAAGACATGACATGTTTGATGTATACTGTATACTGTACATTGATGAATCTGGATGAAACCTTTATAGGCACGGTTTGATTTCAAGTCCACCCTAACTTACGTCGCGTCTTACCGTTTTCACATCGCTTATTTTTTCTCTCGTGGTGAAAATGGGTGTATGTGTATGACTGCTGTTTCGTAAAAACAACATAAAATATAAACTTTTAAAACTCGACTACAGACAAATCAAAATTCAATTTGCAAAATACATGCAGTGGAAAACTAGACAAAACCGAGGTCATATTTTTATAACAAAACTGACCTTGTCTACAACACGGAAAAAGTAAATGCAATACAAGACTCCACTCCTTTCTCCTCATCGTGGTGTCTTTTGGAACAACATCCCATGTGAAGCCGCCGAAATAAGATGCTCAGGAGTGTTAATACGATGAAGAAGATGCTATAAACCTTTTTTCGCTTAACATATTCAAACCACGTGACAACCAGTGTCCCCCAAATATTGTGAACAAAGAGCGATTGGTGCTCTACCTTGCCGTCTATTCTTGAGTATATTATATCGAAGTAAGGAAGACATTTCGTTCTTTGCGAAGAAATATAATAACAGTTCATACGTCCATCCGATAAGACAATAGTTAAGCTAACGTATCTGCCAAGTTATGAAATGGATGTTGTCGATTTTTGTTTTGGTTTAATTAATTTACAAAATGTGAGAGCTGAAATTGAGACTAGAAATGTCGAGAGCAAGTTGGATAGTTGAAGCTTTTCTAATTTGAAATAGTACATTATCTTTGTGTCTCGCGGTAGAGAGGTTAACAATCACCGGTGAAAGACAACTACAGTAATGCATTTAATGCCTTACTTTGACAAAAATCGTGTTTTTAATTTTGATCCGAAAACTTTTACTTCATAAAATATATCGATAAATGAAGATGGCCACTCGATTGTCAAAAAAAAAAAAAAAAAAAAAATGAAAAGAAACAGAAATACGATAAACAAAACGATCAAGAAAAATAGACGAAAACCCACCGCAGAAATACGACAAACAAACAAACAAAAAAATAACTTCTATTGAGATGACATATTGAAGTCTCATACAGTGTATTTTAGGTATTTTGGCAAATTGGGAGTAATCTTAATCTATCGCTAACGGCTAACAGACAAAAAGAAAAAAGAAAAGTGTTTTGTTTGTGTACTTAGTACAGATTGACCACGAGGCTCATTGAGATAACAACATGTATTATAATCTTGTAGTTATGGACCATAATGGATTTGTTCCGTCCTTACACGAGCTCGACTCGTTCGACCTTTCATTGTCAAAAATCCTGTTGGCTGACTCTTTAATCCTTTATTGGTTATACATATTTTAATTCATTCCACTCCCCCTACTCACTAGTTAATCTGGATATCCCTTTCTGCAGACTTTATTATTATTATTATTATTATTATTATTATTATTATTATTATTATTATTATTATTATTATTATTATTATTATTATTATTATTATTATTATTATTATATATACACCAGGTAGCGGTTCCTCTCATTAATTTTAATACAATCAATTTCTTAAATTTCATATGATATATTTTCCGTTCTTAACATTGGGAAATTATTCTACACTAATTGTGCGAAATATATAAGATATTAAATGCAGAATGTATCTCTCCGTGTCCAATCTTAAAGCCCTTTGTCGAAAAGAGAGCTGGAATGGCCTCGCTGCTCTACCGTACGACGACAGAACATATTTTTCATTGAGAAAAAAAAAATCATTTATAATCGATATATTATGGTGGCTGTAAACTTGTCGAAAGAGTCTTATTATTAAACCCAAGGACAAGTGGGGTTCTCAACATTGTAATAAACGTTGTGACATATTTGACGTATTGTTTTTATTTAAAAAAAAAACAAACAAAACAAACAACAACAACAAAAAAGAAACTTTTTTAATTAGAAAAGAAATTCTGTTAATTTTTTTTTTAGATTAAAAGATTTAATAAATAAAAAAGTTTAACATGAAATAAAAAAAAATTAAAAAACAAAAACAACATTGTATGCTGATCGAGGTTTGGCTTTTAGACCTATTCTTAAAAAAGTGAGAGAATTTTGTCACTTCGGTTTTTAGAAAATGATGGTAAAGCTCATTTGTACTTAATATCATCCTTGATTTTAGGCAAAAATGAAATCAAATAAAAGGGTTTTGTAAGTGTTCTGTAGTGTTGCTCTCTCTCTTTTTTAATGGAACTGACGAGATAAGGTCTCAAGTTAAAGTAAAACCGGGTACCGCATGTGAGATACGATTTCAAGTTGAAGTAAAACCCGATACCGCATGTGAAATACGATTTCAAGTTAAAGTAAAACCCGATACCGCATGTGAAATACGATTTCAAGTTGAAGTAAAACCCGATACCGCATGTGAAATACGATTTCAAGTTAAAGTAAAACCGGATACCGCATGTGAAATACGATTTCAAGTTAAAGTAAAACCGGATACCGCATGTGAAATACGATTTCAAGTTGAAGTAAAACCCGATACCGCATGTGAGATATGATTTCAAGTTAAAGTAAAACCGGATACCGCATGTGAGATACGATTTCAAGTTGAAGTAAAACCCGATACCGCATGTGAGATACGATTTCAAGTTAAAGTAAACCGGATACCGCATGTGAGATACGATTTCAAGTTGAAGTAAAACCGATACCGCATGTGAAATACGATTTCAAGTTAAAGTAAAACCCGATACCGCATGTGAAATACGATTTCAAGTTGAAGTAAAACCCGATACCGCATGTGAAATACGATTTCAAGTTAAAGTAAAACCGGATACCGCATGTGAAATACGATTTCAAGTTAAAGTAAAACCGGATACCGCATGTGAAATACGATTTCAAGTTGAAGTAAAACCCGATACCGCATGTGAGATATGATTTCAAGTTAAAGTAAAACCGGATACCGCATGTGAGATACGATTTCAAGTTGAAGTAAAACCCGATACAGCATGTGAGATACGATTTCAAGTTAAAGTAAAACCGGATACCGCATGTGAGATACGATTTCAAGTTGAAGTAAAACCCGATACCGCATGTGAAATACGATTTCAAGTTGAAGTAAAACCCGATACCGCATGTGAGATACGATTTCAAGTTGAAGTAAAACCGGATACCGCATGTAGAATGTTAAAGGAGTTGGTCAGTATGGGTGAAAGTAAGGTCCGTATCAGTTGGACTGATAAATAAATGACCCGGTGGCAGGTAGGTCATGGTCACGTGACCGCCATCATAAGGTTGTGTTATCGTCATCACCTTTACCCAGTACAGATTGACGTAATGGGTTTGTGGCCAAATTCTATTTTGTATATAATATGTAATGTATTGGATTACCAGGCGTGTTGAATTGGAAATGTGTATTTTGTGAGAATTCTTTTTGATGATTAATCTTAAATAAAATCAGTGTAAGCAAGAATAATAGAGGCGTGATTTCTATCTGAAATGTTGATAAAAATAGACATGCATGAATAACAAACGAACAAACAAACGAAACAAAAAAAGCCGCATGTAAAATTCTGAAAAGTTATGCATCATATATTTTAGTGCCACTGAAAAACAGACACGATAATGCCAGAGCCCCCTTCTCTCTCTCTCTCTCTCTCTCTCTCTCTCTCTCTCTCTCTCTCTCTCTCTCTCTCTCTCTCTCTCTCTTCTCTCTCTCTCTCTCTTCTCTCTCTCTCTCTCTCTCTCTCTCTCTCTCGCCCCACCCCACTTTTCCACACATTAAAAAAATCTTTTATGATTTTGTGCTGTATTTTTGTCTTACATATTGTGCCCAGCGCCTGTTCCTGGTTTATTCACTTCTAAGTATATAGGGAAATACAAAGGCTTCAAATCTTTCAATTTGCTGATTTATTATAAGAATAAGAGTTTGCACCCGAAACGTTCAAGAATGTTTCATTTTAAAATTTTAACTGGTAGATTGCTTTAAAAAACAACAACAAAAGAACAAAACAAACCTGACATCACCCTACAGTTTTCAAAAAGGACAGGTTAGATTTGCAGATGTGACCTTATGGCAGTTCTCACTTCTCACCGCTCTCGAGTGCTTTATGAATACCTGGCCAGTAACAAGGTTGTCTATGATGAAACAAAAATATGTAGCGCCTTACAAGCGTCATGTCTCATCCTACATGTTAAATGTTGTTGTTGTTGGGGGACCATTTGTAAAGCACATTGAGTGGATATTGCGCTATAAAAATTCTCAAGCTCAAGTTTCAGGTTGTCTCTGTCAGAAATTTAATACAGCCTCACAGGCGCCATGTCTCGTCCAACATAACCTTGCTGTTGGCTTGTGACCCGCTGTTGAGAATTTAAGCTCAATTGTAGATAATTCTCTGTATATATGCTCATTAAAAAATGTTTAAAGGAGGAATTGTAATTTTTAAAAGCAGTCTTTCCATTTAAGGGTTAATCCGAGATACCGAACAGCAGAAATTTTACTGCGGATGATTACCATTTGTATTATTTATAAACCAAATCATTGGACTTCATAAACAAATGCTGGGATGTGAATTTTTTAGGTGGGCGATAATGGACACATGGCCATTCTCATTGAAAGGATGATTATATAAATTTCGTTAAAATAAATAAATAAACACAGAGATAAATGAATATATATATATATATATATATATATATATATATATATATATATATATATATATATATATATATATATATATATGAATCGAGGGGGGGGGGGGGGGTCGAAATGGAACGACGAAAAAATAGGTGGTATGATGAGGTAATAAAAGTCTGCCTGGCATGCATACACGGTCGCCTATATTTTGAATGATATCTCATTTCCCAAACGCTTTTTTATTCTTAATTAAAAATAGAAGTAGTCGTTGAGTGATTAAAGTGGTGTTTACAGTGATGGTTCTTAAATATCCACTCAATTATCACTCGTTGTTTACATGGCCTTTTGAAACGATAGCCGTCAAAACTGTTGACAAATGACTTGCACACTTTTCTTTCTTGTTGTTAATTTGACGTTGATGTTTGTTTTGTGAATGTTTATGTTAATAGCCTGCATTGTTTGTATGCAATGTTTGTCTACGTGTGTGTTTGATTGATTAAAGGCTAGAGTCAAATGTTTACAAACACTGGACGCTTTATGGGGTGATATTTACACGCAGTGGGTATGTTTAAGTTTAAGGACGTCTCAACATGCATTCCATATGTGGACGCTCCCCCCTTCTCCTATTATTGTTTTCGCCAAACAACCAAATTTCAGTAAATTTCATATCAGTTTTAGAAAGAAGAAAATAATGGAATATTTGATTGGGTAAAGATGGAAGCAGGAAAAAAAGTACCCGTACCGAACGGTTTTCGACCACAGCAAATATAAGAGACACTGCTTACGACGGGTCGTCTCTATATACTCTCCGTCCGAATGTGTATCTCCACCTAGTAAGAATTCCAAAGTGCTTTTAACTGACATCATGAAATAGTGGTTATGTCATCTTGAGTCTGCCAGTGTCGTTAGTTTGGAGGACCATTCTGTCGCAAGCAAAGCGGTAAAACCCATTTTACAATTTTGGCCTGAAAACTTTTTACTCCATATATATACCGATCGATTTAAATAACTTCCAACGTGACAAAAAAAAAAAAATAAATAAATAAAGCCCGGGAATTTATTGAAGTCTTGTTTTTGATAGTTTCCTTTTTAAAAAACAAAAACAAAAGGTAAATTTGATCGTTTGATATGAGCTGAAGTTGTTGAGGTTTTCTGGCCAAAATATTAAAGGATGTTTTGTTAACGTATGGCAATATGATATCCGGGGTTATTTGCATAGATATCTGTATCGCACATTACTATATTATTGTCTTGACATGCAGAGTTCCTTTCCTGTTTTTTTTTGTTATGATATACTGAGGTAGGTTTTAGGTGGATTGTGGAAATCTAGAGTCCGCATGTCTTTGATTCAGTTCGTTAATATTCCGACATTGTGTATGGATGAATATAATACCGATGGTGATGGATTCCTTTCGATGCATGTTGTAGTCACTTTGCTGCAGACCAGCCGGTTAAAAGGATGAAATTGATGATGATGGTTTAAACAGACATTTCTTGGGCCAAACTTGACCAAATTCCAAAACGATGTGGTTGGGATACATTGTGAAAATATAGAAACTGTGTTTCTTTAATCCGCTTCGTTCACTGTCTTATGTGCATTGCTTTTGGATATGATGATGCTAGATTTCTTTCGCTGTCTGACGTCAACACTAAGGCTACAGGCCAGCTGATGGACAGAATGGGTATAAACAAACTTCTTGGGGGCCAAATTGACTCCGTTTGGATTTGAAATTTTCTTAAGTTTTTCGGTGATAAACATCTGTGGATGAGTGCTATGTTTCCTTACTGTTCTAGATGATTTCCGAGTGGTGAATTTTACCTTTTACATCAGGTTGGTATTTATATTTCCATGAAATTTGAGGTCGCCCAATTGAAAACTACGATTCGTGGTTATTTGGACCTTGTTTGTTCTCATGAAGTTCTCTGAAGTCTGAGGCTGATTCATAGCCAATTAAGGCTGAATAAAAAATAATAATATTTTTTAGATGATCGCTTCACCTTATTCCGCTATAACTTTTCTTCTTTAGAAAATACGCCTTTCCGCTACTTCATCATAAGATACCGTTGCCTAGACATTCCATGAAGGAATATATATAATCCGCCAAGCAGGATGTCATCTGGAATCACCCATGTTGTCCAAGTGAACAAATTGTGGGTTAATAATCTTGCCCAAGGAAAAAAAAAAAAAAACGAAAGTGTCTTAAGCGGGGCTCGAACCCAGTCCTTCCGGATCTCGGTGCAATGCCTTAACCACTCGGCCACTTCGCCCCTCTTTATTCGTTATTATTCGTACTTAAGATTCATGCACGGCCTGCTGGCCATTTTTACTCAGAAATTATAGATTGACTATGGCCGGTCTGTTACATAATATGTTATAAAAATAATGTATAACTATTAACCTCGGAGAAAAGATATTGCATACCAGGCAACGATAATATATTTTTGGGTTTTCTCTGTCTTCTTCAGGGAAGTGACATCAGTGTCTCGGTGACCAGTCTGAAGACCATCAGTGGTGGAGGTATTTTGGACCCCGATGACCAGCTCAACGACGTAGTGGACGATAGAGAACAGGTACGAATTTACAACAATCTAAGATCATTTTCATCACCATAAAAAAAAAATGTAACCAGTGAAAAGACCGTGATAACCAAAGCCAGTTTACAGTGTAAAATATCGTCTTATTTCAATAAGCCGCTTATGAAGTTTCTCTCTCTCTCTCTCTCTCTCTCTCTCTCTCTCTCTCTATATATATTATATATATATATATATATATATATATATATATATATATATATATATATATATATATATAATTGAGATGTCGCTGAACTTGTTTATTTTAAAAGTTAACTATGAAATCTCCCGTTTATTGATTTTTGACAACTTGGCAGTTTTAGAAATTTGAATAAATTTTTTTCGTGTTTAAGCTTTGTCCTTTTCCTGGGAACATCCCGGGCTTTCTGTTATCCACGTTTTGTCTGTCTAATGCAGTTCATTTTTACTCAGAATAGAATTTAAAAGATTCAATGTCGTGAGAGGGTTAAATTGTAAATCTGAAGTAATCAATCCAGATATTTATTGAAGACATTTGTTGACATTGTAACAATCCCATATTATCTGATAAGGCTGACTGACTGGCATAGACTGGTTGATAAAGTTGTCAATCTACAGAGATACGTATTATTTATGTAGTTACTTCCACCTAATGGTACTGAAAGGAATTGGCTAGGATCATTGCCTGGAACAAGACTCTCTCTCTCTCTCTCTCTCTCTCTCTCTCTCTCTCTCTCTCTCTCTATATATATATATATATATATATATATATATATATATATATATATTTATATATATATATGCATTCATGAGTGAGTGAGATCGGGTAGATTGATATCCATTCTTCCTCCTTTTTCGCATTTGATCCAAATATGTTGCAAGCACTAACATTTTGTCTATCAAAATGTCCTATGTGTTGTTTGGTGTCTTCCTTTTCCGTGCCACTAATACTATTATGGTTTTTGTTTTAATATCGCGAGCGCCTGCGGCTTTTAATACTATCGTAGACGAGTTAAGGGGGCAGGATCACCAGGGAGCCAGGCATGAAACAAACAAAAAAGCATAAAAAATAGAGCTTTAAAGACACAGTCTTCCCCTTTGGATATAACACTGAAGAGTAGTTTATCTATGAAATAAATGTGTTTTTGTGTGTTTGTGCTAATGGGGGAATGCCTTTTAAATTCATTGCCTCTGATCAGACTAGCACAACCCAAAAACCAAAGATAGGTGGGAGAGAAAGAATACCGGAAAGACTGAATGGAAAACATTTTTAAAAAAAATTATTTTTTTGGTGCCAATCAAGGGCGTCCTCTATTTGAATCACAATTCCCTTCCTAAATAGGTTATAATATGGTTTTCGATAATATTCTTTCTATTCTACACTTGTGTCAGTGTTACCGCAACCATTGAAGGGTTGCAGCACTGAATGCAATTTGACAGACATGACGAATCCATTCATACTCGTTTGACCTCTTTCTCTATCTACCTACATTACGATTGGCTATATGGTTCATTGGTTTTACGTTTTAACAAATTTGCAGGCAATGTTTGATTTTACCCTAGCCCTAACTTCCCCCCCCCCCCCCCCACTCCCCCCTCAGTCAACTCTAATAGGGTGGCGGAGTCCGTTAGATCTTTGCAATAGACTAGCGGTAGCAAGCAGTTACTATTTCTGAGTTACTATTTCTGTTACACGCTATAGAAACCGGGATAAACTCCGGCTCTGTGGGCTCTAAATGACTACTGATACCTTATCCGGCGGTCCCGATCGATCAGTTGGTAGAGCACTTGTTTCAAAGCAAATAGACAGGTATCAATCTCAGCTGCAATCGAGATTATTTTATTTTCTGACCCCCCTGTCCACCCGGGTGTAAATTGAACAGACAATGTCTATTTGTCCTGAAGTGGATCTACCGATTCAAAATTTCACGGCTCCTTTAGCTTGGGTTCTATCCTTATTTTGCTATTGCCCAGGTTCCGTCTGGGATCCTTTGCAGAAGGGAGACAGTCAAATGTTTTTATTTTCTAATTTTCAATACATTTTAATTCAGCATTATTACTTTATTTTTCTTCTTCTTCTTCTTCTTCTTCTTCTTCTTCACAACCTCTCCCTCTCCCCCGCTTCCAAAGCTGATAGCCGAGTTCGACGAGCCAGGTCGCGTTAGGCCCTCAGCGAATCCCCACCATCACAACCCATACCACCTCCATAATGGCGGTGACCCAGGGGGAACGACGGGGACGGCCAGCAGCTGCTCCACAGGAGCCATCAGCCCAGACGTGTTCCAGAGCGGGGATACGGTCATCACCACCACCACCGACACCACTGACTCCATCATCACCATCCCGCCATTCCTGCCTCCGGCCAGACGACAGCATCACAACAGCAGCAGTAGCGCCAGCAGCAGCACCAATAACACCAGTGGCGTCGCCGTCTCCACGGATGTCGTGGTCACACCCAGGGATCTCACTCTAGGTAAACCTTTATTTTTGAAATCCTTTATTTCAACTAGACCGTTTTCAACGAGTAAGTCAGTACGCAGCGATGCCAATTGGGCTTCATTTAAACTTTTTGCTGTTTTAGTGGAAATGAAAAAAGTTCTTCTTCTTCTTCTTCTTCTTCTTCTTCTTCTTCTTCTTCTTCTTCTTCTTCTTCTTCTTCTTCTTCTTCTTCTTCTTCTTCTTCTTCTTCTTCTTCTTCTTCTTCTCTTCTTCTTCTTCTTCTTCTTCTTCTTCTTCTTCTTCTTCTTCTTCTTCTTCTTCTTCTTCTTCTTCTCTTCTTCTTCTTCTTCTTCTTCTTCTTCTTCTTCTTCTTCTTCTTCTTCTTCTTCTTCTTCTTCTTCTTCTTCTTCAGACTGAGTATCACTGTAGATCTTCAGTTATAACGAGATGAATAATGGTAGAAATTTTGGTTTGAAAGAGATTCGATCTTATCGTAGAAGAGTTAAGGGGCAGGGTCACCAGGGAGACAGGCATGAAACAAACAAAAAAATCATTAAATAAATAGAACTTTAAAGACACAGTCTTCCCCTTTGGATATAACACTGAAGAGTAATTTATGATATAAATGTGTTTTTGTGTGTGTTTGTGCTAATGTGGGAATGCTTTTTTAATTCATTGCCTATGATCAGACTAGCGGAGAAAGGGTCTCCAAAATCGTTGGTACCCCCTGGTGTCAAACAAGGATGTCCTGGTCCATTGATATTGTACCAGAACTTTAAAAAAAAAACAACGACAAAAAACAAAACAAACAAAAAAACAAAACAAAACAACTGCATAAGCCGTCCTCTTATAATATATGTTAATAATGTGCATTTCTCACCAAATAAAATAAGTATAACTAAGCTAACATTATGGAAATCGTATAACATTGGACAAACCTTACATTTTGAGCGATATTTATTTACATTTATTGATTGATAATAAATCCGACTTCCCCTTGCTTGTCTATCGTGTTATTTTGGATTCACGCTGTCCTTGTGCCTCCTCGTTCTGTCATAACGGGGACAACAAACCTTTGGAATGTAAAGGCATCCAACCAGAAACCGCCTCCAACTCCACACGGCCTTATGCTGACGAAACACATTTTTAAAAGGATTCTCATTTTAGCCAGAAATCTTTTAGTCCAAATACCTATCGGATAAAATAACCCTCACATTTTTTTAATTAATTAATTTCTTTCTTTCTTTCTTTCTTTATTTATTTATTTGTTTATTTATTTATTTGTTCAAAAGCCTCTAACCCGAAACTTACTTTAGAATAAGTAGTCTCTCCGAAGTCAAGCTTTGAGAATTTCTTACGATTGGGGATATATCTTACTCAATATATTATTATTATTATTATTATTATTATTATTATTATTATTATTATTATTATTATTATTATTATTATTATTATTATTATTATTATAAGGTGAAAGTTTTCTGGCCAATTTAAAAAAAATCGTTTTGTTTGTTCTCAAGAGCACAGTGTTTTCTCATGGTCCGAGTAATAAAATTAGGAATTCAAAGCTGCATACGTTATGAGGCACACCGATTATGCATAGCCTAATATTGACAAGGGGGACCATCTGTTATTTTATTGAAATAACTGATAGTACTTGGCTAAGTGATCTGCGAAATAAATATGACTGATTATAAGTTTGTAATGTAATAAATGTTTTGTGTTGTTTTTGAGTTTTAAAAACCATATTATAGTATGTGGCCCAGTCAATTTTTCGTAAAATATAGCTAGTACAACGAAGACAAATGAACGTTGCCATTAAGAAAAGTCGCGTTAAATGTTCCTCAGTACTTCAGAGCCATAAGGCCCGCGAAGCCGGCAGTTTATCCGGGGTTCTATAGCGTTAAACAGACACTAGTAATTGCTTGCTACCCCTTTGATAGGATGCTAACGCAAGGCTATCGCAAAGTACTTTCCACCAGATCTAACGAATCCCACAACCCAATCCCCGTTGGATGGGAAGGGTGGTCTTAAAGAATCTTGACTGCAAACGGAATCGGCCCTAAAACGGCCCCTTTGCACGCGAAGCGAGTGCTCCACCAATTGAGCTAAAGCGACCCCAATGTTAAACGTTACCCAGTCATATTCTGTTTTACGAATTGAGTGGGATCTTTCCACCTCTTTAGTTTGCCAAGAGGAAATAAAAATTTCAGATTTACAAACAACAAATAGGGGTGTTGCTTCAGCCGCATTCCCTTAATAGATTTCGAAGCATTTTAGCTGACTGTTTTGTCACACATATTTTACATTTTGATCTGGGCACACTTTTCAATAGGTTTGGCATGAATGATCCGAGCTGCCAACTCTAATTTTATCTCGGGGTTATTTATTTATTTATTTATTTATTTATTTATTTATTTATTTATTTATCTATTTATTTGTTTATTTACTGGTTGGGGTTCCTGACCTCCCAAGTGGGCAGGGAGGTTCATACTGCGTCTTCTATCCCCGCTGTCTGTTTTCCAACATAATTTCTGTCTTTGTCTTGGAATGAGATTACTTGGTTTTGTCCTGGCCCTGACCGGATATACTGGCTGAGAGGAAAACAGTCAAATGTATAGTTAGTTTTGGGAGATGATATTATTTTCCTTGCAAATCATCTCTCTGTTATGAACTGTATTATGTTTTGTTTATGTATTATATATGAATTGTAAACATTTGAGTGTATTCCTCTTAGTGGGGACCTGTGCTTGTGTCTGGATGAGACTTTTAGGTGATCTCAAACTAAGTACACTGATATTGTGCTCTTGGAATCTCACATATGTTCCCTATTTGAACCAATTACCCTTTGTCTGCTTTATTCTTGGATGCTTTAATTGTAATTCTAGAACTTTTTACTACCCTATTTTCTTTCTTTTTACTGGCGCTGATATGACCTTAATGTGTTGCAAGCGCCGTATAACCCTTAAAAACAAAAACATATGTGTTTATTTGTTTCTATATATATATATATATATATATAATATTGTGTGTGTGTGTGTGTGTGTGTGTGTGTGTGCATTTATTTAATTATTGATTGGTTGATTTATTTGTTTATTTATTCATTCATTTAAAAAATTATTTTTGGGTAGGATTTTCGATAAATCCTGAGAGTATTTTTATAATCCCCGATTTTATTACTTGACAATGTAGTGATGTATATGCAAATAATAGTACATGACTAATCTTCGAGTCTGTACATGCTGTGTATGGCAAATTTGTATTGCATTTCTCTCCCAAAATAATATTCATTTTTTAAAAAGTCCCATTAACACAAACAACAACTACAAAAAAAAAAAAAAAAACCCACAAAAATGTTCGTGCTATATCGCCCCGTGAAAATCAAGTTCATATGCTTAAATTTTTCATGTTTAAAGAGTTGTTTGCATTGTGGATTGACAGGTCTGTTGGAATGTATTTACGTACTTAACCGACGTATGTCAGAAGTTGTAGATTTGTTACGTTATTATGAACTGTTGCATTGTAAATTTTTATAATCGGTTTGGGACAAAGGAAGAGAGAGAGAGAGAGAGTGAGAGTGTGTGTGTGTGTGTGTGTGTGTGTGTGTGTGTGTTTTGTGTGTGTGTGTGTGAGAGAGAGAGAGAGAGAGAGAGTATGTGGTGTGATTGTGTGTGTGTGTGTGTGTTTGCGTTATTTCTAATGGGTGTGATGATGATGTGGTTTTGTTTTTTGTTGTTTCTTGTTCTTTTTGTTTGTTTTTGTTGTTGCTTGTTTGTTTTTGAGTCTTTTTTTGTTTTTTGTTTTGTTTATTTCTTTTATTAGCATTCCATTGATCTCTGGCACATGACGAGTGCGATAAAACAGACCTTTTATGTCGTTTCATCTTTGACTCTTTGTTCTTTGTGTTTATATCTGAACCCCAAAATGTATTGCCGAGGAGAGGATAAGAGACTGGAAATCAGTTGTGGCCAACACGTCTTATCAATATTCTATTCTTCTCTTCTTACTTCTCATATGTTTTTGTTTTTTCTTTTTCGTTAGATTCAGCATCATCATTTTCGAAGTACATTTTTGGTTTGATAATAATTACTGAAAATCTTATCTAAGTGCTCCTCTCTCCTCTCATCTTTATTATTTATTTTCCTCCTCCCCTCCCTCTCCTCCTATCGGTATCTATTCTATCCATGCGCATATCAGTTAATCTATCAATCAATCAATCAACCTATCTATCTATCTATCTATCTATCTATCTATCTATCTATCTATTTATCTATCTACCCATCCATCCATCTATCTATCTATCTATCTATCTATTATTTAAAATATTTACCACAATGTTTGGGGCAGTCTACATCGATGTTTCAGGCTTAATTTGCCATCTTCAGGACTGAGTTGTTTTGTTGACTGTTGTTGTTTCTTGAAGTGGTTCCGGTTTGAAACCGGAACCACTTCAAGAAACAACAACAGTCAACAAAACAACTCAGTCCTGAAGATGGCAAATTAAGCCTGAAACATCGATGTAGACTGCCCCAAACATTGTGGTAAATATTTTAAATAATAATTCGCTCCATTACTACATGTCGAGCACTTTTCGTACCATATTTGTATCAAACACGATTCAATATCTATCTATCTATCTATCTATCTATCTATCTATCTATCTATCTATCACTCTCCTCTCTCCTTCTCCTTCTTTGTATGTGTGTGTGTGTGTGTGTGTATGTGTGTGTGTGTGAATGTGTGTATGTGTGTTTCTTATGCTTACCATCGTTTCTAGTATTAGCTGAATGTCTGTTTACATCCCGGCCTTATTACAATAGCATAAATCCCCATCAGAGCAGTGGGGTGTCCACGACCTTCAATAATTCACGACTCCTTGCTCAGGCTACATAGGACGGATAGAGTTATCTAACTTGTTTTTTTAAAGTACTGGGGGTCACAGAGTAGGAAGCGATAAGGTTCATAGATTTTACTAGGGAGAAAGAGAGATATACATGGGGTGCAATTTATATTACGAAATAAACTTATAGCAAACTTGCCATATGGTATAACATCGCTTATTTCAATATTGAAGTCGTTATGTCAAAAAGACGTACATTCTAGGAGAAATTTAATCAAACATCAAAATGTATCATGTATATTTTTTTTTTTAAGTAGTCCTTCAGCGTTGATGTCCAGGGACAATAACAGTTGCTTTGTATCCTTTTAATATGACGCTAGTCTATCGTAAAGTACTTTCCGCTAGAACTTACAAATTAAGTTACCCATTTATTGCTGGGTGGACAGGAGGGGTCAAGAAAAATAATCTCGGCTGCACTTGGTCCCTTTGCGTATGAAGCGAATGCTCTTCCAACCGTGCTTTGCGTATAGAAAAAATAAAGTGTGACATATCGTCCCCATCTGACTGGAAATATGTCGGGATTTATCCGAGAACTTGAAATCAAAGTGACCTAAAATATGAATTTTTAAAAAAATGTTCTTATGAAAACTATATCCCAAAAAAAAAAAAAAATAAAATTGAACCTTATATTTTTGGCCATAAATTCAATTTTCATGATTTATACCTCCCTGACAATAATGCCATTTTGATGCCATGGATCGCAATCGCGTTAACTAGCATTTGTTATTCTGCCAAACACTTTACAAAACACCTCTTCTCATTTTGGCCTGAAAACTTTTCTTATATGACCTAGTGGTGTGACACTCGCCTTCGGACCGAAAGCTCCAAGGTTCAAGTTCCACTCTGAGCGGCGCCTAGTTGAGTTCTTGGAAACGGCTCTTTACTCACATTCTGTCACCATGCTCGGGTGTAAAATGAGTACCTGGCTGTTAACAGCATTATCTCTGTCCGAAAATAAAATGTCATGTCATGTCTCCTACATTGTAATCAGTGTTGCTGTTGGTGCTTTGAGCACATTTTGTCGATGCTTCCCTTTATAAATGCTCTAGTTTTAACATAATATCGATAGATCAAAATGACTTCAAATGTATCAATCAACAAGTCGAGACTTTCTCTTGTTTTAAGATTTCTTGACAAGTCTGGAGTCATTCACTCTTAAGATACACGAAGAAAACCAAACGTCTTCAACGTAATCACATTTTGTTAAAAATGTGTGTTGGCAACAGTATTGTTACGTGATTATTTTATGTTTGCAAATTTAAGATTTAATAGATTCATGGTTGTAATAACAGTTGTTTTTTTTTTTTTTTTTTTTTTTTGTTTTTGTTTTGTTTGTTTTTAATAGCGCCAGTTGGGAGCCCGCGGTGTTTGCGTGGAAATAAAGCCTATTGCGAACAAGCACTCATTTATTTTGATTACTAACCTAATGTATTGTGGAAATTTATATGTGGAAAATTAGCATATAGATATATCGAGAGACGAATCTTTTGAGCCATCAACGATCACTATCGGCCTTTGTAAAGCCTGTTGGTGCGCGTAAGTGAATTAAGGGCAGATCATTCATTATTCCCAGCAGATTTTCTAAATAATCATTTGAGTCAACGGGTGATAGAATTACACTCAAAATTAATTTTTTTTTTTTTAATGTTGCAAATTATTCGTATATCAATCTATATCAATGTGTAACCAAATGACAAATTGCCACTTTTTTTAGGACAATAAAGATTTATTATTATTATTATTATTATTATATTATTATTATTATTATTATTATTATTATTATTATTATTATTATTATGTTATTGTTATTGTTGTTGTTGTTGTTGTTGTTGCTGTTGTTATAATAAAAATAAGTTATATAACTTTCAGATTTCCCAGTAACTCTGTGCATGTTGGCAAAACACAGCTGTGCGGAACAATTTTAACCCCCAATCCTATTTTTCTTAAAGAGTAGAGGGCATAATATAATATTTAAATTGTCAAAGGAGAACTGTGACCTCATGCCTTCTGCAAACTACAAACTCGATAAAGATTACATTAGTAATAAGCCGTGAATAAATGGAAGTGTTGTATACATTGGGGGAAAAAAGGGGGGGGGGGGTATTCAAGAACAGAAAATGTATGTCATGTTGCAGTGTCAGACTTATTGAATGTATACTACACAATAAAAGAAAAAGAAACGATATCTTGTAATTAAAAAAAAAGCAACAAAACAACAACCAAGAAAGACAAAACAATACAATACCAAACACACACACAGACACACACACACATACACATACACACACACACACACACACACACACACACACACACACACACCCAGCAACTTTCTTCAACAAGGGATTCTGGTCACACATATAATGAGTGCTGTCATCATTTTTTAATACAAAAATAAAATAATCTTTCACAAGTGCTTATTCTCGATACACACCCAACAACTTTCTTCAACAAGGGATTCTGGTCACACATATAATGAGTGCTGTCATCATTTTTTAATACAAAAATAAAATAATCTTTCACAAGTGCTTATTCTCGATAAATTAATGGTAGAGCCCCCTTTCAGCAGCAGAGAATCTTGTCGTGCAGTCGCGCTTTTTCTTTGACTTAACAGTCGTCTTCATCCCCCCCCCCCTCCTCCCACCCCCATCCGTATACCCAGCAATGATTGCTAGATTTGGCGGAAAGCACTTTGAAATAGACTTGTACCCTTTCCAGAGGATATTAAGCAAAATTATTATTGTTTATTTAACGTTCTAGAAACTGGGGAAAACTTTTGGTCTAGAGGGCCTTATTGCTGCTCTGAAGGAAGTACTATTAACTACAGCAGCGGGCAGCGTGGCTCAGGGGTATGGTCTTTGCTTCGTACCCAAAAGGTACCGAGTTCGACTACCTGCCTCGTTGTGTGGCCTTGAGCAAGTCAACTCGCCCTAGTTCACTTTGCGGCGCTGCACTACGGCTGACGCCTGGGTTATTCCAGTCTTCCCTTGGAATAGATCCTAAAGACAAATTTCCCCTTGGGGATTAATAAAGGGAATTTATTTTATTATTTATTACTTGTTCCCCTAGTTTATTTTTTTATATTTTTATTCTTCTCTTTTTTTTTCTGGGACATCTATTCTCTAATCCAAATCTAAGGCCTTATAATATGTTGGTTTTTGATTGTAATAATACTAATTATGAATCAGATAATAATAATAGAGCTGAGAAAGGTCTCATGTTTGTGGATTGCCCGCAGGCATGTAAGTAACGCAGATAGTGGTACGTGTTCTTTATATGGAAATGCCTACATCAGTGTACCTACCTCTCCCCCTCCCCCTCCCACCCCGAACCCCAACCACCACCTCCCCATCACTTCCTTATTCACCACCATTCGTGTATCACGGGCAAAATTCTGTCTTACGCTGCTGACACATCGCGTTTGTTCGTTTATATGTTTGTTTATTTGTTTCATTTTGACCAGAATCCATTTGTGACCTACCGCGTCTATTAATATGGTATTAATGTCGGAATGAAATTGAAGTAATTTTGAGTTTAAAGTAAAAATGATTTTTTTTTAGGAAATTAAATTGTTTATCTTTATAAACTTTTAATTTTATTATTTACTTATTTATTTAATTGCTGTTGTTTTTTTTTCTTTCAAATATAAGAAACACAATGTACACATATTTTAACTCATCTCTGATAAGTTAAGTTCAGATTTGAAGTTGAAGCATCATGTCTACTCCGGCACTATAACGTTTGGTGACGATTGATCCCATTAGTAACAACATTAATTAGTCGGTTATAAGGAAAAGTGGGTTATCGCGCGTTATAAAAGAGCTTTGACAAAGTTCCTTGGCACCATTTTGAAAATTATATTTGAGATCGTTTATTTCATTACACAATTCATATTTAAACTTAATGAAACTTGGCATTATTTGCGAAACAAAACTTGGCTTGGACATTAAAAAAAAAAGAAAAGAAATATGAGAAAGTGAACATATTGTGTATTATGAACAATTATGATTTAACCCATTTGTTTTTAACCCGTCCCCTAAGTGGCTTAACCAGAAACTCAATACAAGACTTCGTTCTTCAAGTAGTCAAAAAGTCTTGAAATAAATCTCAGTAATGACATTTGGTGACCAAGATGGGTGTCATTATGGTTTAATATATATTTTATCATGCCAAAAAGTAAGAGCATACTCATTACATACAAGCTGCATGTTTCGTCCCAGTGTTGCTGTTGGCCTCTCTCTCTATAAGACCCTCTCCGGTGGATATTGCGCAATATAACAGCTTGCATAAAAAAAAAAAAAAAAAATAAAATATATATATATATATATATATATATTATATATATATATATATATATATATATATATGTGTGTGGTTTAACTGTATTTTTATAGGTAGAACAGGACAGATGGCTGATTACCCCCCCCCCCCTCTCTCTCTCTCTCTCTCTCTCTCTCTGACAAACGTCACGTCGAACCTAATGCGCCGTTCAACCAAGTCACTACCCACATCCCCCTTCCCCATCTCAAATCAAAGGAATGTTTCTGACTAATTGAATTACTCGACTCCTATAATGACATGCGACCTGTATTCCCTGTCCATGACTTATATCGTGCCCTCCTCAGTCTCATAATAGTATAGTACAGATACAAAAACAACGACAACAACAACAACTACTACTACTACAACAACAATACTACTACTACTTCTGCTGCTGCTGTAGCTACTTTTACTACTACTACTACTACTACTACTACTACTACTACTACTACTACTACTACTACTACTACTACTACTACTACTACTACTACTACTACTACCACTACTACCGCCGCCAAATGATACCACCATCACTCACCATCATCGACAAACTCCAACACTTCCGACCACCACCGACATCACAACCATCAACGTCATCATCATCATCATCATCATCATCATCATCATCATTATCAGAACAACAATGTGAGAAATGCAAAGAGGAACGAAAAGGTCACTATAATCACCAACACAGCATCATACCGTGAACACAAACACATCAGACACGTTATGTATATTCAATGGCCTAAACACCTGAACTAACTACCTGCTTCCATACATCCTTTGTCTCGTCAAAAAACACAACTTCTATAACACCAATGCCCAAGTCATGCAAAGATAGATGGTCAATGACGCGATGAATGCAGACCTGCCTACAACAACAAAAGTTGAGCTTTTATATAGCTCAATATCCACTAAACGTGCTCAAAGCGCTGGCCAACAGCAACATTTAACATGTAGGACGGGAGATGACGCCTGTTTGGCGATATTACAATTTTTTCGGACGGAGACGACGCTGTTAACAGCCAGGTACTCATTTTACACCTGAGTACGGTGGGAAAATGTGAGTAAAGAGCCATCTCCAAGGACTCAACTATGCGCCGTGCGAGGCTCGAACCCAGGACCTTACGATCCGAAAGCGAGTGTCATACCACCAGACCACATGTCCGGACAACAACGAAAACTTAGTAAAATTACGAAATTTGGTTCCAATTTCAGAACGTCATGAGGATCTCAAAGTCATTAAAACTTATTCAAAACGAAAGTTGATGCCGGTCTACATAATTTAAAGGATTTTGAACTGTTATTTATTCCTTGAAAATATCAAATTAAGAAATTAAGGAGCGGGCACCGGTGTAAGATAAAGAACTGAACAAGTGTGTATGAAAGGTGCCAGACAAAGCAAGAAATAAAAATACAAGAAAAAAAAACAAAACCTCGAGGTCGACTGATTTTTTGGGTTGTTTTATTCTTTCTTGTATTTTTTTCTTGCTTTGCCTGGCACCTCTCATACACACTTGTTCAGTTCTTTATTTATTCCTTGTGAAAGTAAATTGTTGCTCCATAACCATAGCGACTACAACTTTTATCTCCTGAACAATTCGAATTTTTAAATTTTCAAATTTTCAAGTAGGCAGATAAGTGAATGACAATGGATCCCCGATCTGAAAAACACATAAAATCAAAACAAATAAATCGCCTAGGTACTTTAACATTGACTTGATTCGAGTCAGATAACAACGAGTACTAATGTCAAAAGGTAAAAGCGCACTTCTCTCTCTCTCTCTTTCTCTCTCTCTCTCTCTCTCTCTCTCTCTCTCTCTCTCTCTCTCTCTCTCTCTCTCTCTCTCTCTTTCTCTCTCCCGTTATTTCTCTCTCTTTCTCTACTGCATTTGTCAAACTGGAGCCTGTAACTCGTTTTTTTATGAATGTATTATTTTCACACCATGAAAGGCAAGATTTTAAAATAATGTTGGGGCGATTAAAGAAAAGAAAGCAATAAAATGTGCACTGCTTAAAATTGCCTCCTCCCCCCCCCCCCCCCCCCCATATCAAATAAATTGAAAATTGAAAACAATTAAAACATTGAATTTAGAATAAACTTGATAAAGAAAAGTCAGGTCTTATATTCATAGTCAAAATAATCAAAAATAGAGTTTTTAATTTTTTAATTTAATTTTTGAAGTTAAAGATTTAAAACTCGCTTTCTCAAATGCATTGATTTTAACTCAGATAATATTCCATGAATAATGTGTAAAATTCTCTGTTAAATATAAGGATCACCCGGACATAATACCGTTTTGAGACGATCAGTCACAAATGCGTATAAGTATTTGTATTGATGTGACTTGCGAAAAGTAATAAATAGTAATTAATTGTTGAGCAATGACAGGTATTGTGCAATAATATGCACGCTACTCGCATTACTTTTGTTATAACGGGGAAGATGATCAAGGCACGTAGATAGAAAGATAGATGGATGGATAGATAGATATATAGATAGATAGATAGATAGATAGATAGATAGATAGATAGATAGATAGATAGATAGATAGATAGATCAGATAGAAGACAGACAGACAGACAGATATATATATATATATATATATATATATATATATATATATATATATATATATAGAGAGAGAGAGAGAGAGAGAGAGAGAGAGAGAGAGAGAGAGGGGGGGGGGGGGGGGTCGCACGGTCGTCCTCGGGTCGGGGAATTATAAAGTCGGGTCACAGTGTTATTATTATGACAAAATTAGTAACGTTGTGGCTCGGGTCATCTTGGAGATCATATTATATTATCAGCAAAACGATGCAATTAGAGGGCATGTGGCATCTCAATTTGTCAGGTAATTACCGGTGTAATGCTTGGATAACAGCATTAAGTTGTTAACTTGGTAGTATTGTCTGTGTGTGCGAATTTACCAGCCCTCACACAGAGGCAGCTTGCATTGTACTGCCGGACGTACTTCCTCAAAACACTTTTTTTGTCATATGGACAGAAAACGATGTGTACACATTTGCAGATCTGATAACCGAACGCAATTATGGGTTGTTGTAACAATAATAGTAATAGTAATAATAATAATAATAATAATAAGAAGAATAATGTAATTTATTTATATATAGAGCCTGTCCCATATAATGTAGCTCTAGGCGTACAATATAAATGGCATGCATTATATATCATTAATAAAAAAATTATTATGTCGTATTATCAACAAAATACGGAATTGTTTTTAAGAATGTAAATTAGGGTAAATTATAATATATGTTCTATGAACTGACACTACAAAAATAATGTTATTAAACCTGTGGTATATTATGAAGATTGCTTATCCACTCTTTTTTCAACATTAATTTTTAAAAATAAATAGATAATAAATAAATGCTCAATTTATTGTTGTTTTGTTTTGTTTTTTTTCTACATACCATCTAAAAATAACAAAGAGAGATGACAATATTTGGGAGTATTTCCATTACAACAATGAGCCCATTACAATTTGGGTTATCAGACCTGCAAATACATAGACGTCGGCAGAAAACTTTTACTTCAAATATAGATAGTATGCGCTTGGCTAAGAAGCTCATAACATTGCCATCCGGAAGTACAACGGACCAACACACAAAACTGTGTGTATCCATGAACGTTTATAGTCGGGTTAATACAGTTCAGTGAGCATTACTCATAAACGCGGATGGCAAAAAACAATAACAAAGACCTGAGTGACGTCATCTTCGAACTATCTATAGATCGATTATAAATAATGCTCCCGTCTTCGAATCCAGTCCCTGGCATGGAAGGGATTGATACTGATACAAGTGATGATTAAAATTTTAAAAATCTTTTGATGTTATCATGTACCATTTACCCGAGGTGGTCGTTTAAGAATATTTACGAACGGTTTGAATCCATCAGTGAGTTGAGTAAGAATTCCGTTGATCAAAGAACAATACAAACTTGGAATGGACTGAGATTCGAAACAAAAAAAATCCATCAACTTAAAAGAGTTTTAAGAATGCAGTTGATTGGGAGATATATAATATTAAGCACTCCTTTAATGAATGACCGTTTTTTCATCCGTGATTGTCCATATTATTGCCCAACTACGTTCTAATATAATATTTTTATGTTTAAAGGGCGAGACAAAGTCATTTGACCCACGAGGCCATGTGATATGATTTGATATAAGTAAGATTTTTCTGTCCAGAATAAAATAAATGTGTTTTGTCAGGAGTGGTGAAATGGTGCTTGTTGTCTCTTTGGGTCGGATAAGCTTGTCCTTGCATGTCATATGCATACCTGCCTACCCTTCCGCTGTTGGCGGAATCATTCCTATTTTCACTGTTCCTTTTTGTACTATTCCGCTATTGTCTCTAAAATTCCGATTTACAAAAATGATGATAATGGTAAGAATAAAAAAAGAGCAAAATGGAAAGGGAGGGGGGGGGGGGGGGGGGTAAAAGAGGTGAAATTCCTATTTTTTATCTCAAATTCCTATTTTCAGGCGTCCTGATTCCACTTTTGGAATGTGAAGGTTGGCAGGTCTGCATATATCCGTGCAATTGTTATCTGACCATGGACATGGAGGCATAGAGCCCGATTTTATTCATTGTTCTCAATTGATTATTTATTATTTTTTCTTCCCTTTTTACGAACTTGAGTCCATTTCTCAATATCGGTGGTGGTCGTCACTTATGCTTCCTTGCCTCCTACTTCTAACCTAGACCCAGTCACCCCCGCCAATCATTGCTGGGTTGTCAGGAGGGAAAAAAAAAAAAAAAAAAGAAAGAAAGAAAAAAAAATCTATGCAAATTTTAATTAAATCCATTTGATTATACGTCAAATGCTCTCCTAACAATTGAGCTTATCTGGACCATAAATTTGAAATAAATAAACAGTTATATAACAAACATAATCTGACACGCCTATGATAATGTGTATTAATTTGTGACCCATTACCTCAAAACGGTATTATGTTGGGTTGAACTAGAAAGGAAATTGAATTTAACCAGTTAACTGTCATACTCTGGAAAAAAAACAAACTTGGCCAGAAAACTCGTCCCTCAAATGTTGATCGTTTCAAATGAACCCCATCTTGAAAACTCTAACCTGGGACTTTGACATCTGATTAACTTGGACATAATACCAGATTGAGTGCACAACATTTTTGTGAAAACAGTAAAATGCTGACAGCCCCAATGTTAATTTACCCTTAATTTTTTCAGGGAGCAATCTCCGTGTTCGTCGTGGGAGTGACCCTGGTCTCAACATTCTAGATTCTCTAGTGAAGGAAGCATCTACTGTCAAACCAACTGTCCCTACAAGACCCTCAATCACGCGCAGGGAGAGTGTCAGGGTATGGCTTGAAACACGATACAAACTTCTCTCCTCCCCTCCTCCCTTTAACTTTAATACCGATTTTTGGTTGTTTTACACCAGAAAATTAACTTGAAGTCAACAGGTGAAGAAATCGCTTAATTTGGTTGTTGTTTTTTGACAAAAAAATAAATTAAAAATTAAATTTGTGCTTATTACAATTCAGTTTTCATAGCTTAGAAATGAAAACTTTGGCTTTTTAAGATATAGGAATGATTTCTATTTTTTAGAAATCTTCTTGTCTGTGTGTTTTTAGTGTACTATATGTGAAGAAATCCTTATGTAATTTTCTCTTTATTTTGTTTTCAAACGTATGGGGAGCAGGAAAATCATGCACATCCCATTGGAACAACTTTTGAATTAGGCTGTCCCAATACTCAATGGTTGATTTTGAATTCTCTTTTCAAATTAAGATTCTGATCGAGCTTGTAGACATTAGCTCACAGTTTGCTACTCTGTAGATTTTCAATTACAAATCTGTTTTTAACATCACATTAACTCTCTCGTGTTTATGTGAATGGAAGATCGAACAAATTTGTTCGATTTTCAATCATGATGAACCCGAGAGATTCAACTCACTCAACCCTAACGCTCTACCTCCTTGCTGTCCCCTCTTTCTAGAGATTTTTAGTACTGTTCAAAGTTTGAAGACAAAAAATGTAAAGTTGCTCAATCCAAAAGGAAATTGAAATATAAATAGCTTTTTTCAATACCACGTTAAGATTAAAATTAGTAGATTTAACTTTGATATGACTATAATGTCTAATAAAAATGTAAATAATGATGGGGTAAAAGTAACCAGAGCCAAAAACCGAGATATGGTGTTAGGGTTGAGTGAGTTGAATATTAGATGGTGAAATTTTGTTCTTTATAGCTTATTTTCGCCTGTTGTTCCTACCTTCCCTGACTAAAATAACGACTTTGAAATTAGACATACAAAGCAATATTTTTCTGGAAGAATTGTGGAAAACAATTTTTAAAAATTATCTTAATTTTAGTTTCCAGACAGATGTGCTCAGTTTACCTGCTCTAGCTTAGCACAAAAATGATCTCATTTGTGAGAAAGATTGAAATCTACACAATGTTGTTATGTTTTTTGTTGTTTGTTTTTTTTTAATTTTGAAGGAGAGTGACGACCCTAAATCAGAGTCTTCTGAAGACGAGAAACGTTTGAAAATGGCAGCGTATGGATCCCTGGACAGGAAGCGGTTCAGCCATAAGTTTACACGAGACAATGTTCGGGCATCGTTGAGTAACCGACCAGAAATGGCCAGATGGATAGAGGCGCAGGGTAGAAGGATGGAAGGAGCTGCCTTGGTAAGTCTGCAATCTACACTTGCTAAGTGCTATGAAGAATTTGTTTTGCGTCACTTTAACTGTGTCCATCTCCGTCTATTGTCAGCTTCACTGTATCTGTGACTTACTGCTTTAAAATGCTTTAATGTTTGGATGACTGAGATGTTAAAAATTAAATTTATAGTCATAGGTGTGAGTTAAACTTATATGTTTTATTGAGAACATTAGATATTGTTTCTTAAAGTAACAAAAGGTGAAATTTCAAATTTTGAGTGGAATAGTAGAAATTCACTTATAAGCATCTGATACATCCCAAAATAATACCGGTTGAGGTGGTGGGTCACATGTTCACAGCTGAGCGGATCCTTATTTTATTGTTATGTTGTTGTCTTACAGATTTTATCCATGCAATATTAAGCTTTTTTTCTCTGTAAACGTTTTTTTTTTCCAATCTTAATCATACTCAAATTCTTGTTCTGTTTTAGAAAAAAGCAGAAGCGACCGAAGACACTGACCAAAAGGACAGCCCAGACTCCATACAAGATGAAAGGTACATTGGAATCTATCAAAGTTTTCTCTCAATATCAATATTATTAATAGTCACCTTACTGATAAGTGGAGACATACTTTTCATTCTGACCAACTAATATGACCTCAGTGCTGGAAAAAAAAAATAATCAAGACAATTGTGTCCCACCTCTCTGGACGTATACATTTGAGGAAGTGTTTGTGTGTGTATGTGTGTGTTTGAGAGAATGGTGCTTCATTTGAGGAAGTGTTTGTGTGTGTGTGTGTGTGTTTGAGGGAATGGTGCTCCATTTGAGGAAGTGTTTGTGTGTGTATGTGTGTGTTTGAGAGAATGGTGCTTCATTTGAGGAAGTGTTTGTGTGTGTGTGTGTGTGTTTGAGAGAATGGTGCTCCATTTGAGGAAGTGTTTGTGTGTGTGTGTGTGTTTGAGGGAATGGTGCTCCATTTGAGGAAGTGTTTGTGTGTGTGTGTGTGTTTGAGAGAATGGTGCTCCATTTGAGGAAGTGTTTGTGTGTGTGTGTGTGTGTTTGAGAGAATGGTGCTCCATTTGAGGAAGTGTTTTTGTGTGTGTGTGTGTGTGTTTGAAAAAAATATGGTGCTCCATTTGAGGAAGTGTGTGTGTGTGTGTGTGTGTGTGTGTGTGTGTGAGAGAGAGAGAGAGAGAGAGAGAGAGAGAGAGAGAGAGAGAGAGAGAGAGAGAGAGAGAGAGAGAGAGAGAGTTAAAAGCAAATGTTATTTGTTTAGCTGAATCAGTGTATTTATAATATTAAAAAACGGGCACATAATGGTACAATTAACTTGATTTTGACAAGTGATTTTGAATGGTAAAAGTAATTTTAAAAAATATGATAGTCATAACTTATACAAAAATAGCTGTTGCAGAAAAGTTTGATTTTTTTTTTTTCCCTTCTGTGTATATGTGTTTTATTTTATTCATGTATTTGTTTATTCTCTTGATTTCAGTCGCAGTTTTGTTACAATCCAAAATGATGGCGGCCCTTTAGGAATTCATGCAGTTCCAGCCTACGACAACGACGGCAAGGCTATGGGTCTTCTTATACAGAGTGTGGAACCAGGCAGACCTGTAGATAGAGATGGTCGGATATTTCCCAATGATATTGTGGTGGAGATTAATGGATCAAACCTTTATGATGTGCCTTTTCTCAGGTAATTGCATCCTTTCCTCGTCATCACTTATTTCTCTTCAGACCTCTGTGATGTGTCTTTTTTCAGGTGACTCCTGCTTCTTCTCGTCATGACTTACTTCTCTTCAGACCTCTCTGATGTGTCTTTTTTCAGGTGACTGCAGTCTCTACTCATCATCACATATTTTTCTTAAGACCTTTTGTGATGTGAACTTTACTTGGTGCTGTCTGTCCTTGTTATCACTTATTCCTCTTCGGTTCTCTATGATGTGCCTTTTCTCAGGTAACTGCTGTCTGTCATTGTCTTGACTTATTCCTCTGATTATCCTGTGGAGCACAGGGCTGCGACAGTAGTGCCAAGCTGTGTGGAGACTGAGTACCGGTAATAACGGTACTGACCTTGCCGGTAATTTCTAGAAACCGAGAAGCTGAGTACAACTCCTGAGCGAAATAGAGACAAAGAGGAGAAAAGGGGTTTCAGTGTCATTTCCAACACCCAGTCTCAATACTAGGACTGAGACCATGGGATGGGCCAGGAAGCTTTGATGACAGGTAGATAAGCTTGCACATAGGAAGTGGGAAGTGTTTCTTGAAACCTTTCGGTTGAAAGCCAAGTAATATCAGGAAGTCCCAGTACCATTATAAGTCCCAGTAAAGGTGATCCCAAACTTTCATTACTGGTATTTTCATTTCTCGGTATCGAGAAAGTTGGTGCTGCTTGGGCCTGTCCTACATATACACATAAGGATACAGTCCACCATCTTCTGTCCTTGGTCTGGATCGTTATCTCCTCCTAGGTCAGATTTGAATCTTAAAGTTCTCCCTGCGGGCTTCTTCTGTAGTTTTGTCTGGGGCTGCTCTTTTCCAGTCAAATTCCTGCTTTATGCTATTTCAGAGTCCTTTTTTAGTGTTTATTCAATCAATCTCCACTTTCTTCTTTTGACTCGGACCTCCTAAATTATAAGCCATACTTTTACAAACTGCCACCTTTGTCAATTTCATCTTTATATTTTGTCAATTTCATCTTTATTTTTTTTTTCAAATTGTAAATAAGTTTCTAATTATTTCTATGTGCTTAATTTAAGTGGTGTAGATCCAGTACTTTGGCATGTTAATCCACTTATTATCTGCAAACAAAGAAATATTGATGATAAATATTTAAATTTTAGAAAGTTATCCCACCCCCGATACTATCAGAAATTAATATAAGATTATTTTAAAATAAAATTTGCTTTTGATGTGCTAGTCTCATGCAATTTTATTAAAAAGTGTTTTTACCTCTCAATGAATGTTGTAGATTCATCTTTCAAAGTTAAACTCTATATATTTTTAATCTATAGAGCCCAAGATATGTTTCGTTCAGCAATGCAGTCCAGTGAAATCAATTTGACTATAGAAAAAGGCAGGACATCAACTCCATCCACCATCACCCCTACATCCCCCCATGATCCAGATACAGTCCCACCTAAATCTAATAATAAATCCAAACAACGCCAAGCCCCGCCTCCCCCGGTGATGCCAAAACCACGCAACCACATCCCCAACAAACCCTCCCCACTAACCCTACCTACCCAAACTATTGGCTCTGCCACAAACTCATTGCCCTTTCCCATCGACAGTAATAACATATCACCCGACCACAGAGTTAATGCAGAAGAGGAGAATGAAGATGCAGCATTATCATCTCTCTCCAGGCAGCAGCAGCAGCAACAACAGGACATATCCCAGTCTGCCAATCCCCACCATCCTTCACATCACCACCATCATCATCATTCTCAAAATTCCTCATCTAGCTCCTGCAGCTCCATCCCTCCATCCTCTTCCTCCTCTTCTAAGCAACAACAGCCTAATGGAACAACGATGACCACTTTTTCATCGGGTAATAATAGTGTCATTAAACCAGGGCCACCAATCCGTCCCCCTAAAAAGGCCCCAGCTCCTGCCATTCCTAGCCGAAGTCCCAAAACATCCCTCACCACTACCTCACACACCCCGGAGGCCCCTATCAACATAAATGCCTTGACTAATACTCGTCGAATTGGAAAGCGGATAACCATTCAACTGAAGAAGGGTCTTCTCGGATTAGGCTTTAGCGTGACATCCAGAGACAACCAGACAGATGGGGAGTGTCCGATCTACATCCGGAATATTCTTCCAAAAGGAGCTGCAATTCAAGACGGCCGTTTAAGGATAGGAGATAGATTATTGGAGGTATGGTTTATATTCACATATTTTAGGGATTCCCTTAATTGTCTGTGGAGAAAACTGGATACTGTATGATCTCTATTAATGGCAAGAATCCTTTTATTTGAAGCTCCAGTAATTCTCTTAGTAGGCCTTCCATTGATATTAAACCCATGGAGCCAGAGATCATTTCTGTGTCTATTGTTTTTTTTTACAGACAGTTGCAATTGATTGCTACCCTTTAATTAGAATGCTAGTCTATGCAAATTCTGTTTCTGTTAGACCCATCACCCACTTCCCCAATCACTATTGGTTTGAAAAAATCTTGGCTGTACCCAGGATTGATACCATGTGTGGTTTGGGCTCTATTGCTGAACCAATAGGACCCCCAGTTTTCTCTAAACCAATAATTTTATTTTCCTGGTACTTATACGATCCAAGTGTGCGTTGTGACCCCATTTAAAATTGTTCAAAGACAAGTAAGAACGCCAATTATTTGTTTATTTTTGGAAATGAACATTGAGTGCATGTGACTTTAATCGCGCAAGCAGCAATGTGGTTTTTCAAAACTTATATTAAAGCCCACAACCCTCCCCTTAACTTTGTGATGAACAGAGAATAATAACAATCTTGTTGCTTGGCGGGAATAGTTGTGTAACCTAAACACATGACATGTGTATTGCAGACTTCACTGTTATTTTTTAAATTTTCTCATAATCACTTGCCTCACTCTTAAATGTTTAGAGTTGGTCACCCTCTGTATGTTCATGATTCAACACCAATTCCCAAACATTGTAATGTGTCAATTCGTATATCTAAGGGTGAAAATAGTACATTTTGGGTTTTTCCACATTTTTTAAAACATTTTTTTTATAAGGATTTTGTGCCAAAAATCTACAGATCATTTTTTTTTTTGCTAGCTTCCTGTGGCAGGTCTATTTGTATGCTGCCATCTTTTTCTTCAAGAGAGATGGATGGATTAATGGGTTGATTTTTTTATTGGTGAAATATGATATTTTTCCCTTTTAAATCATCTCCCCATTGTATATATAGATATATATATATATATTGCCATTTTTGGGTCTTGTATCTACTTTGGATCTCTTTCAAACTTGTCCCGTTTTTCTTTGTTTCTCGATAGCGTGATTACAAAATTTTGACCATTCCATCATTTTCATTTCTACTGGGACTGAAATAACCAAAAAGTGCCACAAGTGCATGAAAGCCCCTAAAAACATAAAACAATAGTCATTTAGGGGACATACTTTCAAGTATACGTAAGATCAAATCAGGTGGGAAATAAATTTATATCACTCAAAATCTAATTTTTTAAACAGTTGAACTTCTAAAATATTTAAAAGGGACGCGAGGAAGGGCAGGGGGAGTCAGATTGCAATCAACAAAATTACTTAAGTTGTCCATAAAAATGCTCATGTTATGAGTCATGCTATCATTTTATTATGGTTTATTGCATCTTAGTATCAAATGATATGAGAAAAAACATTATAATAATAATAATTTATTTGTTTAGCACTTAACATTCCACTCTAATTCTGACATAGTGGCATTTCACAATACCAGTTAATATGCATGCACCATAATCACATGTAGTGAAAATTTAGTTGGTGACTCATATCCAATATATGCAGAAAGACACTTGAACTGTGAGCTGGAAATTGAATTAATAGACCATAGATATGAAACTTGGGGTTAATTTCTATTCCTAATGGTAGAATATTAATACAATCAATTTATTGCAACATATATTTTCGTAGACTGATTCATCCTGACATGATAACATTTTTAGACATGGAGACACATTTTGTAATTATCTCCAGCCTCTGAAAATATTTTATAGATAATACTATAACACCCATTTAGTAGCCTCCATTAGGAATAAATCAGTCAAGCTAAAAATGCATTAATGACCGCTTATGACGTAATTGTGTTATTGACTTAAACATTTTATATCAAAGGTTAAGGTACGCGCTCATTTGCTGAAATATTAATGACTGCTGATAAATTGAATAAATTGAAGCTTACATTCGATTTCACATTGTTATTTATTTCTTCGAGCTTCGAGCAGCAACATTTACATTATATTATGTGGAGAAGTGCAATATGTCTATATCCCTTGTATCTTCTGGCAATACTGAATAGTGGGCAAGGGGTGTTTATTTTGGCCCTTGTAGATACAAACACCATCGTAACTTGTATAAACAAAGACAAGCAATGTGTATTCCCTGACCAACCAATGTTGACATTATATTCGTTTGTAACACATTTGAGTGTGTTCCTCTTAGCGGGGACCTGTGCTTGTGTCTGGATGAGACTTTTAGTGATCTCAAACTAAGTACTTTGATAGAGTGCTTTTGGAATCTACACCTGTTTCTTATTTGAACCAATTCCCCTTTGTCTTCCCTTTTCTGGATGCTTTATTGTAATTCTAGAACTTTTTACTATCCCATTTTCTTCCTTTTTACTGGCGCTGATATGACCTTAATGTGTTGCAAGCGCCGTAAAACCCTTAAAAACAAAAACAAACAATATTCATTTTATTATTCTTGTTTTTCGTGCTTTAGGTAAACGGAGTGGAAATGACTGGTAAGAATCAGGCAGAGGCAGTGACGCTGTTACGTCTGTTGCCGGAAGGGAGTATGGTGGATTTGGTTGTATCCAGACAAGAAGAGGTGGATGAACGATTCAAGGTGCCCAGGCCTCTGGTGAGTTGTGCTGCGGTTTGTACAGTGTTTGTATTAAAGTTACAAAATCATCAAGTTTTCATTGTAAAATTGTATATTACATATTATTGGTATTCATCATGGACGTCAATAGTCATTCATTCATTCATTCATTCATTCATTCATTGATTCATTCATTCATTCATTCATTCATTCATTCATTCATTCATTCATTCATTCATTCATTCATTCATTCATTCATCCATCCATTTAATCATTCGTTCATTCATTCATTCATCCATTCATCCATTCAATCAATCATTCATACATATATTTATTCATGTATTCATTTACACATTGAGAAGATAAAAAATAAATCAAGTATTACTTTGACGTGAGTACATATTTACTTGAGTGTGAGGGAATCCAAAGAAGCCATGACATGAGGAGTCCTGCATGTTTTTGTGATTGCATGTGCATGATGATGAGTAAATGTGTGTGTTTTATTTAAAAAATTTCTGTCTGAGGTGACAAACCCGATCACATAAAGCCTTTTAAATGCTGTTAAACTTTAAATCTGTTATCTTTTGGCTGTCTTATAATCTACCTTTTATTTTATTATCCTGTTGTTGAAATATTCTTGAAGAATTGTAAGTGAAGTAAAGATGATAAAAGTATAGACATAAATCATGTAATAATGTCAAGGAAATTTTAAACCATTTTTTCCCTTAAGCGTATTAAAGAGAGGATCGCTGTTATGAATAATCACTCCTTTGGGCTTTGAAATAATATTCTTTATTTTTGATTTTTTGGTAAGCATTTATGCTCAAAGCATCTCCGAATGACATAGATGTAAAATGGACAATCTTCATTGTTTTTTATTTGAATGAAGTCAAAGCATGTTTGCTTGGTGATACAAATGGGATTCCACCGTTGACGTCTCTAAAGATATATTTGCTAAATTCTGTATAACTTCAGATAAGTTATTATGCACTTTACATGTCTTATTAGTTTTTTTTCTTTTTTATGTACATCAACATCAAATTTGTATTTAATACTTCATGTATTTATTAAAATTCACATTTTAATTTTTTATGACTTATTTATTGTCGTCTGCATGAATGTGTTTTACTGTTTTCTCATTCTGCTTCAAACAGCTTTGAGAAATATGGACAATTTCTGCAACTGTAAAAGTATATGATTGACATGAACAGACAACATTTTAGTCTCCTTTGTCTGAAGATTTTAAAAATATAAATTTGTGTTTAATGTTGTATAAAATATTTAACATTCTTGAATGTAAAAGTCATTCATGCATCATCTTCATAACATAAGATTATTTTAGGAGTCAATAATTCCTTTTAGAAAAGAAATTTCACTTCTTCTTGTTCTTTACATAAACCGACTGATTCTGCTAAGTTGAGTATTGTTGTACATACATGTGTGATTTTATTTCTCTCATTATTTATTGACCTCTGCTTCCAACTCATGAAGATATAAACCACACTGTCGGCTGTATATAATTGTCCTTCAGAATGTTACAGTAAAAAAAATATATTATTAATTTACTACAAATATTTTCAATTGATGTATGTAAGGCTCTGTGAATTTTTTTTTTGTTTTTTTTTTTGTTTTCATTTTTTATTTTATTTGTTTATTTATTTATTTTATTTATTTTTAAATTTGTGCTTTTATTTTTTTAAGTTGCCTTTTAAATTGAATGTTTTCTTATGGATGTTCTTTTCACTGCTGACGTTGCCTAACCATATGAATGTCTGTCATAATTAAATTTCAATTCAAACGTGTGTTATTTTATTTGGAATATTTATTCATCGTTTTAACTGAGGAGAATAAAAAAAATTATTATTCTTTATGGAGCAATGTTCATCTCGGGTTTAAGTTGACACATCCTCTTTGAGTTGTTTACACCAAAATCATTGCCAATTTTATAACATTACTACTATAGGTTTTAAATGTGTCATGTGTACCAGTGTGGCTATGAAATGAAGAAGTTGTTTTATGCTTAAGAAATTTTGGAAACTTCTAATTTCAATAGATTGATTAATCTCAAAGAAATCTCAACTATCAAAAGTGAAGCTGGGAATCTGAAATCTTGCAAATTGCAAAATGGCGCCAAAATAAGTCAGTCAAGATAATCCAAAGTTATCTATCAACTTATGCATTACTACTTTTGTAGCAGGCTGTGACGACTTGCTTTTATCAAAACTAGCTAATATGAAATTGTTCCACACAAAATTGATTGGCTCTTGTCTTTGTCTTCATCTCAAATGATATTAACAGATTGTTTGGTCTAAATTTGGCCACATTTGATTGTATTTGGGGTTTTTTCCCTCCACTCTCAATATGAAGTGAGAAGAATATTTTTGATCCAAACTTCTATTATGTCGGATTGGTTTATACATGACGAAATTTATAGTCCAAATTATGTCTTATATAAAGTTAATTTTTATAGCTGAGAATGTCTTGAGAATGACTTTGGTTTCTTGTTTTGCTGAGAACTTCAATTTTATTCTATCTGTTCATTTTAACTTGAAACCGACATTTCAACAACTGGTTTACGCCACCATCAAATTGAATTGTGGTGGTGGGTCACATTTGTGAAAATATTATTTTTCATCACCATTGAATCTGTTTTCAAGCAAGAACGACGACATGCGTTCTACAGTCGTTATAATTAAAACTCTGGAACTCTTGTATCCTAAGAATGGTACTTTTCTTCTCTTAAATTTAGAATTTCCATAATGTTGCAAAAAAAAAAAAAAAAAAAATTAATTTGTGAGGATTAAAATAAACAAAAAAAAAAAAAATTTGTGAGGATTAAATGGGCAAACTGGAAAGCCAGGTTTTCGCCCAAGCACTTTTATTTCTTTCTTTAAATAAATATATTAGCCCCCCAATTGTTCATGTGGAGAACATGGATGATTCATGTTGAAGTTTGATATGTGCTCAATGAATTATTTATATTTTCTCTTTGAATGTCTGGTCATCGGCATCTTTTTTCAAAAGAAAAAGCAGATTTTGTATATGTTGCTTGTGACAGGTCAACATTGCGTTGAATATCATCGCTTTTGATTGTTTTTTTAATCTTCTTATGTTTTTTTGTTTTTGTTTTTTTTTTTTTTATCACATAACTGAATGTTGTGACCATCATCATTGTTCCATTTCATCTTTTTTAATTTAAAAAAAAACATTGCCTGCTTTTGTGGACTCCGTATGTTTTGGCTTTCAGGAATCAAATGGTAATGTGACCAAAGACAGTGGTAGTATTGGTGGTGGTAGTGGTGGTGTTGCCACTAGCCATTCTCTAGACACCATGGGTCTTGGCGATGCAGTTGACCTTGATGATGTTGATGCTCTTTCCACCTCGCAGCCAACGCTCAAAGGGACAGGAATTGACTTGTTGGATAGTCCACCAGGCTTCACCAAAGAGAAGATAACTCTTCGTATTCCCTTGAATGATACAGGATCAGCTGGCTTGGGTGTCAGCGTCAAGGGTAAAACTCAAACCAAAGAGTCTGGCATTGTGGAGGACCTGGGTATATTTATCAAAACTGTGCTACAGGGTGGAGCTGCTTCAAAGGTTTGGAATTTGTTTTGAGTTGTGTGGGTTTGAATGTAATAAAAAATAAAAAATCATAGATCAGTTGGTTTTTAATATTTATGTGACTTGTTATGTTTAATATCATACTATTGCGTCTGTTAGAGACTTTTAGGTGATCTCAAACTAATACTTTGATAGTGTGCTCTTTGAACCTACATCTGTTTCCTATTTGAAGCAATTCCCCTGTGCCTTACTTTTTTTTGGGTGCTTTAATTGTAGTTCTAGAAATTTTTACTATTCCATTTTCTTCCTTTTTACTGGCGCTGATATGACCTTAATGTGTTGCAAACCCCGTACAAGCCTTAAAAACAAACAAACTATATCATACTAATTATTTTAAAAACAATTATTTTGGAAATTGTTGTGTTGCTTTTGTTTGTTTTTTTTTCTAAATAAACATTCATGTTTACCAAGCAGTATCAATGGGTAAAGTCTTTTGATCTCCCATTGTGAGTGGAGATGCCACTCTTGCTGTGTCTCCCAATATCTGTTTTACCTTTCATGTTTTGCTGTCTATATTCATTCTGGATTAAGATTCCTCGGTTGTTTTTTTCCAGTCCTGACATGGACACTTAGCTGAGAAGGAGGCATTCACATGTACAGGTCATTCTTTGAAAGATGATGGGGTTTTTTTTAGTTCGTAAACCATCTCTTTTATAATCTATTATGGTTTTAGTATGGAATATATTATTCTTTGAAAGCATTTGGTTGTATTCTTCATAGTGTGGTCTTTTGCTTGTGATTGGGAGGAACTCTAAGTTTTAGGCATTGCTGAAATAAGACTCATTGACATTACTTATGGATCTACTTCTGTTCCCTATTTGAACAAGTCCCCTTTATCCTTTTTTGTTTGTGTTTTTAACTTCGGATCTAGAACTTTTCCCTCATCATCTTCCTTTTTACTGGCACTGAAATGACCTCATAGTGTCGTAAGCATTGTGAAACCCCGAAAATATAAATAAAAACAAAAACAATCAGAATCAATAGAGAATAATTTGGCTTTCTATTAAGAACAATTTAAGATAATTGAAAGTAAGTGAAAAATAATTATGCAATCTTTTTTTCAGTTTTGTTATAGCACAATGAAATAAAATGTGACAATTATCCAACTATGACCAGTTGAACTTTTTTCCTTTTTTATTTTTAAATGGTTATTAACTTCTTTGCTTAGACTTTTTCAAAGAGAATAATAAACTTCACATTTAAGGGTATACTGATAGATTTCAAATGTCTCACCAACAGGATGGCAGGCTACAAATCAACGATCAGCTTCTAGAGGTCAATGAATTCAACTTGGTTGGTCTCACCAACACAGCAGCTATGGAGGCATTACGGTCAGCCATGATGGATGATAATCAAAACCCAGGCGGCTTCATCACCCTGTCTGTGGCCAGATATTCTGGTGGTGGTACTGTGTCCCCTTCAATCTTCCAATATGGAGATTCCTTTGATCACTCACATTCCAGTTATCCCAGCCACACCAATGGTGCCATTTTCCACCGGCGGTCTTCCTCATCTAATGACAGCTCAACCCACACACCATCAGCTTTCATGGATGGCAACAACATGCCATCCCCAATTCCGCCAATCCGATCTAAGCGTGTTGGACAATTAAAAGACAAATTTAATGAATTGAGTAATGCGATTCGAAATGAATCGTACACTAAAGCAACCCATGAAAGTCTCAACGACAGCAGTGCTTTTACCAATGTAATGCCTCCATCACCTTCCAAGTCGACCGAACCACTCAAGCCAAAGAACTCCATGTCTGATAACGATGACAAAGATGTGTATGCCATTTCTTCTGTAAGTTGTTTTGCTTTTGTCAGTCCAATTTGTTTTAAGAAAGAAGAATCTTGTCTTGTTGCAGTGTCTTGGCAATGTTTGATTAGGTCTTGAAAAGATTTGTCTGTAAAGTTTTATTTCAGGTTTGAACATCATGATTGCAAGCTACTTGAAAAATTGGTCTCTTTTAAGGAAAAGTTTGCTATCTTGCATAAGAAAAAAGGTTTTGTTATGTTACTTGGACACTGTGTTTTTAATATTATACTCTTTTTTTTTTTAAATCATTCAATTTTTAAGACAAAAATATTAAAAAAGAAATATTGCCTTTGTATTTTGAATGAAACATGGCTAGGACTTTTTTTTAAAACGAGTGAAAATGAACAAATATGTTTTCAAAAGTTATGGGATAAATTGTAAGTGTCCAATTAATATAGCATTTAATATTATATTCTTAAACTCCTGCTTTTGAAATTTCAAACAACTTCTCAATGTTGCTGACAAACCTTTGTAGTGTGTATTGGGAATGAGTTTAAAATTTCATACGGATTGCCTCATAATTTATTTTGCTAGTATGCTATAGTAAAGTCGTGTTTTCCCCAAAGCCAAAGATTGGAATATACCTGCAGTGCAATTTGATTGTTGGGGTCTTGTTTGATTGTTTTTTTTTTTTGTTTTTTATGTGTCTTTTTTTTTTTTTTTTTGGCTACAAGATGCCTTTGTTCAGGATAATGATCTTTTAAACACATTGACTGACTGGACCTGAAAGTTATAACATTATTTCATAACTTGATGCCAGCCACTGCTCGTTCCATAAGCAGTAAATATATAAAAGGAATAAGCAAAGAATGAAACGGCTATCAACATTAGAAGAGACAATGTTAAAATTAAGATATCCTGACAGCCTGGTAACATGTTCTATAATTATTTAAAATGCGATCAGTTTAAAACCATACATAGATAGTACATCAATGCCACCCCACCACACCTGGTTGCCTCAATCTTTGTCACATGAAGCTGCGGCTATTTTGGATTGTATTGGATTAGATGACATTTGACATAGTTGGCTTGTCACATGGTACTGAATGCATTGAAGATGCCCTAGTCATTGCAAGTTTCATCTCACCCAGTAGACCTGCCATAGTTGGTAGTTTGTTTTGTTATGTTTTCTATAGATTCAAGTTTTCCAAATGAAGGTTCTGAAGGAAATCGATGGAAATAGTTCTTGTTTTATTGTTTCTATTTAAAGAAAACTACATTTTTATCCATTCTAAATTGTTTTTAGTATTTATGATGCTTGAAATCTTGCATTTGAGTTTGGTACCGACTTCTTTAAAATAATTGTTTTTTAATGCAAAGAAAATACTACAAGTTTTATGTTTGATGCATGTTGCAAGTCCGCCTGTCTCATTATCCCCATATTTTTTATGTTGGGAGAAAAAACATTATCTATTCTTAGTGTGACCTTTAGTTGTATCTCATCTACATCACTAGAAAATGCAGCGACCTCATTCTACCATTGGCTTTTTGCATGGACCCAAAATCTCTCAGAGTTCAGTTAGTGATGATGAAGCTTTCAGACGTGCCTCCACAGCATCCAGCAAAGATGACAGTGATCTGTAAGTTTTTAAATCATGTGTATGTTAAATGTTATCCCCTGTGCCTCAGCCTGGTGTTATGTTGGACTGGATGAGACAGTGATAACTTTTTAAAATCGTGTTCTAATCTGACAAAAAGTGTCAGAAGTTGTTGGAACTTCTGTATAAGATGCTGGCAATTGAAGATTATTTTCTCAATTTCCTCCCTCCTCAAAACTCTTGTAACTATTTCCCAAATTAAGATAATATAAATATAGATGTTCATACTGTATTTTATTTAGGAAATAAGTTTTCCAACTTTGAGTTGGTTTTATTAGCCACCAGACATTAATTGATTTTTTGAAAATTATGAACTTTGAGTTTATGTTTTCATGAAGAAGAATTACGTCGTTACTCAAATTTTCTAATTCTGATAATTGTGATTCATCCCTCTGCTATCATGTAGGGAAGAAACATATTATCCTTATGATAAGAATGAAAATCTAAATGATGGAGTTTGAATTATATCAAAAAGAGGTCTCGCCGTTTTTTTTTGTCTGGCCGGAATTCGAAAATGAAAAAAACCGGCAACTGTATAATAATATAATTAACCGCACTTCTGTTTTTTCCTCTTATTGGTAGTTGCAGGATTTTTTTTTCTGAGCACCTGCCTTTGCAGGATTAATATCATTGAGTAACTTTCACCCATGCATAGCCCTGTGGGGTCTGAGTTACTCCCAGTTTCTGTAGCATGAAACAGACTTTGGCAATTGCTTTCTACCTTTAGGATTGGACACTAGTTTATTGTAAACGACTTTCCTTGAAATCTAACAAATCCAAATGCCCTATCACTGCCTAAGAGTAACAGCATTCAAAATTCAGCAGTCATTAAAAAGTCAAAGTATCTCTATTGGGATGTGTATTCGTGATCTATCAATCCAGAGGCGAGTGCTTTACCATTGTGCCATAGACTCACTCTCACTAGCATTAGTCACAACACCTTGCCTTAACTTTTTACAAAGTGAATCAGATCGATAAATAGCAATGATCACAGATTATAGCTCTTATACATCATCCATTGGCTAGATATTTTTTTAAAATGCAGAAATAGACATTCCGACCATTGCTACAACCATTTGTTACTTAGAACATCAGAAAATTAACCATAAACAATAACAGCAGCAGAAATAGTTGCTTACGTGACCTGGTGGTATTGGGTGGAGAAAAAAAAAAGTAAGTAAGAAAAAACAAAAATCAAAAAATAACCATATGGATTTTTGATTCTATGTTTTTCTCAGGAGTCCACAGGGAGATCTCATATTGCCCTTTGCTCGTGAGGGTTTCGGACGTCAGAGCATGTCAGAGAAACGTAAAGGACACATTGATCCCAGATCAACGGAAGTTTACAAGCAAGCAAAAGCCAACAAGGAGAATAAGGGTAAAGTCAAAAGTTTAGCTCGCTTTGCTGTTTGTTTCTTTCCGCACCAGCAATTTTGATTTTGTCTTCCTGCTTTAGAAGAAAAACATTTTTATTATAATTTATTACATTTTTTCATTGGAAGAACAAAATTGTACATTTTCAATTTTTAAAAAATTTATCATTATTTATATATATATATTTATATACACATATTGTTTAAAACCAAGAAAACGACACAAAGTCCAAAAAGCAAAGAATTGTTGATTTTTACCTGTGCCCAAAGCTGCCACCACACATTTGTTTGTTTCTTTGAATTGTGGCACATCAGCAATTTATTTTCCAGCACATTCTATGTTCATATACTAGGTAATTTTAATACCAATAGCTAAAATTATTCTGGTTTGAATTTAATTGAAATGGAATGTTCATTCAATGTGATAAGAGAATTGGTTAGTGATTATTGACATTTTTAAAGAATATCACTAAAATCAATAATAACTAGTAATAATTTCACTTATTTATCTCAATTTTGAAAGGGTAATTTGAAAAGTCGTCTGAGTTTTCGTATAGAGAATCTAAATCTTATTGCCTGAACCCAGAGATAAATTATCTCTTATTTAGATTTTTGAAATTGTAAGAAAAAAACTGGAATTTTTCCATTTAATCACAAAATTAGGAGACAAAATGAACATTATAAAATTGTATTTAAGACCAGTTTACATTCTCTCTCTTTTCCTTAGTGCAATAATTATTTGTTACTTTTTAAAATCAAAATTTTTGTTATTCCTAGCAATGTCTTAATTGCTGTAGCCATTGAAATGTGTAGTTTAACTTAAACGCCTTTAAACTTTGCATTGCATTGTAAATACCTTGATGGGATTATTGCCATGCATTGACAAAATGCATTTTTTTCATTTTGGCCAAAGGATTTTTATATTCAAATATCAGTTGATTAAAGTAAAAAATGGCCTCCAACTTAAAAAATTAGTATTAAACCAATCTTCGGGTCATTTTAACAAGTTGGGGGTCATTTTAATTGATCAATATTTGAAGTTAGTGTTCGGGCCAAAATGGAAAAAAACAAAAAAAAAAGAAAACAAATTGTAATGTCAAGAGTAGATTATATACCCGTGCACTTGTCTTCTTGTCATATCATCTAGCCATTTCGTATGTGGTGTATATCAACAGTTGTAATGAGTGGTGTATAGTTATTATAGCACTGGTGGTGTTGGTATCAATATGCCCTCCTACTATTTGCTTTGTACTCTGTGTAGCCATTTCAGCTCTTCCATGGACTACTTCCAGTCTTTACTTTCGTCTTAGCTTGATAAATAAAAAGGCCACTTTGAGCAAGCTTAAAAAATGTAGCTCAGTTTCGAAAAGATGAATGATGCTATTGTACAATTTATGATTGTAAATGAAAATCTGTGATATTTTACATTGGTAAAATTTGAATTCTATATATATATATATATATATTAAGTGTCTGTTAGAAATGTTTAACAAAAGTGAATATGGCAGCTTCAAAAATGGAAAAAATGAACTTTTCGGGCTTAAATATTCTTCAGCCAGCTAAAAATTCGATAACTGGTACAATAGGTCAAGTCTGGAATGATAAGTACAGAAGTTTACAAAGTGTCTCACCATAATGGAGGAAGTAGGTAAATCATTAAACGCTTAAACAACAGGGTGGGATTTCTCACAGATCATATCTTATCAGTCCCTTTTCACCTAAAGAGCAGATCATCCATGAGGCTCAAGACATAATTTAATTGTTAGTCGCAAAGCTGTCCTTGTTTGAAGATGGTACGGTGTGATGTTAGCTTGAGTAAAATTTAACCCTGTCTGTAAAGGCTTAATATTATTTTGGTTGTTGGCTGAAGAGGGGTTTGATTCTGAAATGTACTTTGTCATCTAATTTCTTATTTTTCTTTCATTTGATTCCTTTTTATTTGAAGCTTTTGTATTTTATTTTGTTAAATCTTTTTTACACAGTTACACAGTTTTTGAGTCAAGTCTAGTCTTTACTATTACTATAACTTGTGTTGTAATACAATGTGCCATTACTGATTATTGTTTATGTGACAACGTTACAACAGTTTGTCATTTTTGGATGATTATCAATGTGCCTTTTTCCCAGGTGGTTATCTCAACCGTCGAGTCCGATCGTTTCATGTCACAGGTAGCCTTCCTTTCCACTACAATGGTCTATGTCAGTCCTCTCTGTTCTCACAGTGCCTTGTTGTTCATTTAATGCTGACACTAAGTCTCTTACTACTCATAACCAAAGTCTAAGGAATGGAGAATGGATCTGTTTTTCTAGTTTTAACCTATCAATAAACTTTATTTTCATCAATCACATGCATCCATTTTCATCACGATCAAAACAGCTTTGATAAATATGTTTCTAAGATAAATATCCTTTCTTTAAAAAAAAATTTTTTTACTGTAATTCAGCCACTTTGAAAGTTATTTCATTTTCGTGAGCTTTCTTCTCTTGGAGAAGCAAGTTGGCAAATTTATGATAATTATGATAATATTGCAGATTTCTTGAGGGCATTTCCAACCTTTAGGATTGAGGCTCTTCGCTCACAATAATATATTCATACATATTTATATGGCGTTATTGAAACTATGGTTCTCTGAATAGAGTTATAGAGCTTTTGCTGTAATGTTAGTAATGATGAGTTATGAAAGAAAAAAAGCATAAAAATTTAAAGAGTTAGAAGAAATCGATTAATTTAACTGCTATAATAATGAGATGCAACCATTATCACTTCCTCCCATGGATTATTTTCAAGGCATGACATTTTTAGTCAATTTATACTTTTCTCACAGTTTCATTTCCTGCTCTGCCTCATTATTTGTCATCTTAAGTTTGCTTTGTTTTTTATTTATATTTTTGAAAAAATATATTTCCAGAAAATGTAAAAACATTGGTGCAATTCTTACATCTTTATAGGCATTACTTAGAGGACAAATGTTATCTTCCTCTGGATTAAAAAAAAAAAGACGTTAGAATTCTTTTGATTTCGAACTGAAGAACAAGAAATACTCTCTCTCTCTCTCTCTCTCTCTCTCTCTCTCTCTCTCTCTCTCTCTCTCTCTCTCTCTCTCTCTCTCTCTCTCTCTCTCTCTCTCTCTATTAAGCAAAATATTATCCTTTGCAAATAACAAGCTAAAATCATGTCATTTAGTTTGCCAGACACCTTTCTTAGAAGACTCACATTATAATGAGAAATTAAATAACTTTTTTTTTTTTTTTTTTAAAATTTGAAATGGAGAATTCCCTGTCAATGAAAAAAACGAACCAAACAAGAGTTTGCTTAAAAATAAGAAAGTTGTTATAGATTTTGAATTTTATGTTTCTTTCTACTTTTTAAAGTCTAGGATACTCTTTAATTAAGATACTTAATCTTCCTTTCATTTTAAATTTATATTCCCTCTATCTGTCATATTAACGACCTTCACCATTTATATACGACACGCACAATATAGAATCTCTTATAGCCTGTGTATAACAACCAGATAGAATACTGTATGCCCATGAATTTATGACACATTGTATATTTCTGATTGACGTCTTCTGCTCTTTGTCTTCACCATTGATGATCACATCTCGAAATGATTAATCGATGGATGCTTCTCAACGTTTGATGTAATGAATGTTATGTCAGGGGATAGAAGTAGATAGGAAAGAGTCCATTCAATAAAAGTAATCAATGGAAAGCAGAAGTCGTGATGTCACACCTTCCTCTCTTCTGGGTCAAAACTCCATGGAAGTATGTAACCAGTCCTTCAGACAACGAATAAACAGTGAATAGGTTACATATTGAATCTTAAAGTGGCATAACTATTTTAGTAGCATAATTTATAAGAAGATTATTATGATTATGGGCGTAAAAGAGCAAGGATGGATGATCTTTATTATAGACGGCCAGCATTTATATAGGATAGAAGCTAAGAGGCCTTCATTTTGAAACCAGGAGATCAATTGTGCAACGTATGTATCCAGTCCTCTGTAGGATTGGGTTCACACTTCCAAGGAGATTCGAACTAGCATTTTGACATCACACTTTTGTTCCCTATTGAGATCAAACTCTTGCGTATTGTATGAATGTGACCTACTGCCTCAAATCGGTTTTAATTCAGGATGAACCAAATGACGAAAAGTGAATTTCAAGTTAAACTGATCAGAAGCATACAATTTTAGTCTTTTGAACTCTTAAGTAACTGTTTATTGTTCTCAATAAAGCATATCAACTTGATTAAGTCTCATATTCTCACTATAAATTTAATATTCTAGAATATGTAGCTCTGTACCATTTTATTGCTTTGTTTTATGCTGTCTGTTTGAGTGGCAGGTGTTACATTACAGTTAAGCACTTTGAGCTTGTTAAGATACAGGGTAAGGTGCTATATGAAAATCATATAATATTCAACTTAATCATACCAATATAAACCCCTTTTTATTATAATTGGTCGTATATTATTTAAAAACAGGCCTATGGTTTAATGTCAGATAAAGCTAGTGGTAAAGCTGGTAGAACATTACTGCCAAGATATCAGCAATGACCATTATGCTGTGGTACAATACCACCAAATTTAATTTCTTTTGTGAACTACAGAGGTGTTACAATCAATGATATGCGTTTCAAGTAAAATACTGACCTGTTCTACCCACTCGATCAATCATACCATTACACAAAACTGTGTGAAGAATTTATTTACCCAGAGGTGGTTTAAAAACAGTAACAAAGAGCAGAGAGAGACGTCAGCTTCATTCATTCTACTGGTTAATTTTCTTCAACTGATTCATCCAGACATATGACCAGATTGACGCTGTGGGTCTCATATTATTGTATAAAGCTGTCATAAGATTTCTGTAGTTTAAATTTCTGTTGCTTTGATCTAATTTTAAGACTGATTTGTAAAACAGTGTATTAACATTTCTATTCTAATACTGGAATGAGGAACAGAATGGAAAGATTGCACAAGCACTCTCACAGAGCATGGTTTTAAGTTTAAATGTGATATTTTTTTAATGGGAGGATGTGGTTATATTTTTTCAAAATTCAAATTGGCTAATAGTTTCATTAATTGTGGAAACATCTGTCCATGTTTTGATAATTCGATATAATTAAACCAAAAAAAAATAAATTAGGATTGTATTTTTTTTGCTGTGATATTAGATTTGTATTCTTAAAGATCATCTAAGTATTAGAACGGCAGGGTTAGATTTCACTCTTATGTGATATCAGATCTTTCAGTCTGGGGGTTACACCTGTGAGATCCAGGTTTGAGCCCTGCTGTTGGCATCACATTTTTTCCCTCTTTATTTCCAAGAAGCTTAGGGTATGTCTGAAAGGAAACCGGAATTTTGTCATAACTCAAAAAGTTTTGAATACATTCACTTGAAACGCACTTATGATCGTGAGTCACTCTTAATCATTTTTCAATGAAATCCTTATGCAAATCAATGCATTTTTATTTGTGTGATAGTAGTAAATAGATAATAAACCAAAAGAATTGTGTATCAAGCTTTAAAGACCATCCTTGAACTTCCTCAACAAGATATTCTGCCTCAAACCTCTTTAAGAGCCCAAACAAATAAAAGAGACAGTACTAGATCTGGACTGTGTAATCAAATATTCCAATAGATTAATTTTTTTGCTTACAATGAGATGCGTCTCTGCTATGTTGTCTTGTTAAAAGTGATCCAGAATGTTTTGGGGGAAGCTTCCACTATTTGAAGCTTGTGTTCTTCTGTTAACATTTTGTAACCCATCTAGCACAAACTTTCCAATAATTTTATATGTCTTGGACAATTTGGTAAGTGATGCTTTCTGGAATTTCAAGTTTCTAGGCAATCTCCTGAATCTTTAACTCTCCTGCCACATTTGATTATCTCGACGACTCCAGTTTTTGATGTTTTAGATCAATCAGATTTGGGTTTGTTTTCTAGAGTTAACTTCACACCAAGGAAGAAAATTGAATTTGCTATGTTTCTGTGTTTACAGAGAGAAAAAATGGTTGTCGGTTCAAAAGTTATGTCCATTGTCCGGTTTACCCATAATGATTGGGTTTTTAAAAAACATTATTTCAAAGAGAGCAAAAACTAAGATGCAATTTCGGATAGAGTGAAGTCAAATCCAGTGAATTATTAATCAGTGTTGTCTCTATTGTCTGGCTGTAAAAACCTGCATGAGTGGATTGTGTAGTATTTGTGTTTTGTTGTTGTTTTCTATAGTTGTTGTAATGCTAGGTTAACTTGAATATATGTGTCTTTTTTGCACATGAATACATTATGATCTCTCTCTCTCTCTCTCTCTCTCTCTCTCTCTCTCTCTCTCTCTCTCTCTTTCTCTCTCTCTATCTCTCTCTCTCTCTCTCTCTCTCTCTCTCTCTCTCTCTCTCTCTCCCCCCCCCCCCCCCCCCCCTTTTAGGATTAAGCTCTGGTCTGTCTTTAGTATGCATACCTTTGTAATGTGCTAGTTCCATATAAAATATATGTTTAGAAAAGAAAAGAGACAAAAAAAAACACATACATAATACATAAAAAACAAAGAGGTAAGTTATGGAAGTATGAGACCACAAGCTTTGGCATATATAACGACTCCTGTCATTGAGTGTAATACAAATTACCACATTAAATTCTGTAGGTTGAAGACCAAAGTTTTAATTCTATAATAGCTTTCAATTACTAGGATAAATTGAGATTGTAAAAAGAAAATTAAAAAATAATTTTTCAGTCAAAGATTGACTCTTCCCAAATCAATCCCAATAATTTTGAATGTACTTTTAGGCATTTTGTATTTTAGGTAAAATTTATTTTTATAACATTATTTTTTGAAGCATGTTGTCTTTATTTTATAATGAAATAACTGTCAATAAGATAAAAATGTGGAATTCAAATATTTTTTTGACATCTTTTTGTCTGTGATATTTCAATGTCTTTTGGGTTTTTTTTAAATAAGAAAAATCCCTGCAAACTGCCTTAGGATTAGATCAAAATTAGAATTGTTAAGATTATTAAATGAGAGCAGTCAAGAAATTATGTCTTCTAGCCCCCCCCCCCCCCCCCCCCCCTTCCCCTTCCTCTTCAAATTATATTTGCCAGTATATTCTCTGCAAACTGTTGTATTTTTGTATCCAGACTACTTTATCAGTGGTTTATTTTTAAATTTGTTTTGTTTTCTTATTTGCTTCTTTACTTTTTGGTACAGTATCTATATAAAAGAAGCAATCTGATCATTTGATAGGGTCTCGGCGTTTAAGGGAGATTATTTTGTTTTCATTTCATTTAGGATTTATGATATCAGACAGTACATTTATATCATTTTATATCAAAGACAATCCTCGCTTTGTGACAGTGAAGAAGTGATAGTGTAACGATGAGGTGGTGTGTTTACTTCTTTTAATTGGCTATTAACACAGACTCTCTATAACTAACAACAGTAAACAACTTCAGATCCAATTATTATTAGGTTTTCGTAACATGGACAGAGTGAAATGCAAAATTAGATATGCCATTCTTTTCATCATTCTTTTCTTTCTGTGATATTTTTTTCATCACTATGAATTTGCAGGGAATTTTGATGACCAAAGTCCATAAATTGTGTTCCTTGTTTATTATTGGAACTGTCTATGGTTTTCGTTTTAAAAAAGTTTTCTTTTTTTTTTCTCCTTTTTTATTTTTTGTTTCATTTTTCAAATCCTGAAAACTGGCTAACAACAAATTTTCAATTCATTAGATCAAATAAGTATATTCCAATAAAATAATGGCTGCCTAATTTACATCCAGTTTTGCTATTTATTGTGTGGTGTGAATTGTGTGATAAGAGACTAACTGATTAAAAGTTTAAAAGATCCCTTGTACGGGGTGAAATTGCTATAGTTTCAGTTTCCATATTGTAATCATTGACAATGTATATATATTCATTTATATTTTGATTTTTAAGAAAGGTATAAGAAACTTTTATTATTACACGATTTTATGGCGACAATCTCATCCAACAATTATTGTTTCGTCCATTCTGGTTTCATTTCTCTTCTGTAATAAAGTAGCAGCATGTAAAACATAGTTATATCTTAATTATTTTCTTTTTTTTTTTTAAACAAAGTTATTAATATGTGATATGCTCTTTTACAATTGGGCCATCAGTGGTTGTTATTCTGTTTAAAATTAAATTCTTTTTAAAAATTACTCGCTTTTATTGTCCTCATTTCAACCAACCTTGACATCCAGTTAATATTTTCTTCCTGTCTCATGCCTTTTATCCTTACGTCTGCTATAATATCTCATGCTGACAATATGCTTGTCTTTTTCCTGTCAAATCTGTTTTCCTTTTACTGTAATTGGAGAGCGGCAGTTTGCATGTATTGGAATTAGTTTTCATTAAATTTGAATTTCAATCTTGTTAAAAGCAATATTGAACTTCTCAAAATAAACAGTGGACTTTCATGATCAGAGATTTTTATTTTAAAAATTTATTCTTAAAACGCTTGAAAACAATGTTTGGCAAAATCAGATATATTTTTTTTCTTTTTGGCCCTAATTTCTTATATTATATGGATAAGTTAAAATGATCTACTTGACAAAAGGCTCGTCATAAGTTTCAGGTTTGAGACTTTTATTGACAAGTAAGGGGTCATCTTAATCCATCAGTATATAAAGTAAAAGTATTTTTGGCTGAAATTAACACACAAAAAAGTATGCGCCATTGTATGACAGACATGGTGAATTAGTTAAAAGATTTAATATAATATTAGCAATAAGGGCAAACTCTATCACTCTTTGTTAAATGGATTTCCTTTATGTAATATATCACCACATACATGTAAAACGCAGCTCTCCTGTTTTTATCGGTATTGAAATGCTTGATACTGTCCCATTGTCAAGTTTTCATTGTGGCTTTGCTTGTTGTTGGAATGTTTTACAGGCACACATGGAACCCAGGCCAGGGCTGTCTCGCCTAAAACCAGCAGAAATCCCAACGAAGCTCAGAGTCTTCCCAAGTCTGACGTGCATGATAGTATGTAGCCATCAAGCTTCATATCTTAATCCTTTATAACTAAGACCACATCTCTTTCAAATCACTTTAATTCAAGCCTCACAATGACTACTCATGTCTATGCATTTCTTCCTTTCTTTCTTTCTTTCTTTCTTTCTTTCTTTCTTTCTCTGTCAATTATATTTATAACTCATTACATTAGGATACAATACATTTCCTCCATCCCTCTTATTTTGCACACACTTTGTTTACATCTTTATAAATGCAATCTCTCCGCTTCAATAAATCAGAAATCATTAAAAGTCTTAATTTTCCAAGTCATCATCTCACAATATTACTTGACTTCTCACATTTAGATAATGATCAAGAAGTTTATAAGTATTTGTGTGTTTTTTGGTTACACTCATCAAGGGAATTCATGTTTTCTTTGATGTTGTATACATGTCAAGCATGTCATATTGCTTAAAAACAGGATCGTTTGAATTGTGATTGCTTTGTGTGCATGGCATCAAGTTGATTTTAAGTTGGAGTTCTTTTTTCAGCTTTAATGGGATCGATAAAATATTTTGTTTTTACAAATTGCATTTTATGTCTCTAATTATCATAGCTGTTTTTGTTTATTGATGTTAATTGACAATTTTACAGAATGTGATAAATGAAGAAATCGATTAATCAGTCAATTATTAATACGATTTTAAATTTGAAAAATTAATGACCTACTTTAATTTGTCTGGCAGTAAAAAAAAAAAAGAGAAAAGAAGTAACGATCTATAAAAGGAAAAGCCTGCTAGAAACAAGTGCTTTCTATATTTTCCTGACTGTCCGTCTTTTCCATCCATAATTCATTTTTGTGAATGTAGAAGATTCTCCTATTAGCAAGAGAGGATAACAAAATAATAAAGGGGAATGGCTCCAAACAATAGGATACATACAGGATGAATGTTTTGAGAATTGACACCTATCAACAGAAGGAAAGAATAGCACAATATAGAAATGGAAAGTCTCTGTTTGTTTCTAAGAATAGTTATCTCTCAAGAATATATTGCTATGTTGTAAGTGCATGTTATTGCATCAACCTCTGAAGAGTAAATGAAATATAGAGTCAAAGGGGAAACCTTGAAGTGTCCACATTAAAATTGTAATTTTTAAATTAAGCTGAAAATGACCTTCAACTTTATCCGGGTTTTAATGGCATCCATTAATTTTTATTATTTACCAAACCGTTCAGGTACTTATCACCCACCCAATCAACCATCCCCATCCAATGCCTTCAACTTGAAAAGATCGTCATCAGTCGAGGACTTATCACACCCTGTACAACATTCAACTGAGAGGCCCCCTGCTATCCCACCACATCCATATAGTGGAAATGGGAGTAGTGGCGGTGACGGTGGTGGTGGTGGCAGCAACAGTGGTAACCCCCATCACCAACAAGCCATGGAGTCATCTCCTGCTTGGCAGACGCGGTTTGGTCGTGCCAGGGCATGCAATGATAGTTTCAGGGCAGCTGTGGACAGGTCATACGACATAATGGATCCGAACCCTATGGACACATGTAAGTTTGATGTTTTAAAAGAAATAGAGGGAAATGTTGCATTTATGTAAGGCTTCTCCATTGTAAATGCTTTGCTGTAAGTCCTTTACAACTCTTAAAGATGAACTCGTGGTCATGGAACGGCTTGCATTTAACATTTAGAACGAGACTTATAGCTTGTCTGGTGCCAGTACAGTTTTTGGCCTAATATAAACTTTCTTTCTACCAGGTGTATCTCCAAGTTTATTATGGTTATTATTATTATTATTATTATTATTATTATTATTATTATTATCAAGTATTATTATTATTATTATTATTATTATTATTATTATTATTATTATTATTATTATTACTATTATTAGTATTATTATTTTATTATTATTATTATATTACTATCATCATCATCATCATCATCACCATCATTATCATCAATATTATTATTATTATTATTATTATTATTATTATTATTATTATTATTATTATTATTATTATTATTATTATTATTATTTTTATTATTAAAGCTTTTTTATATAAAGTTATATGACTGACATATTAACATGACCAACAAGCTTATTTCACTGATGGATATTCCATTTAAAGGATTTCATACAATCAGATTATTGTCAATGATTAGTGTGACAATTTTCTTAATAGCTCTCATGAGATTAGGTGTGTCAGGTTTAAAACTTCTCATTAAATAATTAAACTAAAACCTTGGGTATTTTTTTCAGTGGAGGAAGAAAGTTTGGAAAATAGTGGTTTCAACTTGGATCCCTCGTTTTCTGGTCGATCTTCGATCAGCAGTGAGGACACAAATAGCCTGAAGCGTCAGAAGGGGAAAGACAAAGACAAGAAAACCGGTGGTGGCTTGTTCAAAGGTTTTCTCAGGTCAGTGTCGAATATGTCCCTTGTGCCCTAGAAATCTTAAAGTCAAATTTCATATCCAAAAGTTTTTTTAAAATATGGGCATTTATATAGAGCATTGTCCTAGTTTCTGAAATGTTCACAATGCTTTGTCTATTCTATTTGTTACAACATGAGGCACCGTGCCATTCAGTTTAGATGTCCCAACAAAGCATTCTATTTTTGTAATTAAAATATTTTCCTATTTGAGATCATATTCAACATTGCTCACTAGACCAATAAGTTTGTTGTTGTATTCTGGTTTTGATTGCAAATATGAAGGTATTTATGAAGATCATCTCACATATGGACAAGTCTGTCCTGGAAGGGTTTATGTGTCCAATTTTTTGTCATGGAATATTCTTCAATTGTGTGTATATGAGAGAATTTTGATAAATAAATGTAATACTGGTTTCCATTCGAAGTGTTTTCAAATTTGATTTCAGGTATGGTAAATAGAAAACAAAAATGACTTAATATGAAGATTATCTCACAAAAAATAAAAAAAAGTTTTCAAGCATGTCCTGGAATGATGGATATGTTTGATATCTTGCTATGAGATAATGTTCACTGTGTGCAGATAAAATACTTTACAATAGAGATCTAATACTGGTTTCCTATCAAAGTGTGTTCAATTGTAATTGCAGATTTGGTAAAGGACGGAAATCAAATGAGGAAGCACTACGTCGGTCTCGCTCTGAGGAGCGATCATCTCAAAAGAACAACAACCATCAGACGCAGAGAAGGGCAGAGCACTCCATGGACAGAAACAATGCCAGCTCTAGGTCTAGGGATGTCGAGACAGAACATGGGTTTTATCCTGTTGTCCTGGATCCTGTCCAACCCTCCAATCCATTTACTATTCAAAATATACGAGGAAGACGAGCCAGTCAACAAGAAAATGAAAGGTCAGGACTCTCTCAATTGTTCTCTTTGTCCCTCCTCTCTCTCTCTCTCTCTCTCTCTCTCTCTCTCTCTCTCTCTCTCTCTCTCTCTCTCTCTCTCTCTCTCTCTCTCTCTTCTCTCTCCTCTCTCTCTCTCTCTCTTTCTTTCTCTCTCTTATCTCTCTCTCTCTCTCTCTCTCTCTCTCTCTCTCTCTCTCTCTCTCTCTTTCTCTCTCTCTCTCTCTCTCTCTCTCTCTCTCTCTCTCTCTCTCTCTCTCTCTCTCTCTCTCTCTCTCTCTCTCTCTCTCTCTCTCTCTCTCTACTCTGCCTTCCTCCTTTCCTACTTTACGTAGAATTGTTAGAATCCCCACAATTTTTCTAAAGTGTAATAATTTTTGTTATTCCTATTGGTATTTTGTTCTAGTATTTGAGCTTTTAAAATTGAAGCTATTTTTACTTGGGCATAAAAATGATGCTTATCTGCTGAGGTTGTAGTTTTGTGGGTTTTATTTGCCTTCTCGTTAAAGGTAAGATTTTGTGATTTAAAGTGTTTAGATTGTTTTGTGTAGCTGTTTTGTGTAGTCTTTTATTTATTTTACTCAATGTCTTCCTGCCAAACTGCCCTTATGGTAAAAGGAAATCTAATGAAAAGCTTAAAACGTTTGTAAATCCTCCCCAAACAGAATTGAAGAGGAGTATGCTAGATTGAGAGAACACCATGTGTCAGAGCAGCGTCTTCGGTCTCAATCAGTGGACCCTTCATCGGGTCGAAATGTTGGAGGAGGTGCTGGTGGTTTTGTGGTCTATCCTGACAGAGCTAGTCCCTTCCAACCATATGTCGGCCCAGGAGGCCATTACCACCAGCAACAAGTGCCTGGAGACCATCACGGAAACAACGTCCAGCAAGACCCCAGGTTATTCCATCCAGCTGCCATGGGTAAGAGAGATCGTTCTTAATTATTCATTTCCCAACCAGAAAGTGTTTTTATTCATGGTTTCTTGAGGTAAATAAGATATTTTCACATTTCTCTTTCTTTTTAAAAAGAAAAAAAAACAAACAAAAAATATACTAATATTCAATATATGACAGTGCTTGCGGAACTAGTATGCAATTAAGTTTTAAGTTTTCTTTATTAAATGTTTTCTCATATTCCATTTTTGCTAGGATTGTACAGAAATTATTATCCTTTTTGAATATGTATCACAAAAAAAAAAAAGATGAAACAATTTATCATTACCTCATAAAATGAATAAAGCTTGAAAACAGAAGATGATAAACAATTCTAGTGAAGAATTTAGGCTTCTGTTTAATAAACAAAGACAAAGGTGAATATTTTGGCTTAGCCCTTGGTGAAAATAATCATGATCGGAGTTCATGGGAGACAACTGTAAACGTTATTGCTGTATGATTTGATGTGTTTTTTTTTTTGTTTTTTTTTTTTTTGATTGTCTCCCTTGAACTTTTTTTTGGGTTTTTTTGGCGCCGGAACTAGAGTGAAGCTGGCAGATGAAGATGATGATGATATGTTTTGATTTGTTGACGAGATTGGATGAATTGGCGATTGGAATTTTATTCGTCTTGTTTTGTTACTTTTATTTTGGTCAAACAATAAAATCATTTCGATAGAATACAACAACACAACTCATTATTGACTATCTATATTTTCTTCAGCCCTTATATAGCAATGCGAATGATGTATTAGACATAGAAAGCTTGAGATGGTAGGAATGGTTGTTGAGACGAATAAAACGCATGCCAAGGTTAGACTGGAAATACTGGAAATAAAATGCTTCATTATAAATAAGTGTGTGGTTTGGAAAAAAAAAAAAAGAAAGATGTGCAAGGAATAATGGAATGTTCTTGGTAAATTGATATTCAATTATTTCTAGCATGCTTTTTGGCCTCTCCATAGAGCATTGTACAAAAAATAGCCTAAAAAGTGAATTTTCCTTTAAGACAGGCACACATATTAATGTAGTGAAAAAGACTTCAGGTTATTTCTTTGTTGCTGTTTAAGGCAGTGATTGGATTTTATTTTTACTCTTGTTTATAATAATTATGATTAGATCTGTGCAGCGTCCAAAGCCTAGGTAAGCATGGAACTTGAAGAAGAAAAAGACGATAACAGTTATGAAATTGTTTTTATCATTGTATTTAAAAAAAATTTTTTTTAAATCTTCAGCCCAGAACAGTAGCAGCAGTAACAATCACCACAGTCATCCATACAACCAGGATCCCAATGATTCCAGATCCAACATCAAACAGGCCGTTCTGTCTCGGGCTGAGAAGATTCAACAGCTGAGGACTATGTACCAGCAGAAACACCGTCAGCGGGAGGGAGTCTACCCTCTGGACGACACGGAGGAAAAGTATGAAAGGCAGATCCAGCAATTGGAGCAGAAGGTTGGTGAATCAATCTCTCTCTCTCTCTCTCTCTCTCTCTCTCTCTCTCTCTCTCTCTCTCTCTCTCTCTCTCTCTGTCTGTCTCTTTTTCTCTCTCTCTCTCTCTCTCTCTCTCTCTCTCTCTCTCTCTCTCTTCAATCTTTTCTTATAGTTTCAAACTATATTATACATTTTCTTTTCTTTCTCTCCCTAGTGGGCAACAAGCAGCATACAACCTGACATAGGCAGACATGACTCAGAGTCACCACTCTTCTTTGAAAGGTAACAAATAATTAGAAAAGCTTTTGAATTGGGCCCCCTGGTTATAGTCTCCATATGGGCTGCACAAAATTGAGTCCATGGAAAAGGCACTTACTCACATTGTTTTATGCACTCAGGTGTAAAATTAGTACCTGGCGGGAAACAGCAGTGTCTCTGTTGGGAAAAAAAATTATACTGGCATCATATCTCGTTTGACATGTTAAATGTTTATGATTGCTCAGGGGCATATTTAAAGCACTTTCAGCACATTAAAAAGACATTGCCCTATATTTCTTTTAAAAAGCTTATCAAAGCTGTGGCTGACCAGAGTTTTTTTTTAATATTTTTTTTTTACCATGCTCTAAGTGCTTTGACAGGGTTTCCGAGGCCTCCTTAAATTCTACGAGCAGTGACATAGTGGAGAGAACGATCAACGGAAGGCTGGGTGGGGTCTTCTGTCCTTCCATTGTGGGCAGGGAGGCACTTACGGCGTCTTCTATCCCCCTATATTTGTTTTCCAACTTGCTTACTTTCTATCTTTGTCTTGGGATACTGGGTGGGGTTCCTGACCTCCCATAGAGGGCAGGGGGGTACATACTGTGTCTTCTATCCCCTTATAACTGTTTTCCAACATGCTTTCTGTCTTTGTCTTGGAATGAGATTACTTAGTTTTGTCCTGGCCCTGGCCGGAGTCCTAGCTCGGAGGGAAACAGTCAAATGCATAGTTATTGTTTTGGGAGATGATGTTTTTTTCCTTGTAAATCATCTCTCTGTTATGTATTATTATATTTGTTATTTTCAATGTATAATATAAGCATTTGAGTGTGTTCCTCTTTGTTGGATTTTGTGCTTGTGTCCGGATGAGACTTATAGGTGATCCCAAACTAAGTACATTGGTGGTATACTCTTGGAATCTACATCTGATCCCTATTTGTTCCTAGTTCCCCTATGTCTTACTTTTTCTTGGGTGCTTTAATTGTAATTCTATAACTTTTTACTTTCCCATTTTCTTCCTTTTTACTGGTGCTGATATAACCTTAATGTGTTGCAAGCGCCGTAAAACCCTTAAAAAACAAAAAAAAACAAAATGTCTTGGGATAGGATTACTTTGATTTGTTCTGGTCCTGGCTGGAGTCCTTGCTGGGAGGGAAACAGACATACAGTTATAGAGTTTTGTCAGAAGATATTTTTTTCCCTTGTATGTCATCTCTCTGTTTTGCATTGTTATATGTCTTTTACTTTTATAATGGTTTTATACATTTGAGTGTATTCCTTGTAGTGGTTATGTGATCTCAAACTAAGTGCACTGATAATGTGCTCTTGGAATCTACATATGTTTCCTATTATAACCTTCCCCTTTGTCTTACCATTTCTCCTGTTCTTTCAATCTTAAATCTAGAATATTTTTACTACCCCATTTTCATCCTTTTTACTGGCGCTGAAATGACCACACTGTGTCGAAAGCGCCGTAAATCCCGTTAGAAAAAAAGATCAATGGAAAGCAATTTTTACACTGTACAGGTGATGAAATATTTTCATAGAAAGGTTTTTATCAAAAAGAGCTCCGTAATTCTTATCTGCTTGCACTGCAATGAATTGTCCTCTTCCCAATAATTTATAATAAGTTATCACCAGGTGTCTAAACAAAGGAAGCAACTAAGCTTTAGACAACAGAACTAGGATAAGTTTCTGCCCTGCCCTGCCTTGTAATACTTAGATTCCTCTTACACCAGCGCCTCCTCACCAATTTTTCATTTCAAACATTGTATCAAAGATAAACATCCAATTTTCTATTTTCAGAAATCGTCAGAATGAACGAGGTCATCCATCTGTTAGGTCATACGGTAGCTCCTCTAGTATGACCAACATCAATAGCAATAACATGGCCAGTTCCTCCACTACGGCATTCAACCACAAACTACACTATACTCATTCCAACAGTAGTGGTAGCAGCAGCAGCAATCGGCAACCCAGAAGTCGACCCCAATCCAGAGGGGCGACAGGAGGAACTTTTCCCAGGGAAGGAGCAGCAGGGTCTTTGTCATCATACTATCAACAAGACAATTCTACAATTGTAGACAGTCATCAACAGTTTTATCATCAACAGTCTCATCCGTATCCACATCATCTTGATCAACAGCAACAACAGCATCAACAATTTCGCCAATCATCACCATCCTCTTACTACCCTTCTCAGCAATCACAGCAACGTAATCATCAACAACAACATCATCATCTTTCTCTCCCTCATGCCCACTCATCTCGTGTAAATAGTTCTCAGGAAGAGATTACCAGTTTTTCAGGAGGTTACGATAATGACGATTTAGATAACAATCATTCCAACTACCACCACCACCACTACCAGCAACAACACCATTCAACAAGAAATTCCCCAGACAATCACCGAGGTAACAGAGATGATGGTGGATCTAGCACTGGTCCTATCAGCATCCCCCATCAGCAACGTTTTCGGACCAGTCCCACTCCTCAATTTTTGAGTTCTTCCTTGCCTTACCCATCTCATCATCACTACAAGCATCATTCCTCATCCAATCACCCAGACCCAGCAAAGGTGTAAACAAAGGCACTCACTCTCCACCCTCCCTATAAAAATTGATTTATGATCCATTCGTGTCTCAGTCTTTGGAAAGATACGTCTCTGCTGTGTCATTCATCTCGTGCTTGAGATTTCTGTAGATCCACATCAATTCTCGGGGAATTGTGTTTTTTTTTCTCTCAACAATCGTGAGATTAATGGTAAAGCAAAACAGACGGAGTAGAGTGGTTATCTTATGTCCTTACAAATGAGTCCTCACATTTGAAAAAAAATAATGATGACACTGCTTTGTTTGCTCAAATTTCAGGATCTCCTCTTTGGATATATCCTTACTGGGGCAATCTATATTCTCTTATTCCAAGAGATTATAGTCTTTCCTTTTTTTTTTTTTACCATGCAGGGATCCATATTTAAGAATGGCTGAATGGCACGTAATGAATCAAAAAGTGTTTATCTTCTTCTGCCTCCATCAATGTCACATCTTTATTTTATCTCCTCTATTCCAAAGAAATATTGAACTAGGCAACACATTTAGATCATCTCAGACCCACGATAAGATAGTATGTATGATAAGAATGTTTACCAAATAGGTTAGTGCAAACAGTAGCACCAGCTGCTCTGGTGACGCAATGTTTACATAACCATTTCCCAGGCTTGTTTGGTTTTACTCTAACCTGACGTCATCACCAGGGTAGGAGAAGAATAAGAACCTGGAGACTTAGACATTCCAAACTGATGTCTTTGTCTTTTTACATTAATCAATTCATATGTATAAAAATGTCCTCTTGATTATTTTTTTTCTTCTGGATGAATCCTAAGATCAAAATAACGTTGGGCCTGTGTTATTGGGGCAGGGGGAAATCACAAAATTTATTTTTTCTGACCTCCCCCCCCCCCCCCCCCCCCCCCACCCCCCTGCTTCTCCACTTGAACTGAATCTTCTAGATCTGGCAGAAAGTACTTGTGATAGATTAGCGTCTTATCAAAAGAGTAGCAAGCAATTTTTGATTTCCGTTTAATGCTATAGAAACTGCAATAAACTCTAGTTCCTTGGGGCTCATGTCTATGAATGACTTTTTGTTTTTATGGACAATATTAACCTTTGGCTATATAGTCTTGTGTACTGCTTGTAGTGAAAAGCTATTTACAGTCTGAATTTCTTTCCAAGACAGCAATAAGACGGTTGCAAACAGAGACTTGTAATTGAAGTCGTAGTACTGTTACAACCCTCTTGGTGAAAATAGTAAAGTATGTGAGATTAGAGTAAAATCAAACTCTCTCTCTCTCTCTCAGAGCTTTATTTTTTAAAAAACTAGAGCATTTATATAGTGCAATATCCACTAAATGTGCTCTAAGTGCTTTACAACAGCCTTAACATGTAGGATGAAACAAGACGCCTATACATATACCAGGCAGTATTATAATTTTTGCAGACAGAGACAATATTGTTAATGGCCAGGTACTCATTTTACACATGAGAATGGTGGGAGAATGTGAGTAAAGAGCCTTTTTCAAGGACTCAACTATGCACCGAGCGAGGCTAGAACCTAGGACCTTCCGATCTGAAAGCGAGTGTCATACCACTAGACCACATAGCCACACATCATCTCCATCCCTCATCTCCAGCTTATTTCATTTAAATGTTCAACTTCAGTTTTGTCCATGCTAGTTTTATTATATAGTAAGTTTGTAATTGAATTCATTTCTTGAAGCTCATAAATGGTTACTTGAAATATGTGAACTACTGTTTCAATATGGTATTATGTCGTGAATTTTAAGTGAAATTTGTAAGTTTAAATTTTACACACTTCCAAAAATCCATGCTCACTCTCCCCAATAAAGTTTATAAACTCACCCCAAGGCTCTTTAAAAAAAATTAAAAAATGATAAATTCATTTTTCAGCATCTTAACCATTACTCCATTTTGAGGTGATGGGTCACATATTTAGTCAAGCTTAACAAATATTACGTTTATCTCATGATGTGTTGTTTCTCATCACCTGCTTGAATAAATTGCCTTTCAGTATTGCTGTATTGTGACTATTGATGGTATATGTTTAGGTTAAATACTTGCTGTTCTGCCACCTGGCAGCTCAATCATTCCAACACACAAATCCTTTAACGTTTTTAGTCTATAAGCTTGCCAACTCTCCTGATGTGATTTGGAAATATCCAATCTGGTAGCCCTATTCCCTAACTCATGATAACAGATAGATTTTCCCTATAAGTGCTTCAAATTTTTATTAATTATTTTTTATATGCCATGTCAGAAAGATTACAATAGATAAATATGATAATATAATTTATTCACCATGGAATATGTTTGATATTATATGGCATATGGTGAATCATATTAAACTATTTATAGGTTTTGGATCTTGCCAATAGCAATATGATGGCATCATCATAAAAGAAAAGCATACTAAAGTGGAAAAAAAAAACAACAAAAAACAAGATTTTTTAATTATATTTTTTTTATTGGGAAAGACAAGACGTACTCATCAAAAAAGTCCTGTAAATGCAAGTATGAATCTTATTATTGTTATGGTCAAATCTTACACGCTTTTTCTTTTATTTGACAGTTGAATTTGTTCTTAGTTGTCAGTGTGTGACAGGCTAGAATTTGACTTATATCTAAAATTCTCTATTTGCCATTTTGAAAAGTTGGCAGTTGTGAATCTGTTAGATGGACTTTAGTGAGAACTTACAAAAACCAATGACAGAGATCTGAGTGATTTCATTCCACCCTGCAATGATTGGGTAGCTGGTTCTGTTGGATCTGGCAGAATGTGCAATACGATAGACTAGTGTTCTATTCAAAGGATAGCCAGCAATTGCTATTGTCCATTTCACTCTATAGAAACTGGGATCAACTCCTGCTCCACAAGCTGAATGGCTCTAAAGGATTTTTTTATTTCTTTTTTAAAAATAAATCTCGAGTGACTTCAACTTCATTCTTTCTATAATGGTTTCAGTTTCAGTCTTTCCTCAATCGTTGGTCTTCAGATAAAATTGAGAAACAGTCAACAAGAAGTTTTGGGTACATGTTTATAGTAGATAGTGTAATTCTCTCACAATCAGCACAGTAAAAATGTATTTAATCTCAATATTTCTCACTAGCTTAATTTGATTCAAATTAGTATCTGATATTCTAAAGTGTGCAAAATGATACAGTTGATTTGTTTGTTTTTTGGGGTTTTTTTTATTTTTTTTTTTTTTTTTTTAATGTCATACCTTTAAACAAATCAACAAGCAATGGTTTTACCAAAAAAATGTTTTAATCAATCGATGGAAGCTGGCCTGGGAGGAGTGTATAAAAATTTGAATATAGATAGAACAAGATGATAATAACAATAATAATATTAGCTACTCCAAACTGTGCGATTTTGACGTCAGAGGGAGTTTTTTCACAAGATATTGAGCTTTTATGTCGGCATTTGCTTAATAATTAAGCTAGGAACATTTCTAGTACAGTTCAAAAGTGCTATTCTTCTTTCTAAAAATATCAAATTTGTGTGATTAGTGTTGCTGGAAATATAGGTTAAATTGATCTGCTTTAAATTGTTTCTTATTTGAACCAATTCCCCCTTGTCTTACCTTTTCTTAGGTGCTTTAATTGTAATTCTAGAACTTTTTGCTATCCCATTTTCTTCCTTTTTACTGGAGCTGATATGACCTTAATGTGTTGCAAGTAAAACCTTAATAACAAAAACAAAACAAAGTTGTGTCACAAACAACACCGTATTTAATAAAAAATTCCAACATTTTGAGTTCAACCAAATAGAAATGTCATGATGTTATTTTTGATTGAACGATTCATTATTTGGTAGTATTGAAAACAAGCTTCAAGTTTACTGTATTTTATATCTATAACTGTATTCTTTAATTTTCTGTGAATTTTTTAAATTCCTTGTTTTTCCTCGTTTTTTTCCACTTTCAAATTGGATCTGTCATATTTTGGTGAAGATGCTAATTTAATTTAATTTTATTCAGTAGTACCCTATTTATTCTTGGCTTTTATTTTATCTCTATTGAAGTATGTGTGGCTTTACTTGAATATTTAATGAATTTTTTGAAAAATGGTTATTTTTGCAATTCTTAGGTCATTTTCAAATATTGCGCAAATTTGATTTTTCAGCATTTTTTATGCAATAATTATTAACTTTTAGCTACAGTCTTTATAAAATGAGGTGATTTGTCAGTGTTGTGTTGTGTAAGTTAAAGAAGTTTGAGTTGTTTGGGATTATAATCTATGCTGTTAGAGAAATTTGAAAACGGGTTTTTGGCCCATTTGAAATGCGACCAAAACAGTCAAAAATTTAAAGTTGCACAACTTGAGGACAACTAATTGCCCATGTTGATTGCATTCAAATGTCTTATAATTATATTTACAGGAAACATGTTTGTTAATTTTATGATTTGAAATATCGGTTTGGAGTAGCTAGTAATATACAAGAAAAAAATAATGCCAGCCTGAATTAGCAATTCCATTTGATTGCCTGATATTCTTCACTTCCATAGTCTCAGAAATGCAAATGCCGCTGCTTGAAGTTCGAAGATGTAAATAACAATAATTAAAGGGAATAGAAGTTTCAATTGTATTAACTAAGACATATGATGTTGGCGTTTTGGGTTTTCCCTGTGTCAGCAAAACACAATGTTTTAGACATTCAAGACAATTTGTCCACATCTATTGCCTTTGTAAATTAAATTGAAGCTTCTATTCCATTTTCTTAATATTTATTTTCAGAACATAGAAATAAGAAGATTAACAAGCATGGTAACTCAATCAGTCTTAGCCACTCCCTCTGGAGACAAGTAATCGGGAAAGTTTTTGTTATTTCACTTCACTTGTGATTATTTTCTTTTTCCCTTTGTCTTGTGTAAATAATTATACATTTTAATTTAGGTCAATGCATTAGATATTTATTCAATTTCATCATAAGATATAATATTAATTTAAGATAATATAAATTATGATGAATAAATTTTTGAATTATAACTTGTTGACTCATGGTTATGAATGAGAAGCTATAATTGGAACGTAACACCGAAGTGTTTACATTCAGGGATAGTTTATTTAACTTCTACTTAATTCTCCCATAATGGCATTTGTGAGACCAGTTTGCGTTAGTCCCAACCCTCAGCCCAGACCATAATATTAAATAATCTGCTGTTTATTGATATCAGTGCTTTGTGTCTGGCTTTGATTTTTATATTCTTGACTACTTGTGAATCAACTCACAGATAAAATGTCTTTGCACATTTTTCTGATATTTAATTTATTCAGTCCTTTTATTTATTTTATTTTATTTTATTTTATTTATTTTATTTTATTTTATTTTTTTTAATGATTATTTATTATTTATTTCTTGTAAAGAGCTTTCTGTCTGAGACGCCTTTATTTATTCATTCAGGGACTTGGAGTCATTAAGATTCATTGTGATAATGCATACCAATAGCATTCCTCCTTTTATACTCATCCTTTTAAAAAATTATAATTAGTTTGAAATTTATTTTTTTTATTTTTAAATTATATTTTTTTTGTTTTTGTTTTATTTTTTTATTCTATTGAATTTTTAGTTTGTTCCATTTTTGTACATTTAAATATATAGATTTAGTAACGGTTGTGTAGGAAACGTCATAATGGCTCATTTTATTGAAAAGGTTGTTTTACATCGTTCTTGTATGGTTGAATGAAAAGAGTGGGTAAAATGGATGTGTAAAGTGTTGTGCTTGCATTTATTTAATATCGGTTGTGAAAAAAAAATATTTAACAAGAAATGTTATTAGCAAATGATAGTATGTACTGGTAATGATAAAATATCGCCCCCAGAATTATCCAAAAATAAATAAATGTAAAAATTACTTGGATAACCATCAGGTTTTTCAGATGTCCATTTCTTGAAACTGAAGAGCAAAGAACCTTTTCTTGTAGCTTGACAAAGTTAAAATATTAAGAGTTCCAGACAAAGCCCAGGTCAACTAATTACTCCCTTATCCTCCCTCCAAAGAGAAAAAAAGAAGCAACTTTTACTTGAGAGCAGTGATTACTTTTTTAACAAAGAAACATTTTGGTTGTTCAAGTTTATAAAATAATAACATTAATAGATAACTTTATTTATAGAGTGATTTCCAGTCACAATACGAGTAACTGTAAATTTTTCCATTGATTGGATGCACCAAATGAAAACAACCTAAGTTTGTGCATTACTTAGTTCAAAATGCACACTACAGTGGCGATAAAAATGTGATTTCTAAACTATAACAAAATATAAATTTATATTTTAGATACAATAATATAATGTATGATTTTATTATCCTCCCATAAGATTTGAAATGAAAGATCACAGTCTATTTTTACTGCATGTCTTCAGAATTTTTGTTATATTTTAAAAAATCATTTATAGGGTTGTGATTTCTGTGCAAGTGTCTTTTCAATTTTGCAAAGATTTCAGATATTATGAAAAATGAGGAATTAATTTGTAAATGAACACTCCAGGGTGTCCAAAAAAAAAAAATGAGATGCCAAATACAGTTGGGATATCCAGGATATTATTTGAATGCCTTATTCTCATCCCTCAAATATTAAATTCCCTTGTTATTACTAGACTAGATTGTCATCATAACCATAGCTTTAAATTCTCATCACCTGTTATCATTTATTTGTCGCTTTTTTTGGTGGTCTCCGCCTCGTCCGCCTTCCTCTTGTTCTAGTTGTTGTTGTTGTTCCTCTTCTTCTTCTTTTTCTTTCTCTTCAAATATCCATTGCCCTAAATTTGTATGGTATGAATGCCTTTATCAATAATAGTAATAATAATAATAATAATCACTGTGTACATATTTTACTTGAATCAAATAATGTAAATTATTTCCATTTCCATTTTAAATCCCATCTTCCATCCAACTGGCAATGGACTCAACTGTCGTCTGCTAAAGGATTCTATTGGTGCTTTAACATAATTTACTACTACTCAAAATGCATGTGGCTTCCATTGTCATTTGTTTTCATCGAAGATGGTTCAAATTTCTCTGTGTATCTCTTTGGCGCCAATGAGAATTCTGCTGTATTCTGACGTCACACATTTTTCTCCATATTGGTCAGAAAATTATTATTACAAATACTGAGTCTATTAAGATATTCCTATCTTGTCCAAAAGTTTCAAACCTGAGACTTCTTTGAGTATCAGGTTTGATATTTTGACATGTTCAATGTCATTTCATTTTTAATCAATTTGCTATTTGAAGCAAAACCTTTCTAGTCAAAATGGAAAAAAAAAAATGTTTTGTCAGAGTAGGGCAGAATTGTGTACAGAATTATCTCCTATGTCCATTACAGTATGTGGTCATTTCAGTCGTAAGTCCATCCATGACTTCAAATGGACTAATGATAACCCATATTAGTATTATAGTCGTTTTCCAAAATAAGAGGTTTTTCTCTCTAGAACTGTTTGTTGTACAGCATTGATGTTTTGCATGCCTCTTCCATATACCCACGAACAAACAAAAATATTTTTTTACCTGAAAATAAAACACAAATTAAGGATTTTGCTCATTTCTTCTATATTGAAAACTTTCAAATGCTTTACAGTACAATGTCATGACCTCTGGGTGGGGGTCTTCTGACCTCCAATGATGGGCAAAGAGGTCACTTGTTGTGCCTTCTATCCCCCATTATCTGTTTTCCCTTTCCATGTTGCTCTCTTCTCTGTCTTTGTTCTGGATTGAGATTGCTTTGGATTTTTCCTAGTCCTGTCGGAGATCTTTAGCTTGGAGGGACATAGTCAAATGGGTATTTTTTTATGTTTGTTTGTTTTTGATGATATTTTCCCCTTGTAAATCATCTCTCTGTTATGGAGTACATAATTATTAGTTGTGATTGTATTGTACAGGGTGATTCTAAAAGAATACGCCAAAATAATTTTGCAGTTATTTAAAGTCTATAGTATTGTAGTGGACTGAATTTGTGGTAATTTGAGAGAGTAGATATCTAAGTTTGATTAGGTGTCAATTTCACCGCTGTCTTTAGTATAACTTCCGGTGTAGCTGAATTGTAGGAAGATCAATCAAAATGGGGTCAGAACTTATTTGAATGAAAACGTGCTTTGGTGTTGGATTGGGAGGAGAGGTGCTAAAGACCTGGCTCTCTGTGCTTAGCCTGCCAGATTCCCGGACCTTACTGTGTGTGACTTTTTCATGTGGGGGAATGTTAAAGACCAAGTTTATATTATACCACTTCCAGCAAGTATCGATGACTTGAAAGATCGAATAACAGCTGCAATCAACATGGTTAACTGTGACATGTTGCGGCGCATTTGGGATGAATACTCATATTGGCTTGATGTTGACCTCACTGCCGATGGTGGCCACATGAAACATTTATAAAACATGAAATAAAAACTTGAAGGCATGAACTACACATGTGTCCAAGCCAGTGTTTTTTATTGCTTTTCTTTTTTAAAAATTTTATCTGATAGTTTCTTCAAATTCTTTTTGAATCACCCTGTACTTTGTAAATATTTGACTGTATCTTTCTTAGAGGGATTTTTCGCTTGTGCCTGGATGAGACTTTCGTGGATTGCTCATAGAATCTTCTGTGCTCCATTTAACCATTCCCATTTGTCTTCCTTTCTTCGGTGCTTTTAACTTCAGATCTACAACTTTTCCTCTATTCATCTTCCTTTTTACTGATGCTGAAATGATCTCATAGTGTGAAAAGTCCCGTAAAACTTTAAAGACAAAAACAAAAAAAAACAAAAAAACCCAGTGTCATGACCTAAAACGATCATCATTTCAAAACTATCTGTTTTGAGTAGCAAACAAAAACATCAGACAGGTTATTTCAATGTGAAGGTATATCACATAAAGATGTTTAAAAAGTGGCTACAATCGAAAGGACAAACTGGGAGCTGGTCTTGGTCATCCCAACTAACTGGCCTTAGTCACCCCATTCCACAGTAATTAAATCATATCAAGGCATTGCTTTTCAATGTCAAACTATATTGCAATTCAAATCCATTGTTGAAAACTTTAAAATTGACAGTCAAGTGTCAAATAAGCAAACAAAATTATGCTACACCTCTGGTTTTATTAATGAATATTTGTGTGAGAAATGAAATAGTACAATGATTATGTTGTTTTTTTCATAAAATGTACACACGATTTAACAATGATACAGTAATCATGTCTATGTCATTGTTGAGGCGCATGAATTTAGTGAATGTTCATGATAGTTCATTATGTGAAATCTTATTTTGTAACTTGCCGTACTGTGAACAATAGTTTTTTTTCTTTGTTATAGTTTGTCTTTTTTATATAACCTGTAGAGTAAAAATATTATTTGTGGATATTAAATTCAGAAAAAAAAAAGTTTTTCTTTGGTCGTGGAAATGCAAAATATCACTGTAATACAACTGACATTATTAATGATAAACACCTCCGTGAAACGGACTATAGTAAGACTGGTCTTGCTCACAGATGCATTTTGATTTTTTGCCCATCAATTATATCATATATCAGAATGTACAAATGTTTACATTATTTTATTAAATCATGGTGATTTTTCCTCTTTATATCCTGTAGTTCTCGTGAAATCCTCGAGTTCCACTTGGTTGATTGGTTTTGTCAACTATGAATATGAAGTCTTTTTCAGTTGGTGGGCAGTTGGCCTTTTAGAAAGGTATCCGGTGTCCTATTCTATGTGTGTTTTAATCCTTGTCCGGGAATACAAGCTTGGTTTACCTCGGCCCAGGCTATAGTTTTGGTTAGTGTGGAAGGTAGTCTGTTTGGGTGCATTTGTTTACGCTGTGATTTGTGTTCTTTTATGAATCATGTCTTTAATTCCATTCCATTCTTTTTTTTTTAATTTGTAGCATTAAATGGACATTAATAATATTCTTGTGTCTGGTTGAGACTTTTAGCTGATCTCAAACTATGCACAATGATAGTATGCTCTCTGGGTGGGGATTCTGACCTCCCATAGTGGGCAGGGAGGTACATGCTGTGTCTTCTATCCCCCCAACCCGTTTTCCAATTTTTTCCTGTCGTTGTCTTGGAATGAGATTTCTTGGTTTTGTCCTGGCCCTGGCCGGAGTTCTTTGGCTGGGAGGGAAACAGTCAAATGTATAGTTTGTTTTGGAAGATGATATTTTTTTCCTTGTAAATCATCTCTGTGTTATGCGTTGTATTATGTTTAGTTTACATATTATATTATATGATTTGTAAACATTTGAGTGTATTCCTCTTAGTTGGGACCTATGCTTGTGTCTGGATGAGACTTTTAGGTGATCTCAAACTAAGTACTTTGACAGTGTGCTCTTGGAATCTACATCTGATCCCTATTTGAACCAATTCCCCTATGTCAAACCTTTTCTTTTGTGCTTTAATTGTAATTCTAGAACTTTTTACCATCCCATTTTCTTCCTTTTTACTGGCGCTGATATGACCTTGATGTGTTGCAAGCTCCGTAAAACCCTTAAAAACATTTTTTAAAAACATATTATGCTCTTTGAATCTACATCTGTTCCCTATTTTGAGCTTTTGAGTTTTTATGTAGCGCAATATCCACTAAACATACTCAAAGCGCTTTACAAGGGATCCCTAGCCAATAGCAACAACCAGTAGGATTAGACATGACGCCTGTTAGACAATATTACAATTTTTTTCTGGACACAGACAACACTGTTAACGACCAGGTACTCATTTTACACCTGAGTACTGTGAGAGAATGTGAGTAAAGAGCCTTTTCCAAGGACTCAACTATGCTCTGCTCAGGATTCAAACCCAGGACCTTCTGATCCGAAGGCAGTATTATACCACTAGACCTCATAGCCGCACATTTATACCATTCCCCTTTGTCTAACTTTTCTTGTGTGCTTTAATTGTAAATCTAGAATTTTTTTGACTCTCCCATTTTCTTCCTTTTTACTGGCGCTGATATGACCTTAATACTTAATGCACCGTAAAACCCCTGGATGGGGCTCCTGACCTCCCATAGCGGGCAGGGAGGCACTTACTGTGTCTTCTATCCACCTATATCTGTTTACCAAAATGCTTTCTGTTTTTGTCTTGGAATGAGACCTCTTGGTTTTGTCCTGGCCCTGGTCTGATACCCTGTTTGGGAGGGATACAATCAAATGTATAGTTTTGGGAGATGACATTTTTTGTCTTGTAAATCATCTCTCTGTTATGCACTCTATTATTTTTAATATTACACACACACACACACACACATATATATATATATATATATATATATATATATAATATATATATATATATATATATATATATATATATATATATATATATATATATATATATATATATATTATGTGATTATGATTTGTAAACATTTGAATGTATTCCTCATGTGGAGACCTGTGCTTGAGTCAGGATGAGACATTTAGGTGACCTCAAACTAAGTACATGATGGTGCGCTCTTGGAATCTACATATGTTTCCTATTTAAGCCAGTTTCCGTTTGACTTCCTTTTTCTTGGGTAATTCAATTGTAATTCTAGAACTTTTTACTATCCCATTTCTTGGTTGGGTTCCTGACCTCCCATAGTGGGCAGGGAGGTACATACTGTGTCTTCTATCCCCCTATATCTGTTTTCCAAGTTGCTTTCTGTCTTTGTCTTGGAATGAGATTACTTGGTTTTTATCCTACCCCTGGCCAGATATCCTGGCTGAGAGGGAGACAGTCAAATGTCTAGTTAGTTTTGGGGGATGATATTTTTTTCCTTGTAAATCATCTTTCTGTTATGCACCGTATTATGTTTTGTATACATATTATATATGATTTGTAAACATTTGAGTGTATTCCTCTTAGTAGGGACCTGTGCTTGTGTATGGATGAGACTTTTAGGTGATTTATAACCAAGTACTTTGATAGTGTACTCTTGGAATCTACATATTATGTTTCCTATTTGAACCAATTCCCCTTTTGTCTTCATTTTTCATGGATGCTTTAATTGTAATTCTAGAACTTTTTAACTTTCCCATTTTCTCCCTTTTTACTGGCGCTGATATGACCTTAATGTGTTGCAAGCGCCGTAAAACCCTTAAAAACAAACAAAACTATCCCATTTTCTTCCTTTTTACTGGCGCTGATATGACCTAAATGTGTTGCAAGCGCCGTAAAACCTTTAAAAACAACAAACACTGTCACACTCTTAAGTACCTTTCTATGTTTACAAGCATAATTTGTATAGGAACTTACGACAGCGGTAACAAATATATTATATCCCAGAGCATCAATATGGTAATGCTGGAATCATTTTTTTTCTTCGTTTTGGCAAATTGTAAATAGATAACCATGTACAGTGCATATTTTTGTTCGTGTTGTTCGTTTATATTCGATAATCGTTTGTACCTCAATAATAATATTATTTTATAATTAATGCGTTGTGTATTTTGCTTTACACTTCCACATATTATTATTATTATTATTATTATTATTATTATTATTATTATTATTATTATTATTATTATTATTATTATTATTATTATTATTATTATTATTATGCAAGAATAAAATACTTGGCATATTATATCTATACTTTGGACGTATTTTGTTCGTTATTTGATGTTGTTTTTGTTTCGTTTTATATCGTTTTGATTGTTTTTCTTGTTAGTTTTCTTGTTGTTAGTTTATTATATTTTTTTTCTGTTTGTTTTATTGTTTGTGTTTTGTTTTTTTGTTTTTTCATTGCTTTCGTATTTTGGTATTTCAGATTGTTGTATTTTTATAGCCATATTCCATAGTGGGCATGGGGGTCACTTGCTGCGTCATTTACCCCCCCCCCCCCCCCCCCCCCCCCCTCCCTTTCATCTTGCTTCCTGTCTTTGTCTGGGATTGAGATTACTTGGTTTTGCCCTGGCCAGAATCTTTGGGAGGGAAAGTCAGATCATGTAACTGGGTGGGGTTCCTGACCTCCCATAGTGGGCAGGGAGGTACTTACTGTGTCTTCTATCCCCCTATATCTGTTTTCCAACTTGCTTTCTGTCTTGTCTTAGATTGAGATTACTTGGTTTTTTCCTGACCCTGACTGAGAGGGAAACATTCAAATGTATGGTTAGTTTTGAGAGATGATATTTTTTTCCTTGTAAATCATCTCTCTGTTATGCACTGTATTATGTTTTGTATATTATATATCATTTGTAAACATTTGAGTGTATTCCTCTTAGTGCTGGGTGGGGTTCCTACCTCCCATAGCGGGCAGGGAGGTACTTGCTGTGTCTTCTATCCCCTCTTATCTGTTTTCCAATTGCTTTCTGTCTTTGTCTTGGAATGAGATTGCTTGGTTTTGTCCTGACCTTGGTCGGAGTCATTGGTTGAGAGGGAAACAGTCGAATGTATAGTTATAGTTTTGGGAGATGATATTTTTTTCCTTGTAAATCATCTCTCTGTTATGAATTGTTTTATCTTTAGTTTACATATTATATTATATGATTTATAAACATTTGAGTGTGTTCCTCTTAGTTGGGACCTGTGCTTGTGTCTGGATGAGACTTTTAGGTGATCTCAAACTAAGTACTTTGATGGTGTGCTCTTGGAATCTACATCTGTTCCCTATTTGAACCAATTCCCCTTTGTCTTACCTTTTCTTTTGTGCTTTAATTGTAATTCTAGAACTTTTTACTATCCCATTTTCTTCCTTTTTACTGGCGCTTATATGACCTTAATGTGTTGCAAGCGCCGTAAAACCCTTAAAAACAAAAACAAAACATCCTCTTAGTGGGGACCTGTGCTTGTGTCTGGATGAGACTTTTAGGTGATCTCAAACTAAGTACTTTGGCGAAGTGCTCTTGGAATCTACATCTGTTCCCTATTTGAACCAAATCCCCTTTGTCTTACCTTTTCTTTTGTGCTTTAATTGTAATTCTAGAACAATTTACTAGCCCATATTCTCCCTTTTTACTGGCACTGATATGACCTTAATGTGTTGCAAGCGCCGTAAAACCCTTAAAAACAAACAAACAAACAATCAGATCATGTAAAGAATATTTTTGGGAGATGATATTCTTTGTCCTAGTAAATCATCTCCTCTTTTAGCCATTCCCCTTTATCTTACTTTAAACTATGTAGCCATTCCCCTTTATCTTACTTTAAACTATGTGCTTTAGTTGTAAATCAAAACATACGTTTCCCATTTTTTTTCTCTTTACGTGTGCTGAAATGACCTAAATGTGTCGCAAGCGCAGTAGAACCCATAAAAACAAACAAACAGGCCATATTCCGTGCTTGCCACTAGTGACGATTCGTGCGCTCCCGGAGAGTCGGTAGAGCCAGATAGCCCGAAACGTCAACATAAAGAAACGACTAGGAGAAAGATAGACAGAGGGACTGACTCGTTGATAAGTTCCCTCGGAGAGGAAGATAAGACCAATGCACTGAGCCTAGCCTGAACAGAGGGAAGAGAAAGGAGGAGAAGACCCGTGTTTCACGGCTAGACAATGGTAACCGTGATAAAATAAGTGAAATCAATATTAACAAACTATACATTTATTATGGAAACTAAGTTACATTTACAACACAAATAGGAACGACACAACTCTACTTATCCATTCATCCTTGTCTCTCTCCCGACATCCACGAATAAGAAACCACTATAATAACATAATAGTATGAAACACGAATGGCGGTATTGTGTTCAGCTCAATGAAACTTACAAGAACCCCCTCTTATATAGCTCTGGTTCGAACCCCTCTGATTGGATGGTGAGGTGTTCAGAATACCTAGCAACCCGAGGAAGGTACGGTCAACTCCAGACTCAAACGGATTCTTCACTTGCTACAAAAGAGCAATATACTGTCCATAGCAGGTATCGAAATACGAGTGGTTGAGGTATGGTCTTAGACAGCATGACCAAAAAAGAAAATAGTCAAAGATATTGATGATGATGCTGATAATATAATATGATTCTTTCATCTCTTTGCATTTATTAAACGAATTATTTTTATCGTGCCCAATAACACGAGCTTGCGAGTATGTGTTATTGCATGATAAAAAGATAACGAGTTTAATAAATACAAAGAAATGAAAGAATTTGTTTATTCTACGCTTACAAGTAAGATTATAAGATATTTTGTAACCAAACCGTATGGTATTAGTACTTCAATTCACCTTAATTTGTATGATTCTCCTGCTTGAATGACAATTTGACCCAAAACTAAAATTAGATGTGTATTCATGTGCCCCAAAATATCATTTTTAATTTCCCATCAGCTGCCTTTTACACCCAATTTAATACCAATAAAATGTGCGAAAATATTCTGCAATCGTTGAATAAAATTTTTATTAAACGCCTCCAAAGCATTATTCAAGGATTATGTATTTACTAAGAAATGATAGGGTTTTCCAGTGGGAGGGGTGGAATAATAATGATAGAGCATCGCTGTTTTGACTTCATATTCTTGATCCGTGTCAAATTTACAACAGGTTTGATACCAAGAACTATGTATTTACTCCCAAAATATGTTGAAATTAGAAATACATTTTATATAATAATGTTGTTATTGCCTGAATCATTTTCTTGATTATCTTGATTACGATTAGATACACAGTTTAATCGATGTTCTTGTCGCTGCCATGCTTTATTCGGCATGATTTTAGTTTATCAGTCAGTAGATATCAATATCAATAAGTCACAAGTTTTTACCACGCTTGACTTGGGAGGCCTTCTGAAAGCTCCTACAAAGGGAAACA
>NC_088361.1:121195301-121317801 GCF_034508935.2 Berghia stephanieae
GAAGACCGCAAGGACCGGTCTCTAGACCGGTCCGTTCATTCTTGAACCGTTAAAGACCGCTACACGATGAAAACCGTGGCCTACAGGAGTAAAACACACGGAGTAGTCACACTCATTTCAAATTGTAACCTAATTAGAGAAGAGGGGTGATGCCTTCTTTATTTGCTCACCGTACTTCATTGTTACTTCGATAATTTAATAAAATTTGAAATTTATCCCCATTAACGGAGATAATGGCATCGCCCAAGGCGTTGATCGAGTTTTTCGGGGCGTTGATACACACACGCAACTCCTACCCCCCCCCCCCCCCCCCCACACACACACACACACATTAGAGGGCAGCGAGCATTGAAGAGTAAGAGAGAGACGTGAAGTTATAATAAGAGGGGGTGGATGAGGTGATAAGAGGGGTCGATGGTGACTTTTCGCCAGATCTAACAAACTCAGCTACCCATTCATTGCTGAGTAGACAGGGATTCAGAAAAAAATCGACTGCACCCGGGATCGATCTCTGGCCCTTTGCGTATAAAGAGAGTGCTCTATCAACTGAGCTATCGGGGTCCCCAAATATTCTATTGGACCTTTTAAAAATACAGACGTTATAACTGGGTTTTTTGGACGGAAGAAACTAATGAAACTCATATTACTTGATTAGTTAAAACACCAAACGAAATTTTAATATTATTGTATTATTTTAAATGACAACAATGCGATAGAAAGGAGTGGCGACAAGAGATGGACAAAAGAAAACAAAAAATCAGACTTGCAACTTGCTAGGTTCGACACACACACACACACACACACACACACACACACACACACACATCTTTAGTAGTCACATACATTTCAAACAATAACCCATTAGAGAAGAGGGGTCATGCCTTCATCATAGATCATTGTCATTGCGATCATTATGGTGTAGTAAATTTTGAAATTTACCCCGTATAATGGAATCGTCCAAGGCGTGCGCCTCCTGTTCCCCCCATCTCACACACGAAAGGGCGGTTTGCGGAGTGGAGGGAGGTGGTCGTCTGCCTCTATGGTCGTCTGTGTCGTTTAGTGTATAGCAAAGGGGGGTGGGTGCGATTAATTAAGTGGGATGGGTGGTGATTGGTGGAAGATAGGCAAAGGACCGAGGCAACGAATCGCTGGGGAAGTAGTATGGCGCGAGACCGTTGAAAGGTGATAAGAAGTGAGGACCGCCGGCGGTCTTCCTCTTTGGGATTGGACCACGGTTCACAGCTAAAAGACCGTGGGACCGGTCCTCGGTCCGGTCCTCAGCGCGGCACTACTGGGCACCCTATCCTCTACCCAAGCCACACTAACATTTCATTCATACTGCAACCACCATTGAGTACAGACGATAAAAGTTATTTTTCATTATATTTTATTTGTTTTCCACGTTTATTTGTGTATTGTTGTGCTGACGAAGGGTTTGTACCCGAAACGTCCATTGTCTGTTTTGTTCCCATACGAAGCCTTTCCATTTTCACTCTTTCATTAGTATTTTATGATCATCGTTTTCTAATAGATATGCAAGATATGAAGTGAGTAGAAAAGTGCCAGAAGACAATAGAGAATAAATTTTTTTTTTTTTTTTTTTTTTTTTTTTTCGCGGCGGTGGTGGGGTTTGAACCTGCGACCTTATTGGTACGACAACTCCGCCTGGCAGGTGAGAGCGTGGCTCTACCGTGTGAGCTATCCACGAACACAAAAATATTCGTTTCAAACCCAAAGTCATTTCTAGATATAGAATAGATATGCCTAATTTGGTTTTGTTGAGGACAAGGGTACCAGAAATGGAATATTCACATTATCAATGCTGATGGAAAGATGTATTGAAGTAAATAAAGATCTGTATATGTGTTTCATCGACTATTCAAAAGCCTTTGATAAAGTACAACACGAAAAACTATTCAAAATTCTATCATCCTTGGACATTGATGGTAAAGATTTAAGAATATTACGGAATTTGTACTGGGAACAAGAAGCAGCAATGCGTGTTGACAACGAACTAAGCAGTTTTACACCTATTAGAAGAGGAGTTAGGCAGGGGTGTGTTTTGTCTCCAGATTTATTCAACCTCTATAGTGAAATGATATTAAGAGATATCGAACATAAGAAGGGGTGTGTATTGGAGGAAAGAATGTAACAAATCTGAGGTATGCAGATGATACGGTTCTACTGGCAGAATCTGAACATGAACTACAAGAATTACTGGATGTTGTAGTCAGGAGTAGTGAAAATATGGGACTGGAACTGAATATATCTAAAACAGAATGTATGACGGTATCTAAAAATAATAACCCACCAGCCTGTGTAATAACAAGCAGAGGACAAACAATACAACAAGTTGAATGTTTCAAATATTTAGGCTTCAATGTAACATCCAATGGAAAATCAGATTGTGAAATAAAGAAAAGAATAGGTATGGCGAAGAATGCATTCAACCAGCTGCATACAATTATGAAAAACAGGAATATTAGCATGAAAACAAAAATCAAAGTCCTGGATTGCTATGTACTGTCTGTGCTGCTATATGGTTGTGAGAGCTGGACCATAAACAAGACCATGGTTAAAAGACTGGAGGCAGTGGAAATGTGGTTTTACAGAAGAATGATGAGGGTGTCATGGATGGAAAGGAAAAGAAATGAAGAAATTTTAGAAATGGCAAACAGAAAAAGATCACTGATAACAAAAATCATCAAACGCCAAATGGAATTTTTAGGACACATTATCCGCCACCCTGGTTTGGAAATACTCGCCTTGACTGGAAAGATGAATGGAAAAAGAATAAGAGGAAGACAAAGAATAACGTATTTGAAAGAGATAAGAACTTGGACAGATGAAGCTGAGAAAGGTGGCGCTGCTTTAATAGAATTGGCAAGAGATAGATCAGCTTGGCGGAAGATGACCTCCGACGTCTGCTTCAGATATGGAACTACATGAGATGAGATGAGATGCCTAATTTTAGATTAAGTCACGTGATCTACCTTCTTTTGATGTCACATGATCCGATAATAGTGCTTTCACTTTCAAAATGGCGGACGCAAGGGAAGGAGGAGATGACCCTAATGATCATACAGACAAAACTATAATTATCGAAAATGTCATCGATAAGCATTATGATTATTTAAAGAATCCTACAGGTTTTATATCATACAAAAGAAGATGGTACCTGTTGTTTACTTTGATGGTTATTAATTTCACCAACGCACTGGTGAGTCATTTTTACACCTGACTGACTGATGGACGACGAGTTACCAACTCGACGTTTAGACACTAATAACGACTCGACTTCTTCTTCCATTAAGGCCAAAGTCCAAAGCTTCAGACTAAAGATAGTATGACCGTATTTTCAGTAACAGTGGTTTTAGAGGGGAGGGGAGGGAGCGATTTTTTTTGAAGTCATCAGTCGAAAGGGCTTGTTTACAGCAGTTTGTCGATAGTTTGATTAGTTTGAAATTTTGTCCATTTCTCAAATAATACAATTGTTATTTATATGCTATCATCATCAGCAGTTTGGTAGTTTGAAATTTGGTCCATTTCTCAAATGAAAGGAAGGCCTACCAAAAGCTCCTACATCCCCAGTATTCTTTCAATTTGTATTTTCACCGTTGATCTTTTGTCAGACGTTTTTTTTTTTTTTTGTTCAATTTATCATCATATAGAAGTAGAAGCATTTTAAAAAAACTCTAGAACAAACCTTGATAGATTTGTGAAAGTTTAAAATTTCCTAATTTGACCATTGTTTTGATTCTCGGCCTCCATTTTGATTTGTGAAGTATTGAAAGGTAGTGCGTGCAAAGCAGCCCGAGAGTGTTTTTGTCTATTAGGGTTAGCTCGAGATCAGAGGATTTTTGTTCTATTAGGGTTAGTCATAAGTCTTAGCAAAGGTGCTAGGGTGTTTGTTTTTCCTATTAGGGTTAGTTAAAGGTACTAGGTTTTATTGTTTATTGGGGTTAGTTGAGGGAATATTATTCGAGTTGTTTCCCTTTGCCCTTTGTAGGAGCTTTCGGTAGGCCTCTCAAATGAAACAATTATTATATGATATCATCACCTGTTTGGTAGTTTGAAATTTGGTCCGTTTCATTTCTCAAATGCTCTCTCTCTCTCTCTCTCTCTCTCTCTCTCTCTCTCTCTCTCTCTCTCTCTCTCTCTCTCTCTCTCTCTCTCTCTCTCTCTCTCTCTCTCTCTTCTGATAAAGGTCCTGTCTTTGTTTTCACTACCCATACAAAAACCCTCAAAACAAATGTTCTATATGTCCTCCTTTATGGGTCTGAATCATGGAAACTGACAGGCACAATCTCCAACAAACTAAATGCATTCCAAAACAAATGCCTAAGAAGGATCCTGAGGATATTTTGGCCAAAAGTAATTTCAAAGAAAGAAGTGGCTAAACGCACACAAATTGAACCAGTATCGGAAGCTGTAAAGGGGAGAAGGTGGAAATGGACTGGACATGTCCTCAGAATGGATCCGAGTGTCATTCCCAGGATAGCCCTCAGGTGGATCCCCCAGGGAATGAGAAGAAAGAGCCAGCTGGAGACCTGGAGCAGGAGCATCGAAAGAGACATGAAAGCTAGTGGTTGGTATTGGGGGCAGATGACAAAAATGACCTCCAACCGAGAAAGATGGCGTTTCACCATGTCACCCTTTTGTGCTAATCAAGCCCCAAGAGGATAGGTAAAAAAAAAAAGTACAAAAATACACTTGGAAATGGAACTTAAAATGATATCAGAAAATGTAAAATTCTGTTGCTCAAATTTATTTTTAAGGGATTGTTTTTCAGATGAAAAAATTATTGATAATTGTGCGATATGACAGACCCCATGTTGTCTTTTGTGCTCTACTAGAGTCGAAGTCGATTGTATTTAACAAAAGTAGGCAAATAGATGATGTTGGTCAGTGTATTGTCAGTCCTTTCGTATTTGGATTATATAGTCATAGATTGTAATGTCTTAATCTCAAAATAAGTGTTTGGATCTGGAAAAAAGAATTGTGAAGGATTGTGTAATTCCGAATTAAAGAAACTTGACGAAATATAAAAATTAGTAATCATAAAGCGTCATCACATGTGATGGCCTTACCATTAAAAAAATATTTTGTGAATAACAAGAGCCAAACAAAAACAATCTTATTTTGTGTTATTTTTATTTTTTTCACCTTCAGATATGGATTATGTTTGCTCCTGTGACAGACATTACGGCAAAATGTTTTGATATTTCACTCACTGATGTCAACTATCTGTCCTTGGTATATTTAATAGCCTCCATACCTTCAGGATTTTTTGCTTCATGGATGTTGGACACCATGGGGTTAAGGGCCAGTGTAAGTATATGCGTTAAGATGTTCCTCAGCAATTTGTAGTACAGATGATGCTGGTAATTGGAATGCTGCTTAATCGAATCAGCTACTTGATTGATCCGTCAGATAAAGAAATGTTTAGATATAATTTCAACTGGTTGATCGGAATGTACACCACATTATTTTAATGATTTAGAGTTTCATAAAACTTTTTTTTATTGAATTTTGTTTTCAATTAACTCCTAAGCAAAAATATCTCTGTTAAGACCAGCAACATTACCCAATAGTTTCACAATCAACAGTACTATTGAGTAACTTACAATCAATTTCTCTGTGTTATTTGCTAAACTTCACAACTTGAGCATCTTGGTTGAGAAAAATAATTCATAAGAGCGCAGGTAATAATGCAAATAACTGTTTGCCTTTGAAGAGCATGCTGCATTTGTTGAAATTACGTGATAAATTGTAAGCTATGAAGGAACATGTCTTATGTACCTTTGATCAATAACACAGACCTGCCTCTTGAAATTGAAAAAAAAATCATAGTTTTTAGGGGTAATAACATCGTAGACATTATAACTACTATTAAAAATGGCAAATTTTTGTTTTAATACATTAAATTAATGCTTTAAATTCCTTTATATACTAACTCTGGCAACAAAACTTCGTTTTTAAAGAAGTTCATTGAATTAAAGTTATTTATATAATTGCCATTTAGGACCAAAAAAAATCGCTCATTTTTCGCAGTAGTAGGCAGGTCTGATATTTGATGTTTGAGGGTTATTTGGTCACATGATAGTTCCATATAAATGCATGGTCATTTGATGGTTGCTCACTGGGTGGGGATCCTGACCTCCCATAGTGGGCAGGGAGGTCCATACTGCGTCTTCTATCCCCTTATATATGTTTTCTAACATGCTTTCTGTCTTTGTCTTGGAATGAGGTTACTTGCTTTTGTCCTGGCCCTGGTTGGAGTCTTGGCTGGGAGGGAAACAGTCAAATGCATAGTTATCGTTTTGGGAGATGATTTTTTTTCCTTGTAAATCATCTCTCTTATGTATTATTATATTTGTTATTTTTAGAATATAATGTAAGCATTTGAGTGTATTCCTCTCTGTTGGATTTTGTGCTCGTGTCCGGATGAGACTTATAGGTGATCTCAAACTAAGTACATTGGTGGTATGCTCTTGGAATCTACATCTGATCCCTATTTGTTCCCAGTTCCCCTATGTCTTACCTTTTCTTGGGTGCTTTAATTGTAATTCTAGAACTTTTTCCTATCCCATTTTCTTCCTTTTTACTGGCGCTGATATAACCTAAATGTGTTGCAAGCGCCGTAAAACTCTTAAAAACAACAAAACAATGGCTGCTCATTCTCATGTAATGTTGTGTTGAATATTTCGTAAATCAAAGACAAAATTGTTATAGCCTTCTAAATAAGTAGATCGCTACAAATGCTGCCACAGTCAAAACATGTGTGTAGCCTTGATATGTAGCATCTGCACAATCTGTACATTAGTAAGATTTCTGTGAAATGGTGTAAATTTTAAACATGTTTAATGAAATTAGAAATTCACTAAATTGAATAAATATAAATATTTAGCTCATTATCCTGACATCATGCTCACCAATCAATATTATTTACAATGCCTTTTTCATTCTGCCAGAATGTCGCTCATATTTTCATGTTTATTTCACGTACAGTCAGTAGTGGCACATAAAAAATTAAACAGATCAAAACATTGCTTTGAAATTTCAACATATCAAAGTACAACTTTAACCGATTTTTTTTGTTTATTTACCCCAGATTATATGTGCTGGGTGGCTTAACCTTATAGGATCAGCGCTGAGAAACTTGACTGTTTACAGTTTTATGCCTCATGGCTTCAGGTTCCCTCTTCTGCTAACTGGCCAGACCATTGCTGCTCTTGGTCAGACATTTATCATGTTTACCCCTGCAAAAGCTGCTGGTCTTTGGTTTAGAGATGATCAGAGGGCTATTGCTACTACACTTGGTTCAATGGGTAAGGCAGATGCTATTGCTAGTAAATTTGGTTCAATGCATGGCACCATGATTTTATCAATAAGTACAATGATAGATCTGGAGTAAACAAAAATTATCAATTTATGATAATCCAGGAAAAATGACAGCCAGTTAAATTTCAAGATTGTCGACCAATTATATTTTTAAAAATGATATAGCGCAATATCCACTAAATGTGCTCAAAGCGCTTTACAAAGGGTCCCTGAACAACAGCAACATTTAACATGTAGGACCACATGACGCCTGTTAGGCGATCTTACAATTTTTCGGACAAAGGCAGCGCTGTTCACGGCCAGGTACTCATTTTACACCTCAGTAAGGTGAGTAAAGAGCCTTTTCCAAGGACTCAACTATGCGCCGAGCGCGAGGCTCGAACCCAGGACCTTCCGATCCGAAAGCGAGTGTCATACCACTAGACCACATAACCGCACCAATTATATTCAGTGGTTAGGCTAATGATTTCAGGAAATTATCAACACCTTACAATCACAGATTCGTCTCAATCTATGTTTATTTCCACCTTAAAGTAGTATGGTAATTAAAATAGATGAGTGCCCTGTTCGTAATATCTAAATTTCTGAATGTCAAAATTGTTCTGTAGAGCCCATGTTAATTTTTTGCCAACGACCACAGAACTACTGGGATTTTTTTTTAAATTATAAAACTACATTTTACAGATTGGTACACATGTAACTTGCAAACCGTTATTCAATTAAGGGTAATTCTATCACCCATTGACTCAAATGGTTATTTATAACATCTGCTAGGGCATAATGATAGTACCCATAATAATAGGTCATTTGATATTGGGAATCACCATCTGACCTCCCGTTGCCAGTTTAATTTGTGCACACCTCCAGCCTTTATTACCGGACCAATTTTGATCGTTGATGGCTCAAAAGATTTGTTTCAATCTAAGTTAATTTCCACTATACAGTTGTTACTTATAAATTAGATGAGTGCCTGTTTGTAATTGTAATAGCCTATATTTCTCTACAAATACTGTGGGATCTCCACTAGTATATATATATATATATATATATATATATATATATATATATATATATATATATACATATATACATACTACACTCACTTTTTAAAATTAGAATGCCTTTTTATCTTTTAAAGCACAGTGCCTACATCATTCGATTAAGATTTTTTATGTCTTCAATTTTCATTATTCGCAGCTAATCCTTTAGGAATATTGATCGCCAATGTTCTCTCCCCTGCTTTGGTCAAGTCAAAAGATGACATGGGGAAAATGGTAAATAATGAAAGAATTTTGCACTTCATTTATGCTAGAGAAGTGGACCATATAAACTTTCTTTTGACTTGAATTATATGAAAATTATGTTTAAACACATAATATGATATGGTATATATATAAGATAAGATAAGATATACTTTATTGATTCTGAAAGGAAATTATCATAATATGGCTTCATATTCTTGTTGTATGATAATGATATCCGTCTCAGACCAATAGGTCTCCGGTTCGAGTCCTGCTCTGTGCAGCACAAAATTTAGTCATTGGAAAAGGTTCTTTACCACATTCTCTCACTGTACTCTGTGTAAATGAGAACTTGTCCAGTTTAAAAAACAAAATGTAACATCGCCTTACAAGCTTCATGTCTCATCCTACATGTTATATGTTGCAGTTGGCTGGGACCCTTGTAATCTCTTTAAGCATGGTCAGTGGATATTTCTCTATATAAATGCTCAAATTAAAAAATAAATAATTTATCTCTTATCAGAAAAGTCACCTTATTTAAGTATGGAATGGATTATTGTAATTTGTTAAATAAGGCAAACAGTATTTTCTGTTTTCCAAGACTGAGTTTCTTTCAAATAATAAGATAAAATATGCAGTTAAGACACACAGAAGACAAAGTAATTCCACCATATATATGCGGATGCAGTGGCATTTTCCTGAAGGAACAGCTTATTGAAGCCAAACTTTAAAAAAAGAATACCCTCATTATGAGCCGTGTATATAGGACACAAATGGGCACTGAACTAAATGGATGACATAGTAATTATAACGTTTCTTGATAATCTCAACTCAAAGATATATTGTGGATTGATTTAACCTGCCAGACATTGACTAGGAACAAAAACAAACGGATTGCTGGTCATCAAAATACTTTCTTACTAAACAGCATATTCATCGAAAAGATAAATGACCTCAGACTGTCCCAAGTGGTCCATGGCCCAACCAGAAATGATAAAGTGCTTGACCGTTTCCTCCTGAACAGACCAAATTTGATCACCAAATGCGAAATCGTACCAAGACCTTAGTGATCATGACATGGTCATCATTGACAGCAAATTGAAAGCATCCAAAATATCCACATCTCATAACACTATTCAGTTTTTTTTTTTAAAAACCCAAAAGTTTGTTCTTCAGCAATGACTTATTAAACCAAACCTCAACAGCAGAAAACATCTGGGCGTCTATCAATGACCACCTCAACAAAATGATGACAGAATATGTCCCAACTAAACTATGCTCCAAGAAATACCACCAGCCATGGATAAATATATACACTTTTCCATAGCAGCCTACTTTTCAAAGGACTAAAATGGGACAATCTAATGCACTATACCGTCATGACCCAAAACAGCTGTATGTTTGGACTGACTATTATATATTCCCGATTTTATCAGGACAGTTAGCCGCTATACAAATCAAACGACTGTTGAAAAGAAACAATGAGCTTGGTCTCAAGCTAGAAATGATAACACATCAGCAGACTGGGACAGATATACTAGGCTTTAACGAGAGAAGCAAGTAGTGAGAATTGGAAAGTCTACCAGGAACCAAACAAAAACATATAGAAATTTATAAAAAATAGAAAACAATACCCAATTGATATTGCGCCCCTGAGACAAGAAGACACAATATACACAAAAGGCAAATATAAAGCCAATTTAGCATTTCTGTTCTGTATTTATGTCTTCTATGCAGCATCAAAACACTCTTCCCATAAGTACCCGACATCACCATTTCTGAGGAAGGGGTTAAAAATATGTTATCAACCCTAACAACCAAAAAGGCATCCAGTGTGGATGGTATAACTTTCGGTCTTCTTCATATGCTCTCTTATGAAATAGCACCAGCACTAAAAAAAACTATTCCAAGAAACTGTAGCCGCTGGACAGATTTCACTCTTGTGAATGAGGCTCCTTTTTGGAATGAAATGATCTTCAAATTTTTGTACCTCAATGTCATCATTGTCAGCTGCTTCTAGTTCTTCAGTTGCAAATGATTGGAAATTTTTGTCAGCCTTAAGTTGATACTTGAAAATTTTCTGGTTCCTTATCATGTTGACTAATTGACTTTAGTTGTCTAATGATTCACAGTGTTAAGATAATTTAACAATTTTTCTCTTTCAGTTATGGTTTTGCACTGCATGGAGTATTCTTGGCGTTCTTCTCTCAACACTTGGTGTGCATAGTTCTCTTCCTCCTACACCGCCCAGTCCAAGTGCTGCTGCTCAATCAGAACCTTTCTTCATTGGTTTGAAAAAGGTAACAATACTTTTTCTTCTTCGTATTTTTAGATCAAATCTTTTTGTGGATGTCATCCAATCAAATATTGTTACAGTTTCATTGTTGAATGTGAATGCAACATTGTAAAAATGTGAGTGATCGGGTGTGTTAAGAGTCAGAAGGGCAGCGCTTCCATTACTAAAAGGAATTACTGCCCTGGTCTTAAGTCACTAAGAAAGAACAAAAACATAAAGTCATATATATTCTGGAGCAGAGTACTCTCCACGTATTTCATAAGAGAAAAAAATATTATTTTCATTTCATTATTTGATTGTATTATGTTTATATACACATGTGTAAAAGTAATGTGACATTTTAAATGCTAAATTACTCTTCCTTATATATGTGTTAGAGTCAAGAACATCAGCTTAAGGAGCATTTACCAAACTACATGCATGCTTAGTTACATTGCAATCTGTCAATTATATCGTGAATGGTTAACATACTTATAAAACTTTACAGGCTTAATCATAAAAACACAAGTTCTTAGAACCCTTTCACTAACATACCTTGATTGAACATCGCCATGTTGTCTGCTATTGCTTACAATTTGTCTGTGAAATTATTTTGTACTTACTATGTTTTCAATTCCTTTACCCTTGAAATCATGCCAAAACTTGAGTCCGGAAGAGAGATCCTGTCTGCTTTTACATTTTATGCAAAACAGTCAGTAGCTGATGTTGCACAACTTTTCAATGTTAACAGCTAATACTTGCTTTTCTATTATCCCATATTTTAATAATGATGGGTATGTGAGGGATCAAAGGCTGACAGATCAACCCCAAGGAACAGTCAGTAATGACGATCGAAATCATTGCTAGATACACAATTAACCCCTTACATATGCCTTTGACGTAGCTGTAGAAAAAAACATTTCAAGATAGACAGTGCTATAAAGACTTGCAACTGCTGGACCCAGAGCGAAAAAGCCTTCTGTGCAATCTCAACTAACTGAGAATAAGAGGTTGGGTGGCACGCAACCACGAATGCATGTTGGAACGTAACTCTGATGACAGGGTTAAAGTTTTATAAATAAATAATAAATAAAATAAAATTCCCTTTATTCACGAAGCAAAGACCGTACCGTTGAGCCACGCTGTCTCCAATATTAAGAAACACAATTGGATAAAAGTTGTATCACAGATAGGAGTAATATATTTATTAAATGTGGAGCAAATCTCATCAACAGACATGCATAATCCTAAAAGTTGGTCACTCAAGCACTCTGATCGCAGTAGCCTCCATGAAATCACTTATATATATATATATATATATATAATATATATATATATATATATATATATATATATAATATATATATATATGTGACCCTCCGCCTCGAAACGGTATTAAGTCGGATTTTTCAATTTTGGGTTTTTGGTACCCAATCACAGCTTATTTTATGCTTTAAAATTTGATACCAAATTTATATAATTCTGATTATTTATTGTCGAGATATGACCGTTTGAAGTAGGGAGAGTGTGAAAACCAAGTTTTAAGAAAATCGACTTTGAAGTGAGGCACCGTTTTCACGCACAGTTAAATTAATGGGCAAAGATAACTCCTTAGATACGGACATCAAAAATTTGACGAGAATAGTGAAATTTGGCATGAGCTTAGCTTATACATTTACCAATGTACATACAAATTTTTGAAACAATTCAATTATTACTTTTGTAGTTATTCATTATTATGTAAGATGTTCTTAAAACAAATAAAACACTGGGGGAAAAACGCCGACAATTGCTCACTTTTTCAAGAATTTTTGATATTTAAATAAAGAATCAATGAAATAAGAATTATTAATGTGAATTTTTTGTCTTATTTAATAGAGAAAATACGATTTCAAAATGCCAAAAGTTAAAGAAGGTTGAAATTTGAAAGTACAGTTTTGAAACTACGTGAAGCCGGGTGGGCAGGGAAAAAATTATCAGGAAAGAGGATTAGAGAGGAAGAGAGAGAATGAGAGAGTAAAATACACACACACACACACACACACGCACACACACACAGACACACATGAGAGAGAGAGAGAGAGAAAGAGAGAGAGATATATAGAGAAAAAGAGGAGCGAGAGGGGGAGGGGAGAGAGACTGCTTGTGTTAAGAGGACGCGAGGGAAATATAATAAAGATTGAAACCTGTATAAGTGTATGTGTGTGTGTGTGTGTGTGTGTGTGTGTGTGTGTGTGTGTTTGTATGTGTGAAAGAAACAAAGGGGAGACGGAGAGAGTGAGGTAGACATGAAGAAAGGGATGGCGGCGGAGCAAAGAATTGTAGGGATAGTTTAAAGAAAGCATTTTGTTACAAAGTAAGTCATAGTCAATCAACTGGAAACATATTGACCAATGAGATTGCAATTAAAGAAATGGGCTGGTCAAATAAATCTTTGCTTTGTTTCCTTTTGCGGTCGGATGACGGCTGGAGGAGGGGGGTGGGGCTTATTGTGTAGTGACTTACATGAAAACATGTTATTGAATCTCTCAAGTTTTCCTTAGCGTTCCACCACATTGTTCATTGTCTAAAAAGAACCCCCCTCCCCCCTTTCTTTCAGTATACAAAGAAAGCACGACAAAACGAACATCTCTCTCTCTCTCTCTCTCTCTCTCTCTCTCTCTCTCTCTCTCTCTCTCTCTCTCTCTCTCTCTCTCTCTCTCTCTCCCTCTCTCTGTTTGTCTCTCTCTCCCCTTCATCTACCTATCTATCTATCTATCCACCTATCTATCTACCCATCCATCCATCCATCCATCCACCAATCCATCTATCTATCTATATGTCTGTCTGTCTGTCTGTCTGTCTGTCTATCTATCTATCTATCTATCTACATATCTATTTATCCATTAATAGGTTTGTCTGTCTGTCTGTTTATCTATCCATTTCATTTTTTAGTTACAGTTCATTAATTGTTGAAGGCTCTATCTATTATTCTGCTTTTGTACTTAAAATTAAATGTTTATCCTACAACAATCTCTGTAAGTGTAAGATTAGGCAACTGTTGTCCTATTAAGTCTTAGCATATCCTATAATTTCATGAATAATTAAAGAGGGACAAAGGAGGACCCCCACCTCAATCATTACCCAATACAGCTAGACACAGATATAAAAGCATGTGGTATCAAAATTGCACAAACACACACGTATGTAACACACGCATGCTGACGTCATGAAGCATCGCCCGAGCATTATGGCCTACAGCCACAGCGCATGTGATGAGCGTTGACCAATCAGAATCATTCATTTGTAAGGTTGTCAGGGAAAAACCTAGCCGACTTGTTTACAGTTTTTAAAGTTCATTATTGGTTGAACCATGAAATTGTGGAAACAGTCATGCTTTCTCTGAGATAGATAAAGACACGCCCTTTGCTGTGATATCTTACATCTTATTGGTGGAGAAAAAGACTCGGTATTACTAAGCTTTGGAAAGGGTGGCTCTCTGAGAGAAAGTCAACTCTCGTTTTGAATGTGTCACTGATAGTTGCATTTTTAAACTTGAAATTTATATAACTTATCGTCAATGTTTATGTTGAATTATTATGTTTATATATATATATATATATGATAAAGCTTTGAAGCATTCATAACTTGTTGTTATTTTTTTTTTTTCTTTCTCCAGCTTAAAAAGAACAAAAACTTTTGGTTTTTGACATTGGCTATGGGTGGTGGCCTTGCCTTGTTTACTTCATTTTCTACCTTCCTGGAGCAGATTCTTTGTCCATGGAATTATTCTAATGTAAGTGTTATAGATGGACAGTTTTGTTTAGTTTTTTTTTTTTCTATTATTCATTTCAATATTTCTATTTGTTTTTGTCAGTAAGAAATACTATTAATGTGACATTATGTGCAAAATACAAAATACAATGCAACATCTCTATAATAACATCGTCAGGATCAGCAAAAAATGTCGTTATAGCCTTGCTAGCAACCAAAAATAGCAGGGGGGATGGGGTGGGGGGTTAAAGTACTTAGAGAGTAAATAAGGGAGTAAAAATGAAAAAAGAATGACTCATGTAAAAGATACAACACAGTAAACGATGCTTTCGCATTTAGCCTTCTTCAGGTAAACATAGATAAGAAAAGGAAATATATTACATTTGCATAATTGTTAGTAAATGAGAAAAAGAGTGTAAGATAAGAAAACATTAGTGGTTAAAAAAGTGTATGTGTGTGTGTGTGTGTGTGTGTGTGTGTTGTGTGTGTGTGTGTGTGTGCAAGGGAAGGAGAGAGAGAGGAAGGGGGAGATAGAGAAGAGGAGATGAAATGTAAACCGAAATCGAAAAGATATAAATTAAGCTGAAATAGGGGGAGAGGGAGGGGTTATTTAAGAATTCAAGGCAGCATTAGAGTATTTACTGACTCCCTCGAGATTTTGGTTAACCCTATTCCTGCACTGTGGGGTACATTTGTACATTTGGCTCTAAAATATTTATTTTTCAGCGTTTTGCCCCAAATTTGGACAATTCCTCAAAGATAATGAGTTATTAGTAATACTGAAAAATTGTTTGAAAAAATTGAGTAGATTTTTAGATACACATGCTTGACGTTTCTTATGTCCTATTCCCAATTTAGGGACCCAATTTCATATCATAGATCTCATTTTTTTATGTTTTAGGAAAAGACCTCAATAGTCTCAAGGAGATGGTGTATGGCTGTAGTAATTGATAATGCATATGCCATGTCTGACCTTAATCTACCTTACTTGAGACATTGCCTGAGGCAATTGTGGAATTGTCTTTCTCTCTATGCTGAGGAGAATAACTTCAAGATCACCACCCTCAGGTGAACAATGGAGCAGAGAAAAAATTGGGACTTGGACTCCATGTCGTTGTAGAGAGGATGTTGCTATAACTTTTTAGTTCTAACCCATCAATTTCTTTTCCAGGGTTTCGCCGGATTATGCGGTGCTTTGATGATAATTTTTGGCATTGTTGGAGCTGTTGTGGCAGGAATTATATGTGACAAGACCAAAAAGTTTTCAGAAGTCACCAAAATAGGCTTTTGTGTTAGTAATTTCTTTGGAATTGCATTTGTCCAGGTAAGACGGGAAGATACAATGATCACTCTCCAATGAAGCACATCAGATATGATTTATTTAGAAACCTTTATTTTTTATCAATTTATCAATTCCATAGAGTAATTTCAGTGTTTTCAGAAAGATAGTGCTTTTCAAAACAAACATGTCAAAAATTTCAAAAACGTCAAACACAATTCCCTTTTTTCATCCCCAAGGGGAAATTTGTCTTTAGCGTCTATTCCAAGGGAAGACTGAATTAACTGCAGTGCAGCGCCTCCAAGTGAGCTAGAATGACGTGATTTGTTCAAGGAAACACAGGCAGCACGAAGTTGAGCTCTCTACCTTTCAGATAAAATGACCATATTGCTAAGCCACACTTCCCCCAATTACCTTGTTTTACTTGATACTGTATATTCTAAAGCTGATAATTGTTTTTAAAAAATAAATGAAAAAGATATTGTATTGCTTGTAATGTTTTTGAAATCAGTTAGACCTGCTAGTCTGTTTGAATATACTAAAATTGTTTTTATAAATATTAAAATAAATACAATTTTAAAATTCCCTTAATTCATCCGAAAAGAAAATTTGTCTTTAGGGTCTATATTGAATATAGACCAAGATAATCCAGGTGTCAGCATTGCAGCACCCAAAAAATAAAAAGATGCCAACAACCGTGACCTCACCAGCTGATGGACTGATGTAGAGCTATGGAATGCATATGGAGGATATCACACCGGTACAGATCAACAGTCATATAAACATCAAGTTACCACCATGATGGAGACAATATCAAAGGAATGGAGAACTTACTGTATTTATGAAATTCCCACAAGAAAGAGCACACTTGCTCTTTTTCATACAGTGAAGGAAATGAAGAATGCAATTGATGCAATGCTGCTACCAAGAGACATCCTTGTAAAGAACCTTCCAACAGCTTTCTCAGATGGAATGCTTCTCAAATAAAGTGAAGAATATAAGAAACAAATAAGACCATTATTCCGTTATTCAATTCAACCATTGCATTCTGGATTGTGCCAGACCTCCAAATTTGCCCTCAAATATTTTTAAAGATGTACCTTTTGTAGAAGTGATGGCAATCATTCTAGCCTCACCACTAAATAGGGCATTGGGACTGTGCTTCACCCCAACATTTTAGTATTTTTAAAGATATAGTTTCTGTAGGAATGAGAGGAGTCTTTCTAACCTTACCACCCAAAATACTGTCCCCTTGACTAATCTCTTATTGGTTTGACTATTTTTGAAATCTATTACCGAGACCATAACGCCCTAATTTTAGTCTGGCTTTGTACCAGATTGCTACAAAAAAAAAAAAAAAGGTGTCGTCATTCTTCTTTTAAAAAAAAACAACTTAACTTTTACTCAGAAAATCTGAAAAATTACCATCCTGTATTCAGTCTGGCTTTTCTCTCTAAATGCCTGGAAAAAGTAACAACTCTAAAGCTGTTTAAGATCCGCATAAATGCAAATAATCTAATCAAACAATTCAGTTAGCTAAGCATGAAAATCACAGTTGAGTCACTCTCTTGAAGATTGTGAATGATCTGCTAAAAGCAAGTAATAATGGCGAGTTGTCCCTCCTTCCATCATCAGACCTGTTGGCTGCATACGCTATAGATAATGCAATTCTCTGTGACAGACTTTTTTTCTGTTTTTGGCATTTCTAGCATTTGTTCAAATATTAACTTGACTTTTTAAAAATATGTGACTTAAGTATTAATGTAAGTATTTAAAACGTTTTTGTTTTTTTTCTTCTATATAGTACTGATTTATTTTTGGTCGATTTGATTATTATTATTATTATTATTATTATTATTATTATTATTATTATTTATTATATTATTGTTATTATTAATTATTATTATTATTATTATTATTATTATTATTATTATTATTATTATTATTATTATTATTTATTTATTTATTTATTTTTTTTAATTATTTTTATTATCATTAATTTTTTTTTTAATTTTAAGTAGAATGTCTAATGTTCTCGGCCATCTCGCCCCATATATTATTTATGGACAACCTTATTCAAATTACATCATTATATATATTGCAGGCAGCCAGACTACGAGATCAAGAAGTCCTCGTTGCTATCACAGCAGGTTTATTTGGCGGATTTGGTTTTGCTGTCTACCCTATTGCTCTTGAACTTGCAGTTGAAGTCACTTACCCCGTGGCAGAAGCTACTAGCACTGGTCTTATTTTTATTTCAGGGTAAGACAATTTGACCTAGATATAATATGAAATAAATATTGCAAACCACTTTGCACCCAGCTTTGGAAGTCTTCCTCCGCCGTAAGAACTGTTTCATATCCACCTGCAAGTTTAGTAACTGGACAATGGAGAACGATGTGATCACGGGTCTCTGGAGCTGCCTGACATTTCCAGGCATCACTGTTCCCAAGTTTCCATCTGCACATATTTGATGCAGTTCTGCCATGTCCTGTTAAGAGATGATTTGAGGAAACCCAGTATTTCCTGGCATTGTGGAATGTAGGACATTTAAAAAGTTTTTTTTTTTTAATTAATATAAACCCGATCAATGGAGCCAAGCCTAAAATGTACAAGTAAAAGTGTAGTTTAATATGTCTAATTTAGTTTATCATCATAAACCTGGCCTTTTTTCTATTTTCCATCCACAAATCAAGGTTAATTGAGCTCAATCAGTCATTAAAATAGAGATTAAATCGCACAGCGTCCCTGGTTGCATAAAGAATAAAATGATGGCGCTCAACCTCTCCCTACCCACTTTTGATGACGTTTTCCCCCCTGGTGTCCTATCTTGTCCTGTGTTATCTATGCCCCCTATATCTGTTTTCTGAGTTTGCTTTTTGTCCTTGTCTTGGAATAGGATTGCTTAGAGTCAGAGTCATTGGATTGGAGGGAAACAGTCAAATGTAAAGTTGTAGTTTTCGGAGACGGTATTTTTTTTTCTTTGTAAATCATCTCTCTGGTTTGTACTGTCACATTTTTTGTTTTAAATATATAATGGTTTGGAACCATTTGAGTGTATTCCTCTTGTTGGGATCCTGTGCTTGAGTCTGGATGAGCCTTTAAGGTGATCTCAATCTAAGTAGCTACACCGATAAAATGCTCTTAGAATTTACATCTGTTCTCTTTTTAAACCATTCCCCTTTGTCTTACTTTTTTTTTCGAGTGCTTTCAATCATAAATCTAGAATTCTTTTACTATCCTGTTTTTTTCCTTTTTATGGTGCTGAAATGACCTAAATTTGTTGCAAGGACAGTAATACCCTTTTTAAAAAAAAAAAAAAAAAAAACATATTGTAAAATAAAACTTGAACCTTTATGAAGGAAGACGATATTTCAATATTTTGGACAGAGATAACGCTCATAACTCATAGGATCAGCTTTGCACTGCGAGCAGGATTTGAACCTAGTACCTACTGGTCAAATGGACCTCATAAAGGCAATCTTTTAAATTGTTGTTATATCCATGTGAAATTGTATGAAGTGTGTGATCCCCAAATTATAAATGATAGTATTAATTTATGAAACGCCTAGTCTTAGATTATTGTGGAGATCTAAACACACTTTTGTATCTTATAGACAACTTACATTTAATACAAATAATACTATGATATAGAGAGCTATTCCTAATTGTTTGTTTATTTTCTGGTCCCTCTTTAATTGATAGGTGACTTATTTCAGATCTGTATGAAGTAGTTTTTGGGTAGTCTTACGATCCAATTCATTTCACAGTAACTTCTTGTTCTTCCTCCTCCTCCTCCTTCTCCTCCTCCTCCTCTTCTTCTTCTTCTTCTTCTTCTTCTTCTTCTTCTTCTTCTTCTTCTTCTTCTTCTTCTTCTTCTTCTTCTTCTTCTTTTTCTCCTTGTTAGTTTGTAACTCACAACATTTTAAGAATTCCACAAACTTGTGATTTGCTCAATCTGAGGCTATTCCACTGTCTCAAAGTTGACGGTATGAGAGAGTACAAGTGAGAGTTCATTCTTGAGTGGGGAACCATAAACTTTCTCTTATTTTCTTGAATGTCAACGAGGGATAATTTCACTTGGCTGTCTATGACCTTGCAAAACATTGTCACTTTGTCGTGCTATTTTTAAAGATTCAAGATCTAAATCAGTTTTGTGAAGTTTTTTCTTTCTTTGTTGTTAAGATTAGTGAATATAACTGCCCTGTCCTTTAATTGGTATCACTGTTTTCAACTCCCAGGCAAATCCAAGGTATTATTATGATGATGGTAGCCCAGTATACTACTCGAGACCTGTCTGCACATGACCTTACTTTGCCTCAGGCCTGTCCAAAGGATGGGGAGTTTGACCCTCAAGATTGGACATGTGAGTAGTCACCTACTGCATTTTATATACTTATTTATTTATATATTTGTTTGATTTTTTTAAATTAAATTTTTTTATTTTAATATATTTTTTTTGGGGGGGGGGGGGGGATTTATATTTTGCCCATGAATTTGGAATATCCCATCTTTTTTTAAACGAACGTTTTGTATTAAAGAATATTTTGGTGATGAGTGAAAAGTGTTAATATAATTTCATACATTTACGTGTTTGAGCAAACTGGGATATTTGAATATTTACTCTGATATTGTAAGGGTATAAAACAATCAAGAAAAAAAAAAAAAAAAAAGAAAGTTATCTAATGCGAACACGTGTGAATTTTAAAAAATTGTCACAAAGATAAATAATCTTTTTTTTTTTCTATTTGCCTTTTTTCCCTTTTCTTTTTTCACAATCATTAAAACAATTTTATTGTTCTATTTCTTTTTTTTTTAGATCCCAATCTAGGAGCAAACTTTCTTGGTTTGTTATACTACATTGTCATCGCACTACTTTTCAGACCACAATACAGGCGTATGGCAATAGAAAACATGTTGAAAGGTGTTCCGCCTATAGAAACCAATGGTGTGTCAGAAAATAATGTTTCGGATCATGGAAATAGTAACCGTAGTAGATGAAGCCAATGGTAATCTGTTTGCTTCCTTACTTTTGTTACTCACATTCAGTGAACCTTGGATGCAAGGGTAATTGAAATACAGATTTTGTTACATCCAAGGTCTTGTTTAATATGTTGTCACTAGCAAACCTACCTGCCATTACAAAAATTTCGTAGTACTATGACTTCAATTTGAGAACAGTGTAAAGTTATTTTAATTCAATAAAACTTCTTGAAAACGAAGTTCTGGTGTCAGAGCATGGATACAAAGGAGTTTAAAGCATTATTTTCATCCATTACGGACAATTTGGTCATTTTTATAGGTAGATACAATGTCTAATATTAATTACCTCTGAAAATTATGTGTTTTTTTTTTTTCCATTATTAGTAGGTAGGTCTGCATAGTATAGATTTGATAAATAAAAGTAGAGACCAACGATTGAAAAATATGGGATTTTATATTTTTTGTCGATTATGTTCAGTGTAATTTGTAATTATATTTTAGATATATTTTTATACAATTATCAAATACAATAAATTCAATTCTATTTCGGTTTAAACATATTTCAGTTTAGGTATACCTCAAAAGTTGTCATGATTTTCAAGGGATAATATTATCCCGTCTTCTATCATTCTCCCACTGTCATATACAATGCATCGTATCAAATTGTTCAACTTTTGTGATTTCACGTGGTTGAAGTAGTGTAATTGTGTTTGTGTGAGCCAATGTGTGTGTGTGTGTGCTGTGGGGGGGGGGGGGGGGGGAGTTGTTTTTACGTATATGTGCACACAAATGAGCGTTGTGTTAGAAGGTGCTAAAGAGAGCAATAGTGTTATAACTCCAAAGTCATCTTTATGAAGTTACAAAATTACTGTTCTCAACCAGCACATTGTGTTCTCACTATCAAGTAAGAATGGACCAGTGTGGTCGGGGTGGAATTGGTTGGCAGGGGGAAGTGAGTGTTGGAGGAGAGAGGTGACAAATGAATAAGGTATTGGCAGGTTGGGAGGGGGGGGGGGGAGTTGGTGATGAAGTGAAGAGGGTTCCAACGGAGGTGTGTGAGCGGTGTTGAATCGTTATAAGAGAGAGCATTTTGTAATAGTTGTAACGAGAATTTTGTTCAGTTGTCAGCAATTTTTTTTCTCAGCTCTTTCAGTTATTTGACAATTTCTTTTTGGTTTAAGGATAGTTTGAGCAAAGTGGCTATTGTTTACTTGGGTAACAGAAGTAAATAGGAAAAAATGACAATATTTTGAATTCCTTTCTGTTTAGCGTTCTTTTTATGTTGAGACATTTTTGGTTTAACCGGTTTTTACTGTATCAGTAATTTGCTGCAATTTGTAAACATCATTTGCTGTGATTTTAATTTTTTTCCCTTACAGTAATGTTTCCATGTATTTTAAATTAAGCTCACATTTTTTATGGGTGTGATTCATCCGGCTCCTGTCAGATTAATTAACTGTTTTGCAGGTCAGTTTGCCTCAACTAGTCGCAAATCTTTAGGATAAAACCAGAACTGCCACAAATACAGATTCAATCCAAATCTGCAGAAATGTTATTTTTATTAATGATTTTTTTTTTTGAAAATTTATTTAAATTTTGTTTTCTTCAGATGTTGTTTATTTGAAGATTTTTTTGTGTTTTTTAAAATATAATATTAGTGTGTCACTGACAGATGTATTATTGATAAAAAATCCGATTATGAAGTTGTGATTGTGGGTAAATTGTGTGGGAAAAAAAATGAAAATTGACATTGTCCAAGACAATCAAATTTATTTTCACTATTGTCTTGTTTTATGACTTGACTTGACTTTTTTTATTTAAAAAAATTTATTTTGGGGTTCGTCTCTGGCTATAAGTTCACAAAAGCTATGGCACAACGCAACCTGTTATGCTCCCCCCCCCCCCCCCCCCCCATCTCTCTCTCCTCTCTCTCTCTCTCTCTCTCTCTCTCTCTCTCTCTCTCTCTCTCTCAGTGGCCAGTGCATTGGCCCTGAGTTTCAGTTTATTTAGTTGAAACCATTAAACTGTTCGTGGATGCCATGAAAAATTTACTAAGACAATCTGAATGACATAATTTGGGAATTCTGTCCTTGTTCGTTGAACCCACGGATTTGTCGCATGCGTCTTCAACGAACGCCTGTTGCACTGTATATATTGACAAACATATGACCAGAAGATGCTAATAGGGACTTTTTGATTTTATTGAGAAAACAATTACCGAATTATAGAAAACGAGAACAAGAGATTATTGGCCAATGATATCAGATAGTGAGTAATGCATGTCATAATGTTTAGAACAAAAAATCTAATCGAAACCAGAGTGAGAGTGTGTTGAATTCAATAGGGTCCCCATTGACACAATTGTTGCTGATATCAAAGAGAACCCGATTCCAGAGAAATTGGGGGGGGGGGGGGAATGTGTTACCAACACAATCTGTGTAAAGCAAAGCAACAATGATAGAATTTAAGACCTAGTACAGATTTTACCAGCAAAGCCATGAAGATCATGTCATGCTTGACGTCACCAACTAGTGGAAGATACATGATGAATTCTGACATTCAGCAGCAAATGTCTAATTTCTTTAATTCCAATGACCAAAAGCCTGCAATTTCCTCATCTCTTTCAGTATCATTCCTTTTTAGGGCCTCAATATAATCTTGACATACATTGACAGGGAGCCTCGTATTTGTGACTGGTTTTCTTTTATTTATTATAAATTGACATAAAGCTTTTATTGCTTTTTCTTTCCCTAATGATGATCCTGCACCATAGTTTAATGGTATATATTTTAAAGTGGTTGCCGTTTAAAAGCATTCTGGTTTTAAGCACGATAATGGCTACAAGTACACTTAGGACACAAAATATAATTTTTAATACACCCCCCCCCCCCCCCCCCCCCCCCCCCCCCCCCATTTTAAACATGCTCACCTAAATGGGCTCTGCCTATTAGCACACTAATTTTTCAAACAATTTTTTTTTTTTTTTTTTTGTTTTTAAATCAGAATGCTCTATGTCCCATCTATTCTACAATATTTCTTGCATGAAACACACCCACACTATTTTTTAAAACTCCCAACGTGATGAAAGGGACAAAGCAAGTCCATCATAGAATTTATAGCAATAACAGCAGATTGTGGCATTCTTTGAAACAATTATTTTGTTTTTTTTTAGTTTCTCGCTCTCTTTCTCTCTCTCTCTCTCTCTCTCTCTCTCTCTCTCTCTCTCTCTCTCTCTCTCTCTCTCTCTCTCTCTCTCTCTCTCTCTCTGTGTAAAACATTCATTAAATGTCTTTTTATGAAATTATGTTTGCCACGAGACAAAGATAATTATTTATGGTATATTTTTTTTAATGTTCACGAATATCTGCTATGCTCTTTCAATAATTCTACAGATCTATTTATTTGCTTTTATTCGACTTCTGGACTTACCACAAATAAGTTTAGCAGCTTGATGATCTTAAACTGCCTCAGACGTACTTTGTCTCTGAGAACAAAGAAAATCAAAATTTAGCAAGGCGTGTAATGTACTTTCTAGATCATTGGTAAAACTAGTATTATTATTCAAAGGTTGTGATATATATTATTGTTTTAGCATCTTTTTAAGATTGTTATTTTTTTATGTAAAGGTTGTATTCTTCTGCTTCTTCATTTTTGAATGTCTAGTTCTTGAAGGAATGCCGTTGTTTTCCTCAGCTCTGTCAGGGGTCCATAGAGTTTAGTCTACAGGGGTGTGACACCAGGCCAAAAATCCTCTCTTGCAGTTGCATACTTTGGAGTGTATGGTGGGCGTCCTCTTCTCCATCATCACAATCACACATGCCTGTTTCTTCTAATTTGAAAATCTTATGCATGTGGTGTTTCAGGCAATTGTGTCCTGATCGCAGGCTAAAGATTGTGACCTAGCCTGGTCTTTTCTGTTTAAAAGTTTGATCGGGTCACTTTTTTATCTAAGCTCTGGTGCATCTTGTACCAGTTAGCTTTTGCCTAGGCCTTAATGATTGACTTGATTTCACCAACTTGATAAAAATTTTCATCTTGTGTTTCTTCAGATCGCATTTTGGCCAAAGTATCTGATATTTCATTTCCTATGATGCCACAATGACCAAACTTCAAAAAATAATTTCTTCACCATCTTTATTTGTTATTTATTTTACCCTGTTTATGTGCCATGCTATGCAAATGCTAACCAAAAACAATTTTAAACCAAACATACTAAATGTTTTTAACCGCGTCACAATGCTATAAATAGACTTTTTAAAATATTTTATCTTACTATCTTTTGTTTCTGTACTCTATGTTTATGTGATGTTATACTTTTCTGTTTCAGAAACCTTTACCAAAGGCAGCTATTTGCTTCATTTGTATTTGAACATAATTATTTGTCATAAATATAGTCATTTCTTCAAAGAGATGAAAATCTCTTTATTGTATCTTTTTAATATAAATTTTACCTTCGCCGGTGTCATATTAAATACATCGGGTTTCCCTATCTGGCTGATGACTTTTTGCTTTATCTGAATAGATGCCATATTGATTTACCTGGTCTTGAGGCTTGTTAAAATCTTGAATTATATTTGTTATGGGGTCTTGTTTTGAAGGGGGGAAAATAATCCAGTTCTGTCACCCCTTCTACATGTTTGCCTATTCTCTTCACTAGTCCAAAGGTGGAGCAGTGTTTCAGTATGTCAACAGAATAGCCAAATCAATAGCTGAAGCACATCAAAAAGTAAAAATTGACCTCCTTGTTGGGTGGGAATAACCCATCCAACATTTCCACAGGGTATATCATCAAGCCAATGGATTTAGGCACTTGGCATAACATGCAGGCACCAAGGAGCAGAGCCACATAAAAAAGCCGCTGGGGCAAAATATGAAGCTTCCATCTTCTCACAAGAAGATTTAGCTGATCTAACACGACAGGAGGAGGTTGAGGGTCTGAAGTGAAAAGGAGATCGTTTAAATCAATGCAGACCAAATAAATATAGCAGTGATGAGAGACCTTGGTCAGTATTGGTGAGTTGATTTTTTTTTTTTAAAGATGAAAGCATTAGTAGTTTAAAGACAACAGTTATGGGCAAGTTAGGTGGATATTTATCCTTTTTTTATGATTAAGAGAAGCTTTCTCCCATAGTGGGCAGAGAGGTACTTGCTTTGTCTTCTATACCCCTATTCATGTTTTCCAATTGCTTTCTGTCTTTGTCTTGGAATGAGATTACTTAGTTTTGTCATGACTCTGACAGGAGACCTTGGCTGGGAGGAAAACAGTCGAATGTAGTTATAGTTTTAGGAGATGATATTTTTTTCCTTGTAAATCATCTCTCTGTTATGTATTATTATATTTGTTATTTTGAATTTATATTGTAAGCATTTGAGTGTATTCCTCTTAGTAGAGCCTGTGTTCGTATCTGGATGAGACTTTTAGGTGATCTCAAACTAAGTACATTGATGGTATGCTCTTGGAATCTACACCAATTCCTTATTTGTACAATTCCCCTTCGTCTTAAATTTTCTTGTGTTCTTTAATTGTAATTCTAGAACTTTTTACTATCCCATTTTCTTCCTTTTTACTGGCGCTGATATGACCTAAATGTGTTGCAAGCGCCGTAAAACCCTTAAAAACAAACAAACAAGAGAAGTTTTGTGCATAATATTTTCACATAGTCTTTACTCAAAAAATATTCAGGCTTTTTATTTGTTCTGTATTGGAGGGTTTTTTTTGGCAAAGAGCCAAATCCCTAAATACAGCCGTAAAGTTTGAGTGGAGATGAACATTTTGGATATTTTAATTATGTCAATGCAGATGAATACTGTAAAAATATTGTAATTTATTTATAAATATGTATGTGTGTGTGTGCGCTATTATTTGTAATCAGCCTTCTCAAACAAGTATTATGTCATGGTGAACCATTCACTAATAAATGATTTTGAAGTGAAATTAACATGAAACACATGAATTTAACCCAAGTTTCATACTTAGGACTGTAAATTCAAATTTTAGCATCCAAACCACCCCGACATAATACTGTTTTGAAGTGATGGATCACTTTTGGTTTTAGTGCCTTTTATCGAAAAATAAAACTACTACTACTATGATTCAAATTATATGCAATCACTGTTGAAAATGAATTCAGTTGACAATAAAAAATAAATCTGCTGATAACTTGTCACTGTTTATTTCTTATGTTTTTGCTATGTTACACACTTCTGTGAAACTTTGTGGTGGAATATAGCTAGGTGGAATATATAGCTCTGAGGGCGTGGAGACATTGGTTGTCTCTGGGCTGGTGGGTTCTTCATCGGTTCAGCTCCTTACTATCTCCTCTATCCCCATATTTTATCATATCGTCTTTTCTTTGTGATTTTGCTACTTTGTTCTGGAATGAGACCATCTGGTTTCTTCAAGGCCCTTTCTGAAGTCTTCTGAGACGGATGGATTAAACTTATTTTTTTTATGGTGATATTTTTTTAAATTTGCATATTGATATGCAATGTATAACTCTTGGTGGGAACCTGTAGTCGTATCAAGGTGAGACTTTATGGGTGATCTCAAACTGGATACACAGATTAGACACACAGTCACAGATGGAATGCTGTTTAGTTATTTGTTTGAACTAGCCCCCTTTTTTGTTTTCTCTTTGAAGCTTTTTAAGTCTTGATCTTTTATTTTTGAGGTTTTTCTGTTGCTGGTGATGATATGACCTAAAACAGCCACAAAAGGAAACACAATGGTTATGTTAGGGTGGGGGGCATAGAATCCCTAACCGATGGTGTCTTCATCAGTCCAATGCCTTACTATATCTTCTATCACTCTAAATCACATGGCTTTATGTCCTTGTTCTGGAGTGGGGTCATTTGATTTTGCCAGGACTCTCTCTGTAATCTTTTTCTGAGACGAGAACAATTGGACTTATCTTTTTTGTGAGAGTTGACATAAAAGGTATATTATATGTGTGCGACTATGTGGTCTTGTGGTATGACACTCACTTTTGGATCGGAAGATCCAGGGTTTGAGCATCTCTTGGCTCATAGTTGAGTCCTTGGAAAAGGCTATTTACTCACATACTCTCACTGCACTCAGGTGTAAAATGTGTAACTGGCCGTTAAAAGCGTTGTCTCTTTCGGAAAACATTGTAATATAGCCTAACAGGTGTCATGTATCGTTCAATGTTACGTGTTGCTATTGGTCTTTTGTAAAGCGCTTTGAGCATGTTTAGTGGATATTGCACTATATAAAACCTCAAGTTATTTTTTATTTTTTAAAAAATTTTCTTTGTAAATCATCTCTCTGTCATATTTGTTGTGTTGATGTTAGGTTTATATTATAAATGATTATTTTATAACTATCTGATTGTCCATTTTGGTAGAGATTTTGTAGCAGTGTCACTGTGGAACTTTTAAATGCGTTCAAATTGCTACAAGGATTGCTCTTTGATCTCTGTTATGTAGAGATAAAGACTTGGTCAAATCACAATCTCAAATTCTTGATCTTGCAAATTAGTGTTGGAGATGCGTGTCAGAAGTGACACATAGTATGATAATGATATCGTAGTAGTAGTAGTAGTAGTAGTAGTAGTAGTAGTAGTAGTAGTAGTAGTAGTAGTAGTGTAGTAGTAGTAGTAGTAGTAGTAGTAGTAGTAGTAGTAGTAGTAGTAGTAGTAGTAGTAGTAGTAGTAGTAGTAGTAGAAGAAGTAGTAGTAGCAGTAATAGTAGTAGTAGCAGAGGTAGTAGAAGTAGAAGTCGTCCTTCAGAGCCATTAGACCCATGGAGCCAGACTTTATCCAGGTGATTGTAGTGTGAAACAGACAATAGCTTGCTACACTTTCGATGAGATGGTAGTCTACCCCATCACTGCTAAGTGGTGATGGGGAGGGTGTCACAAAAAAATCACTGGGACCATGGATCTAAATGTCAGGAGAGCCAACGAAGAGGAGTTTTCGATGGGTTGATCAGCTGTTATTACTGTGTCATACCGAAAGTGGGTTCTTTCCATCTCAAGTTGATCCCGCCAGCTTCCTCAGAAGACTGTTGCATTTCTCAATCTTCCGGGCAACTCCTTCGAGATGCATCCGATCTGCAAGGCAGTCTAATGTAACCCACAGGTATTTCGGATTTGGCTCATATAGAAGAAGCTGGTCCCCGTCGACCGTTCAGTTTACGGGTATGCATAGGTCACTGCATAGGTGAAATATAATGGCCACGGTTTTCAAAGTGTACCACTTGTCAAAGTAGGAATTGAGTCTGGTGACGTCCTAAGTACGCTTTCGAGACGGGTCCACACTTTACTTTGAGTAACGAGCACCCAGTCCGTGTATCCCAGCCTCAGAGAGGAAGTGTTCGGCATGTCGCTAATATAGACAGTAAACAACATTGGTGCCAGAACAAATCCCTGAGGGACCCCATTCATCAGTTTCCTGACTTTACTTGTAGTGTCTCCCAGGGCGAGGTGGAATTGTCTATTCCCTAAGATTGAAGAGAACAACTTCAAGGTCTTTTTTGCACCTTATGATCTTTGCAAGTTTGAGCATTAACCCTTTGCACCAGACCATATCCCATACTGCTGATAGGTCTATAAATACAGCACCAGTTTGCTGATTTCTTTCAAACACTGCCTCAATATGCTCTGTAAGGGCAATGACATGCTCCGTGATGCACCTCCCTTCCCTGAAGCCTACCTGCTCGGCTGGCAGGGCAGCATCTAGAACCAGCCCCCATCGGTTCAATAGAACATGCTCCAAAAGTTTGTACAAGCAGCTCAGAAGTGATATGGGTCTGTAACTGTCGGCTTCCTTTGCCAGTTTCCCTGGCTTCAGGATGGCAACTTTTTGCAACGATGTCAGACATTGCTTCTGCCATCCAGGCCTGTGCCCTGGGGTCCAGATGCATCACCATATCGGGATATATGCCGTCTATCCCTGCTGCTTTGCCATTCTTTACTTCACTAAAGGCTGCACCCACTTCTCGGGGACTGAATGGGGATGTCCAATCCGACTTCTCTGCAGGTGGTGAGTCCAAAATCGTATGGTATGCCTTGTGGACACCACGCTCAAAAGACTGATTCAGGACCTGTTTCCTGCGGTTTTTTATATTCTTGGCAATTGTGTCTGCCTCGCACTCTGGTGCAGCTGTCGCGAAATTCCCGTCAGGATCCAATTACTTTATCAGTCGCCAGATGTGGCAGCTAGTGTGTAAAATAGAGACTTTCCACAGTCTCTTGCAACTGTTTCTTCCTTCCTTCTGCCAGAGATTGAAGTAGTCTATTGGCTATATCCTGGGACTGGGTCTGCTGGTACTCCTTGTACAGCTTTTCCAACTCCTCCGTCCAGCAGGGTGTGTAGAATTTCTATTTGCCCCATGGAATGGAGCAGTGAACGCTCTTAACCAGCAGCCTGTTAAATGCCGGAAGTAACTTCGCAACTGTTGACTGTAAACAGCACATTTTTATTTGCCATAAAATAAATACTTTGTTATTTCGAAACCAAAAAATATTTTGTTGTGACAATTATTATTTGCAAAAATCATACATATCATAAATACATATAAGTTTAAAGTTAAACTTTAGAAGTTGAATTGGTTAAAAGTCTGCGTTAAAAGGGGGTGGGGGGGGGGGGCGTTCATCGTTCCACAGGGGAACGATTGCCTTAGTATGGAAATTTAAAATCTAGTTTTAAACTAATTTAGCGTTTAAAAGGGTAAAGTAATGTGAATTCCATAAGCCTAAAGTTAACCATTATCAATGAGATAAAGATGTATATCATAGCAACTCTTATTATTGCAAAAATCACAAAGAAGTCGGAGAGTATTTTATAGAGAATTAAGAGTTAAGAGGTATATAAGTCTAAGGTAAACTCTTGAGATTTAGACACAATACTCCATTAAAATGGAAATGTCTCTGCGCATGGCGGAAGTCATCGTATTTTAACAAACGAAAAGAGAACCACTTCCACTTTGTTTTGAGTCATTTCCTTTAAGTCCATGCTCGGGATCTATCTCGGTCTTATGCGTATGAAGTAAGTGTTAGGCTAGTATGCATTAGAAAATTTGTAAGCTGAGGGTCATTTAAATCAATTGACGTGGTCAAAATTTTCTGTCAAAAAAACTTGAGCTTTTATAGAGCAATATCCACTGAACGTTCTGAAAGCGCTTTACAAGGGTCCCTGACCAACAGCAACATGTAACGTAGAACGAGACATGACACCTGTTAGGTGATATTACAATTTTTTTCCGACAGAGACAACGCCGTTCAAGGCCAGGTTCTCATTTTACACCTGAGTACGGTGAGAGAATATGAGTAAAGAACAGGTGTTTGGTGTAAAAAATAAAAACGACTTAAAGTGTGTGGCGATCGGTAAAGATGATGTTGAGATAGTTGACTATTTTAAATATTTAGGAATAACCATTGATAGTTCCCTCAATTTCTCTCAACATATTAATATAATATCTAAGAAAGTTGCCCAAAGATTATACATCCTAAGGAAATTGAGAACATTTCAAGTAAGGAAGAAAACTATGTTAAGAGTTTATGACTCATTGATTAAAAGTGTAATTGCGTTTGGCTGCACCATATGGTTTGGAGGATGCCGACTTAAAGATAAATCAAAAATTTCAAAATCTATCAAAGAGGCATCAAAAATAATAAACCATCCTCTTGATGGAGTAGAAAGAATTCATGGAAAAGCAATAGAAAGGAAAGCATTCTCAATTACCAACAATAAAAAACATATTTTATACCATGAATTTAGTCTTTTACCATCTGGGAGAAGGTTTTGTCAGATTAAATGTAGAACTAACAAGTATAAATCAACGTTCGTTCCATCAGCAATAAAAATTTTGAATATTTCATATGGTACAGAAAAACCAAGGATTGATTCGTTGACTGATTAACTGATTAATTTATTTAATGTAAGATTAACTGACCAATTGATAATGATGATAATTTTTGGTGTCGAATTGCCACAATCGTAACAAATTGAAAACGAAATGAATATGTTTATGTTGTGTATATCGCACGTGTGAAAGAAAGAAAGAGAGAGAGAGAGAGAGAGAGAGAGAGAGAGAGAGAGAGAGAGAGAGAGAGAGAGAGAGAGAGAGAGAGGGGAGAGAGAGAGAAAATAAGTAGGAGTGAAATATCTGTTCAATCTTAGTTATCGTTTAACATTATAACAAGTGTAACTAAATGACAAATTGCCATATTTATGGACAATAAAGATCTATTATTATTATTATTATTATTATTATTATTATTATTATTATTAAAGAGCTTTTTCCAAGGACTCAAATATGCGCCGAGCGAGGCTCGAACCCAGGACCTTCCGATCCGAAAGCGAGTCATAACGCTAGACCGTATAGCCGCACAAAACCGTCCAAAATGTAAAAAGCGTTTTGTCAGTGTAAGAAAGTTGAAGTTTGTGCGGCCATGTGGTACCGTAGTATGACACTACAGATTGCACAGGACTACTCTGTGTATGGCACCGCCTTCGGATGGGGGGGGGGGGCGTCTTGTGTTCGCGTCCTGCTCTGAGCGGCGCTTAGTTGAGTCCTTGGAAAAGGTTCCTTGCCTACTTTCTTTCACAGTACTCAGGTGTAAAATGTGTACTTGGTCGTCAACAGCGTTGTCTCTGTCGGTAAACTGTAACTTCGTTTTGTCTTGTCCTACCTGTTAGAGTCTTGTGGTTGGCTAGGGACCCCATGTAAAGCGCTTTGAGCAGGTTCAATGGATATTGCGCTATATAAAAAGCGCAAGTTTGAGGCAACGCATTGAAAACCATTTTTGTAGTAATTATATTCTTCGTACTTCTATTCAATCGCTTTGTTTACATATCCATTTTTTAGTGCTCAACTACAAACATAAAAGGTCGATTTTAACAATCAATCAAATAACATTCTGCTGTCTTCATAAACATCGAGCAAATGTATTAAAATTTAAAATACAAGACGAAAATCTCAAGTCGTTTATTAAGATGCTTAGATTGAATTTAGTAGTCTCACATTATTTCCTGCAACCTCTCAAATAAAGATTTCATTGTTATCATAACTATGGATTTCGTCAAGCTTGACTCTCAGGTTGTGATCAGTTTGAAACGGTGCCTTTGGGGAAATTCTGAATTAAAACAAGATGTTTTCTCTCGTTGGTCCCAAGGTAAGATTATGTAAATGTTTAAAATGTTGGTAAACATATCTGAAAAAAATAAGACTGAGACCAGTCGAGCAGTCATTATTTTACCAACCAAAGTAAGAGTATTCTTTGAGAAGGAGTTAAAAGTAAGTTCTGTCTCGGCGGCTTTTGACTTTTGAAATTAATGGAACTTTCTTAGTCTAGACTAGTTTTAATTTAAAAAACACGAGAATGGGGAACACTCGTCCTCCCATGTATTTATTATTCTCATCAGCCATATTATTCAACAACAAGACAATACAACCGTCTTTTACTAGCTGGTCTACTTTTGTATCATAATGAAGTGTGATCCTTTCTCAATGATTGAATGATTGTGTGTAAAATTTTTACCATTTCAAGTCCTGGTTTAAAAGATTAAAAAACAGACAAGATTCTACTTAATGTACTGTTGAATGCCTTTTATAAACCCATTAGGTCTCATTACTTTTTATCTAAATATAAAATGTTGAATATATTTAAGTTATTACAAACAAAGTAAATGAAAGCAAATAATTTTAGCGTAACCACCGGATTTTAGGGTCTTTCTCTGGTTGTCGATATTGCCTCATATTACTATTATTATTATTATTATTATTATTATTATTATTATTATTATTATTATTATTATTATTATTATTATTATTATTATTATTATTATCATTATTATTAATATCATCATCATCATCTTCATCATTAATTATTACGGCTGTCATTATCCCCAGACACCTGTCTGGTTGGGGGGGGGGGGGGGGGGAGGATGGATGGGACATTTATCCCTTGCAATGTTCTGTAAAAAGAAGACGGAATTTAAAAAATAAAAAAATAAAAAGTTGTGGAACCAGGATTCGATGCATATTGTGTATATGTAGTAACAACTGATTTAATGTTGGTTAATTTTATGTTTTTATAGATATTTTATTAACTTTCCTTATTTCTATGTGCATTCGGAAACATTCCATATTCTGGACTGTGGATAATCGTTTAAAAGAGCTGAGTTTCAAATATCTGTCTGGGGATATCGAAATTTGTTTATCCCCAGACAGGTGTCTGGGGATAACGAATTTTCATTATTCCCAGACATGTGTCTGGGGATAATCACAGCGAATTATTACCACCACGACCATAGACTAGTAGCAGTAGTAGTCGCAATTGTACTAGTTGTTAGGTATTGAATTATTATACTCTCAGTTGTTAATTCAAAAAGATATTTTTGTTTTGAACTGCTTATTCTTATATTTTCCAACCTTCCTCAGGATTTATTTTCAGTGATTCGTCACCAACAGCTTTAATACAATACCATGGTGGACCATGCGCTATTCTGGTTCCTGTGCAAGCGTTCATGGTCAAAGCTGCTCTTTCTCATTGTCCCAATGAGGATCCCAAAACTTTGTTAACTCTTATGTGTAAGTGTAACTGGCAGCAATATATGAAGACTAAGGTTTTACTTTGAAAATTAAGATGTGAACATTTTTTTCATATTTTCTTAATAAGCTTAAACAGTAGGAAGAGAGTTTTGACAGTAGGGCAAAGTCAGAAATGTGACAGGACAGAATTCAGAGAGATTTTATTTGATAGAATCATTCATATGGGCATCCATCGTCTCTTCTTCAATTACATACTAGAATCAAGACTACTATGACTACTACTACTATTACCACTAAAAGTACTACTGTTGCTTCCGCTGCTGCTACTGCCACTTATGATTGTAGTAATGCCCACATCCCTTACATTTTGTATTTATTTCCAATTCCATTGTATTTATTTTCTAACAATAGGCTACACTTTATTTTATTTCACTTTCTATACTGCACTACACAGTTCCTCCCTGCTTCTCCTTGTTTGACTTAATTAATTGCGCACCTTTTATAAATATCTATTGTTCTATTTTAATTCATGCTTCCTTACAAAAGAGCATACTATTTCCTGCCCATCAACGTTTTTGTTTATTCACCTTAACAATGCCATTATCACATTATCTCATTCGTCTGTAGTGATTCATTCATCCTGTTTTGTTGATAAACGTCCACATTATCTGTTTTCTTGTATTAGATTGAAGCTTACATTCAATTTCACATTGTTTTTTAAGATAATAAAAAAACAGGAATGTAATGACTGCTCAGCAGAAATTGTCTTTAAAACTTTGTTCTCCTTTTATTTTCAGCGGAAAAAGCCAAAGATTTACTTCTGGAGGCCCTGTTAGATATTCTAAATCAAATGACAGGTAGTGAAGAGTTTGTTTTTGTTGGTTGTCAGTCACCCATCAACGCTGGCAGCACAAATGAATCAACAGATGAAATGAATCCTCAACAAAATACAAGCATGGCTAATCAGTCTTCAGATGATCTGAACGAGATTATTTTTCACTCCAGTTTAACGTAAGTCCTAGACATAACTGATCACATGCTTTTTTTAAAAAAAAAAACTTTCTTAATTTGGGCAACTTCTTGGGTTTTGGGAACCTAGATGCCATGGTTGCTAATGTGTATCATGGCCTTTTCTTATATCGATTACTGTATGATAGAATAATATATTTTTTTATTGCATGAAAATGTGTGCCACTTTTCAACAGGAATCACTGATATCCCAGTTATTCTATTGAATATGTTGTTTTAAAAAACGTTAGCATCGTAGGCATACTCTGTAGTGTCACTTTTGGTGGCAAAAAACTTCTCTATAGTTTCTAAGAAAAAAATATTTGACTTAATACTGACATTTTAGGAAGTCTTTTGACAAACTGACTGATTAATCTTCAGATGTTTATTTTGATTATATTAATGTTTATTAAGGGAGCAAGTCAACTTTGAAACTTGATACAGCCTAAGAATTTAAGCAAAAATATATGATTTTCTCTTTTAATATCTATTTTCAGCATCCATAAGTGTTCAACAATCGCAGATGCTAGAGCAGTGCTTAGTTCATCACTTTCCTCTCTCCAATCTCCATTTGGTGTTTTATTGTACCTCTACTCAATTCTTTTAACTAAGGTAAAATGGCCTCAAACAAATCTTTTAACAGTACAGATGGCTTAAAATGCTACAGCTGTTGAAATAGGCTTTATAGTAGGAGTTCAAATTATATAGCTTTAGTGTCCAAACTTTTAACACTCCTCTATATAAATGTTGACTGTCATTTCTCCATTGTAGTTATTTTCAAGTTCTCTGACAAACAAATATACATTTTTGATGTGTGATATAGTTTCAAATTTTTCCATAAGCATTATCATTGAAATTAACTGGTGCAAATCAATAGTTTATTTTTGAATCTGCCTTTTCAGCTTTATGATTCTGTCAATGTGTATAGTTGACAGCTCTGTTGATAATGGGAATCATTATAGTTTTTGAAAGAAATTCAACTTTGTCACTGAAGGTTAAGTGCAAAAAAAAGTGTTTTGTTTTTTAAAATTATTTTTGTTTGTTTTATTTTTTTATTTAAAAAATATTTGTAAAAAAATATATCTATACTTGCCATTTCATTTCTTATTAATTTCTTTCAGGGTGTAGAGCAAATAAAGAATGAAGTGGAGGATCCCTCAGAACCTTTGATTGACAGTACCTATGGCCATGGAAGGTCAGTTATATTTTATTTTGGTGTGAATTGTCTCATATGGTATTTTCAACAATTTGTTTTTATTTTTGAAGTGATATTACCTTGTCTTGTGGTGATTTTTATTCCTCCACTGTAGAACAGGAGTTAACAAAGTTGGCTGGACATTTCTGGAGCTTCTGGTTTTTAGTTATTAAATTCAGGAGATTATAAAAAAACAAAATCACTGACGTTGATGACTAATAATAAAAAAAATCCATTGAATCTCAGTTTGGGAGAAAAACGCAGGTAAATGCAATATGATGCTTTATTTAGACCTGTAAATTCTCAGTCAATTAACTGAAATCAGTCAATTCGTCAAATTCAAATATTTTTAAAAAGGAAAGAAAGAAATGAAGAAGAAAGAAAGAATTCATGAATCGTAGTCGAATGACCGTGAAGTAATTAGGAATGTTCCACAGCGCTACGCATAGCTCAAGGGCCATTTATATTTACGATAGATATATTGCCAAGGCTAAGCGAGCTTCTTAGAATTGCCGTGTCTGAACACACCCCAAGTGTATTTTCACACAGCCTTCGTGAAATTTTCTTTTCACTTTCCAAACCTGTCGTGATCCCAATGGTAGCCAATTTTAACTGAGCCGCCGAGTGATAAATTTCACTGTTTCGTTTAAGCCAAAATTGACCACATTTACTTGGTAGAACCTAAAAGTATGAAAAAGTTTAATGCAAAAGCCGGAAGTGCGTTATGAAGACACCTTCAAATCGAAAGTTAAATGATTGTTACAAGCAGATCTCAATTGCCTCACGTTGTAAACAAACTGCCGTTTCTTCACTGATGTGATACCTAATTATAAGAAACAATTGTAAGTAGCCTGATTAATTCCCACGTAAATTAGTTTTCTGCCATTATTTTGCTCAAGTGAGCTTGCTGTTTACTATTCATCTCGATTCTTTGGATTTTTCTGATACGATACGAAGAGTTTCCGTGAGGTTCAGTTTCATTTCAGTCTCAGTCAATTTTTATAGAGCTCATTTACAGGTCTATTTATTTTAATGACTGCATTTTCGATCCATCAGTGGAAAGAACTTACTCAACAAATCAGAGAAGCTGTCAGAGCATCTCAGTCCAAAGATTAGGAGGCAATCTGTAATGTCAAAGTTTTAGATCTATCTTCGCTTTATTTGGCAATCTCAGTTCGCATCCGGTCAACATGGCAGCAGCAGCCTCTTATGGTTTTCACACTACTATGTTATGACGATCGACCCAATCAGCAAAGTCCAGTCTGCATTCGTGCACCATCACAACACACGATTCGACTAGATGCTCTGCCGTCTCAGGTTCTTGCCCACAGCGGGTACATGATGTACAGGTAGAAAGACCCCACCGATGAAGCACACTTGCCGTTAGGAAGCTCCTCGACCGAGGCCGATTCGCAGCTACCCAGTGTCTCCTCTTACTGGTATCAAAGCCTGGCAACTTCTCACCAAGCTTAGAGGAGTGTACGTCCCCGCCCCCGCGAGGGATTGAATTCGTCCAAACCGACTTCCATCTCGTATGTGCAGCTCTGTTCATAGTCAGAGATTCTTCGTACAAGGGTTGCCGGGACTTATTTCGGCTTGAAACGGGGGTGCCGTTCATTATGCGCTTCAGAGGGGTATCCCCATTCCCTCTCTCTTAGATCTTACTCACCAGTTTCCCGTCATCTTCTCCCTCCGGACATCAGGGGGTTGGATCGCTGCCATTATCGGGCCCCATTCTCTAGGGGTTGTTGCCAGCGTTCCTGACACTATGTGCATCGACTTGCGAAGTTTTACATCCACCTTCTCAACGGTTCTGCTTCTACCCCACACTGGAGCGCAATACTCCACGGTAGAATAGCATAGTGCCAGGGCGGACGTCTCAGGAGCGCTTGGCTAGCGCCCCAAGTCGATCCCGCCAGCTTCCTCAGAAGACTGTTGCATTTCTCTATCTTCCGGGCAACCCCTTCGAGGTGCACCCGATAGGTAAGGCTGCGATCCAACGTCACCCCTAAATATTTTGGATGCGGCTCATATGGGAGTCAACATGGCTGACACCTGTTGATACTGTTACTGAGCTTTAGCTCAGTGTATTTTGTCTAAAGCTTTTCTTATTTTTTAGTGAATGGATACTACATTAAATATAAACATTGCTACTTTAAATGTTAGATCTTTGAACAGTAATATTCGAAAGGTACAACTCATAAATGATTGTGTAAAATACAATAGATCTGTTGTATATTCAGGAAACAAATAAAAAATGGTGCCGACAACAATCTAAACAGATTTAGACTTTTGTGCTTTCCAAACAGTCCTCCTTATTATGGAAGTTGTTTTATTATTAACAACACTTTTAGCAAATTTCCATTCAAGGCATAGGAAATGTCTAATAGAATATGTGTTGCCCAGCTCAATCTTAAGACTACTAAAGGTAAGACCATTTTACTTTTGATGATGTATCAGTTTTTTAAATATACCTTTTATTTATTTTTTTTTCAGCCAAAGTTTGATCAATTTACTCTTGACATCTAGAGCCAGCTCCAATGTTTGGGACAATGATAAAGAAATTGATGGTCTCAAACTGAGAGGAATTCAAAAACAGTCTTCAATTGGTTTTCTCACTCTTCTAGAACAGATGCGATATTGTGAGGTTGGATGGTACCTAAAAAATCCTGAATGTCCTGTTTGGGTTCTCGGAAGTGAAACTCATTTGACTTTATTGTTTTCATCAAAGTCGAGCCTCATCATTAAAGACAGCCCAGAAATTGCTGCCAATTCTATTTTTGCTCGATTTGACCCAGAGGGCAACGGATTTATAGCTACCTCTTTACTAGGAGATCTAATGGCAGCTTTAGACTTAGTAGCTGAAAAAGAGTATGTTGACATAATGGCAACTAAATTGGACTCAGAAGAATTTGGTATTATCACACGTTCTAGTTTCATGGAAGAGTTTTTTCCAGCACAGCCAACAGAACAACCAACAAAATTTGTTCTGTATCATTACAATGGACTGCCTCAGTCGTGTGTTAATGGCAAGCATTTTCTGGAGTGTAAAGCCACCGTCGTGGATGAGATAGAGACTCAGTTTATTACTGATACGAGTCCGATAAAACTATGCCTGCAAACCAAGTGGCCTTCTATAGAATTGTCATGGGAGGGTGGTACCCCTCCATCACTGAATTGAGATTTCAATAATCATATATTTGACCAATTCGAGTGCTTTGCAGAAGGTATGATTTAGACTAATTCGCTAAAACTGAAACCCAGAAGAAATTTCTCTGCATTTATTTTATTGCTTTATTTACCATCTAATATTCAGAAAACATCTAAAACAGTTGAATCTCTAATTTTAGACTGTATTTGGCCTTCTTTTCATCTAATAAGTTACTTTGTGCTTTGTTCTCCAAAAACTTTAATGCTGACTTTTTTAAAAACTTCAACCAAGATTTCACCTTTTGGGCAGCATGTTTCAATGATTTTTTCCAGATCAAATATTGAGATATCAAAACGAATGAGGGTACAGTGCAACACATATTTGACTAATTACATGGGGCAGCTGGGAAAATTCGTTGAATCCATATTTTGATGATTACGTGAGCATGGTTCTAAGACAAGCAGCACAAACTGTGATGTAGCCTACTGTACAAGTATATGACCTCAATGTTAACGCATCCTGATCTCGTAGGTTCATGCCTTTTTGTTGGCAAAATTCTCCTGAGTTACTCGCTTAGACCAAAAAAACACACACACACACACACACCAACACGCCATACAACATGACATGACATGCGGGATAACATGGTACAATGTGAGAGAAGTGGTAAGAATGGAGGGAAGAAGGCACTTGTATGCACACGTGTACATTTCATAAAACTATAGCCTGAGTCCATGGCTATTGGTGCTTGTCACGGGCGATTGAGAAATAAGCATGGCATTGTCAGGTGACGCAATGCATTTCCTTTATTAGTGTGTCAGAATATTATGATAAATACTCATACATTGAGGGTCTGATTGTTTCGGGTCAAACAAGCACTTATGATGGCTATACCTGAGACTGATCACAAATTTTATGACACATTACAAGATGGTGATCATAAGTTTTAAATAGTGAAAAATGAGTTGTTGTTAGTAGTGCTCAAGGAAATAAATGATTTCATTGGTTGAGGTATTGAATACAACTCACAGTAATCAAATTTTTTTTGTTATTGTCCTCTTGATTTATGACTTGATTTTCAGGCTATAAGTTCACAAAGGCTACGGCACACTTGCTTGCTCTCTCTCTCTCTCTCTCTCTCTCTCTCTCTCTCTCTCTCTCTCTCTCTCTCTCTCTCTCTCTCTCTCTCTATCTATCTATCTATCTCTCTCTCTATCTCTCTCTCTCTCTCTCTCTCTCTCTCTCTCTCTCTCTCTCTCTCTCTCTCTCTCTCTCTCTCTCTCTCTCTCTCTCTCTCTTGTTCCCAGATTTTGTGCAGAAGTGGGTATAGCATGTCAGTTGATGTCTGGATGTCTGCTTTGAGTGCAGCAGTTGGAATTCCATCTGGCCCTGCAGCTTTGACTTGTTTGAGGGCTTTATGGCTTTGGCAGTCTCTGTCTTGGAAAAAGTTGAGACCAATGGGCATGATCTATATTACATTTCCATGTGCTCGAGGTCATTGGTCACATTGGAATATGTGCTCAAAATGACCCACAAAGTGAAAAGTGTTCACAGCTTTTGAAATATCTCAAATATCACACCATTTGTCATTTTGTTCTGCTTGACACATGGGTATGTTTACAACTTTCATAAACAAAGCAGTGTGTTTATATTTCTGAAGAAATATCCAATCGTTGGACAGCAACAAATCATGTGATTGATGACTTGGTTGGACGAAAACATGGATATAGATCGCTCCCATTGGACCAAACTCAAAGTGAAAAGGACAAGAAAGAAATCCAAACCATTAATTGGGAAAAAAACAGGCAAATGAAAAAGAGTGCAAGAAAAGACAAGATTAACTTTATTGAGGAGTTGACCTCAGAAGCAGAAACTGCAGCAAGGGCAAAGGAACATGCAAAGGCTCTACGAAATCACCAGAGCATTCTCAGGAAAAACAAAAATCTCCAGCCAGTCATTTAAAGACAAGAACGGCAATCCTATTTCCGGAGATACAAACCAAAGAGCAAGATGGGCCGAACACTTCCAGGAAACACATAATAGACCTGCACCACTATGCCACCAGATATTCGACCACAGATTGCTGCTTGAATATACACTCCAGCACGGTTTCCTTGAACTCCTTGGGACATACAAAAACGTTAGAGGAAATAGTACCTTGTTATGCAATTCCCTTTCCAAACAAAACAAGACGGTAACCAACTGTAATCGACTTGATAATACGTTGACAACAAAGAGTCATTACTTAAATTAGGAAATTAAACAAAATTGAAAATGTTTTAGATCTGATTTACAATGCTGTGAAATTTCTTAAACTTTTTTATCAAGTAGTTCTTTGTTTCGATTTTTTGCCTTTTTCATTCAATTTTGCAAAAATCTGCCAAAAATGCTGGTTTTCATTTTTAATCTCCTTTTTTTCTTCTCTTTTGTTCATTTTTCTTCATTTTAAAAAGCATTTTCAAATACCAGATTGATTAAAGCTGAAATGACCAGGAATAATAATGTCACGAGCGCCATGTATCCTGTAGAAATCTTTCCTGGCCAAAAGTAAAGCATTTTGTGGTGAGGATGGCAGATCAAGCCAAGATGTTTGTGTTAGTATAGGTGGTTACGTCCTTTTCATGAAGATTTTGCATTGTCGTCTTGTTTTTTTAAAAAGTCAACAACTGTGATAGAGATATGTTTACAGTGGTGCTTTAAGTAATGAGAGCTTGGCAATAACAAGACTTTTTCAAAACTCCGTTTTCCCCCCTACTATTTCTCTATTGTAAATAGACTACATAGTTATAACAAGAGCGATTCAGAGACTGGGAATAATGAGAACTCGATCTAAAATAAAAAACAAAAATGCATGTTTATTTTTCAACAAACATTACAATCACACACATGCCATGCGAAGCAATCGGTATTGGCAGTGCTACAATAGCCTAAATAGCAATATGATAGCTAAAATTAAAAAAAAGAAAGAGACTGTCTTTTGAGACTAAAGTCTCCATCATTGAAGAAGTGGACAAGAATGAGATGACGAGTACAAGTACAATACTTTGAAGGATAAGCATTGTATTTAAAGGGTCAAAATAGTATTATGTGGTTCTTTCCTTTGAAAATCAGTTATAACGAGAGCTCTGGTACAACAAAAATTTATGCTTGGAATGGAAGTTCTCGTTATAACCAAGCTCCACTGTATTTATTTTGTTTTTCTGATTTTTTTCACTGCTTGCGATTCTTATGTCAGTAGGAAAAAAAAAATTGGATAAAGTATTTACCTATCTTGTGCTCAGAACCTACAGACCAATAGCCACCCCATAATGAGAAGACTATTGGTCAGTTCTGACCAATGGGTGCTAGCACCTGTTCATTAAGCTGACCAATGGCCCTTGCCTCTTTCCTTTGATAAGAAATAAAGTCTTTTAACAAGGAAAATAAATGCAACGACGCATAGAATTTGAATACTCAAAATGTGTGTGCGTGTGTGTTTGTATGTATCTATGTATGTGACTGTGTCTTTTTATTGAAGTTGATGGTAAGTATTATTATATATTTTCATGCATTCCCTTTATCATGGAAATGTGCAGGAATATCAGGCATTGGTAATGTACTTGAACTTGTACTGTAACTGTGAAAGGATTGGAAGACATTTTATTTCGCTTGTTGCTGGCATGTGAAAACAACAAATTAGCATTGTTATTATGAAGCCTCCGCTCACCCAGCACCTGTTTGAGAAAATAGAACTGTAATATGCAGACATCTGAGCCACCCACTGCTCTGCTGTTTTCATTAATAAATAAAAAGAGAGTAATAACTGTCATAATTATTGGAAAGTTGCAACTTAATTAACCACATAGATCATGACATATAACTACTGAGTGGGGTTCCTGACCTCCCATAGTGAGCAAGGAGGCTCATACGGTGTCTTCTATCCCTCTCTATCTGCTTTCCAACATGCATTCTGTCTTTGTCTTAGCATGAGATTACTTGGTTTTGTCCTGGCCCTAGCTGGGAGGGAAACAGTCAAATGTATAGTTAGAGTTTTGGGAGATGATAATTTTTGTCTTGTAAATCATCTCTCTGTTATGCACTGTATTATTTTTGTTTTACGTATGTACGATAATTTAAACATTTGAGTGTGTTCCTCGTAGTTGGGACCTGTACTTTTGTCAGGATGAGACATTTCATTTAGGTGATCTCAAATTAAGTACACTAATAGTGTGCTCTTGGAATCTACACCTGTTCCCTAATTGAACTAATTCCCCCTTGCCATCCTTTTTATGGATTACTTTAATTGTAATTTTAGAACTTTTTACTATCCCATTTTCTTCCTTTTTACATGACCTTACTGTACTGCAAGCGCTGGAAGCCCTTAAAAACAATCAAAATCAAACATATAACTACATATATCGAAGTCATACCCTATTGATCCTCTAATATAAATGTTTTGTATTATTATTATTATTATTATTATTATTATTATTATTATTATTATTATTATATTATATTATTATTATTATTATTATTATTATTATTATTATTATTGACATATGAGAAATTTTATGAAATCTGGCAGATAGTTCTAAATAAAATTAACTAAATGTAAAGTTAAAAGAAAATGGAAATTTTGAAAACGTCTAAAATTTCATTAAACATAAAAGTATTTGATGACGATTCATCATCTTTTTTATTTCATAATCATAGTGTCTTAAAAGTCCTGAAAACAAACAATCCATCAAAGCCATTGGAAAAAAAAAAAAGATAAGAAAAGAAAAAAATGTTGAAGTGACAGCTGATAAAACAAGCTCTAAATATCAAGCAAATAAAATAGGGATGGGTCTGAATAATTGTCTCTCTTTGTTTTGATTTGACTAAAATTATCTCAGTCCTTTACAAATAATTATTTATGATGTCTGAAATTCGATTTTATCATTTTAATTTCTTACTGATCACATTTTTTCCACTTTTAATATATAACGTCAGTATTTAAGTTGAGTTTTAAATATATAAATAATTATTTAAATAGCTGACAGATGCATGTCATTTAAAATTTTTAAAATTACCACCTACTTTTTACCATTTCTTATTTTTTCAAATATTTCTAAAGAAAAAAAGTGTAGATTCTTACCTATTCTGATTCTTGCACCATCATTATTTTTAGCAGTAATTTTTTTACGAGTCTGACTGTAATTCACTACGTTTTCCTCAAGACGAATGAATATATATCTGTGCATATTATATAGTTTATTCTATTAATATCCATATATGTGTACAAAAGAGACTAAACAAAAATAAAATTTAATTTCAGCTTCAACTACAGGACTTTTGGGGTTTCATTTTAGAAATGTATACATGCTTCTGATTCATTGAGTGGGGTCTTTTGACCTGCCGTCATCGATGGGAGGTTACTGTTGCTGTGTTGTGTCTTTTATCCCCCTCTATTCCTTTTCCGTATTGTTTTCTGTCTTTGTCTTGGAATGAGATTATTTGGTTTTGTCCTGATCCCGTATTGTATTCGTTTTTGGAGATGATATTTTCTTCCCTTGTAAATCATCTCTCTGTTGTGTACTGTTATAGTTTTTGTTTTGAATATATTTTAGAAACTTTTGAGCCTATTCCTTTTACTTTTAGTGAGATCCTGTGCTTGTGTCTTGATAAAACTTTGCGAGCTCAAATTACGGACACTGATTGCAGGCTCTTGGTATCTACTTCTGTCCCCAGCTCGAACGAGTGCCCTTTGTCTTCCTTTGTCTTGGGTACTTTTGTTACATTGTAAATCAAAATTTTTTTGATAATCTCATTTTATTCATTTTTACTAACGTTGAAATGACCTAAATGTGTTGTCAGTCAGTGCCGTAAAAGTCTCAAAACTAAATAAGCTTTTTGATTAGACATAATATCATTTTGTTTGGTTTTTTTCATGTTTTTCTTTTTCTTTTTCTTTTTTTTTTCTTTGGTGTAGTTGTGGAGTTCTTTTCTTATTGTTTTCTTTCTTTGTTTTTCTTTTTCTGTCTTTTCTTTCTTGTTTTTTCTTTTTTGTTTTGTTTGTTTAGGTTGTTTCCTCTTTATTTGCCAGACTTTCACATTCAATGTTTTACAGGTTTTAATACTGTAATAATATTGACATTACATTTCTATTCTGATTGTCTAAAGGTAAAAGCGAAGGGAGTAGAATAAACATAATAAAATAGAATTCAGTTTTAGCAGAAATGTTGGCATTGTGAAATAAATATATATATATATATATATATTAATATATATATATATATATATATATATATATATATATATATATATATATATATATATATATATATATATATATATATATATATATATAATGCAAATTTTCACTCACATTTTATTGGCCGAGACGAGTCGTCTCGGCCAATAAAATGTGAGTGAAAATTTGCATTATATATTAGCTCTAACCACCATTATCGAGCACTTTCGTACCTACAAGTACCCACCAACACTCATAAATATATATATATATATATATATATATATATATATATATATATATATATATATTATAGTTATCCTATATGATACACAATTATACTTGATGTTTTATTAAAACTCAATTTTATCAATGCTTGTTCAATTATTTTTTTTTTTTTTTTTTTTTTTTTTTTTATCTCTATCCATTTAAAGTGGATAGTGCGACAAAGTTGTTACTGGCCAGGTTCTCACTTTACACCCGAGTACTGGGTGGGGTTCCTGACCTCCCATAGTGGGCAGGGAGGTACACACAGTCATGTCTCGTCTAACATGTTTTTATGTTGGCCAAGGACCCTTATAAAGTGATTTGAGCACCTTTATTGAATAAAGCGGTATATATAGCGCAAGTAATTTTTTCTCTCTTTCTCTCTCTTTCTATCTATCTCTCTCTCTCTCTCTCTCTCTCTCTCTCTCTCTCTCTCTCTCTCTCTAGTTAGATTATTATAGCTATTGCTACATATGATGCGAATATCTTGGACGGTTATTGATGTTATGAGTTTAGGTAAAATGCTCACAACATCCACCAGTCGGAAATAACGTACCGTCACACAAAACTACGAGTAACCTTGAACGTTAAAAGTCTGATTGATATAATTTAGTGAGAACTAATTACCAAAATGACTGCCTTAATACAATAACAAAGAGTGGAATAATGTTAATGTCGTTCCTTCAAGTCTAATTGATATAATTTAGTTCGAAGTAATCACTGTTGTGCGCAAGACGAAAGATAGAATAACAGACAGTAACTGGGATCGGTTCTGTCGGCCACATAGCCTCACTATTAATTAAAATTTATTTCTAATTTCACCAATTTTTGGAGTAAACACACAGTTCTTAGTATCAAACCTATTGTAAATTTGACGATGATCAGGAATCCGATGTGAAAACTTCGAAAATCCGAAAAAAATGTCCACTTTTTTATACTGCCACGCCCCCGACCGCCGATCGCCTCAAAAAATATCTCCCCGTGTGTGGGCAAAAATCATCAATCAGACTTTTAACGTTCAAGGTTACTCGCAGTTTTGTGTGACGGTACGTTATTTCCGACTGGTGGATGTTGTGAGCATTTTACCTAAACTCATAGCATCAATAACCGTCCAAGATATTCGCATCATATGTAGCAATAGCTATAAGAATCTAACATGTCGAGAGAGAGAGAGAGAGAGAAATTTACTTGCGCTATATATGTTTACCGCTATATTCAATAAAGGTGCTCAAATCACTTTATAGGCGTCCTTGGCCAACATAAAAACATGTTAGACGAGACATGACTGTTAAGCGATATTGCAATTGTTTCCCGACAGAGACGACGCTGTAAACAGCGAGGTACTCATTTTAACAGTGAACAAGGTGAGAGAATGCGAGTAAAGAGCCTTTTCCAAGGACTCAATTATGCGCCACTCGGAGCGGGACTCGAATCCAGTACCGTCCGATCCAAAGGCGAGTGTCATTTCACAAGACCACATGCATAGCCGCACAAAAAAGTGATGAGAGAATAGATTCATATGTATTGAAGGAGGAGAGAGCGGATGGAGTGAGTAAAGTTCTTGGATATTTATAGAAGGAACCAAATTGACGTCACTCATCTCATTGTTATTGTTTTTAGACACCCATTTTTATGATTAGTTCTCATTAAAATATATTAGACTATAACGTTCAAGGTTCCATGTAGATTTTTGGGCTGGAGTGATATTTCTGGCTGGCGGACTTTGTGAGTATTTTAATTTAACACAGAGCATCAATAGAAGGAATCAATTTGACGTTAGTCAACCCGTTGTTATTGCTTTTAGACAGCCATTTTTATAATTAACTTATCACTAAGTTATATCAATCAGACTATGAACGTTCGAGTTTGCAGTTTTGTGTGTTAATATGTTATACCCCGATGGAGATGTCGTGAGTATTTTTCCAATACGCATAACATCAATACATTTGCAATCCGATTTAAGTTTAAAAGCAACGTAGACCACGGAAATTTTTCCATTTTGTGGACAATAAAGATTTGTTATTTATCGTCATAATTTATTATTATTATTATTTATTACTATTAATATTATTATTATTATTATTATTATTATTATTATTATTATTATTATTATTATTATTATTATTATTTATAAAACAAATCGACAGTGCTCCCGTGGCAGGTTAAACGGGTACTCCTCGGGACTACTCGCATTCGCACCCCCCCCCCTCCCCCCCACCACCACCACCACCACCCCACACACGCACACAGCTCTTTTTATTTTTTATTTTTTTTTGGGGGGGGGGGGGGCGTTGTCTGTAAATTATAATTCAAGGTTACAATGCCCCCCGCCCCCCCCCCCCCCCTGTCATCACGTAGTCAAGGCTTTTTGGCATCTGCCAATCCCAAATGTCTATGTCAAGGTCAACCGTCATATCGTGTCAACGGGTGAGGAAAAAATAAAATAAAAACTGGCATATTATTATATCATTACATTGAAAATTATGAAAACTATTTTTTTTTATTTTGTATGATATCCTTTATAAATTTTACGATGATCAAGAACGAAACTTTTGCCATCTACCTCTTCCTGGCGCAACATTTATAAAAATATTATTTAAAAAAAATAATAACACAGCATTTATTTGGCGCAATATCCACGTGCTCAAATCGCTTTACAACGGGTCTCAAGGCAACAGCAATATTAAACTTGAAAGACGATACATGACGCCTGTCAGGCGATGTGACATTTTTTCCCAACAAAGACAACGAACGGCCATGTACTCATTTTACACCTGAGTACGGTGACAGAATGTGAGTAAAGAGCCTTTTCCAAGGACTCAACTCTGCGCCGCTCAGAGTGGGTCTCGAAACCTGAACATTCCGATCCGATGGCGAGAGTCATACCACTTGATCCATCACAAAACAGGGAGGGGCACTGTTCTGTCGGCCACATAGCCTCAATATTAATTAACATTGATTTCTAATTTCATCAATTTTTGGAGTAAAAACATAGTTCTTGGTATCAAACCTATTGTAAATTCGACGCTGATCACGAATCTGACGTCAAAACAGCGAAAATCCGAGAGAGAAAAAATGTCCAATTTTTTATACTGCCACGCCCCCGATCGCCGATCGCCTCGAAAAATATTAAGCAAGGCGGGTTTTGCGAGCGATCGACCGTCCCTCTGCTTATCGGCCAGGTATTTGGGTATTTGGCCACACACATTGCGTTTTCAACCCGGTTTGCCTGATCGGCGTCCGAACCACGATCAAAACCGGGCGTGTATGGAGTCTTTATGATTTGAGACAGAGAGAGTTCACAATTCATTCATCCTCAATTTAGAAATTCACGGATGGTACCAAACCCCCCCCCCCCCCCAAAAAAAAAAAAAAAAACAACAACAACAAACAAACAAACAAACAAAAACCAATCCTATTCTAGATATACATCATATAACGCAAAACCAGTTACGTGATTCACATTGTATCCTGCAAATGTTGGCTCCACTAAAGTCTCTTCCTTGTTTCTTACATGAAGGATCATGTAGTGGGCGGAGGGCGGAGAGCTGGAATTTTTTTCTTTCACTAGTGTACACCCCCCCCCCCCCCAAATCGTTAATTTTGCTTTCGTTTGTTTGTTTGTTTTTTGGGTACTTTTCATGGAAAAACTATCCAAACGATTTGAAGAACAAATCACAAATTACTATGATGAAAAGCGGTGTCCCAATACAATTAATTTGCACAATATTGTACGGCGCCCAAGGGTGGTAGGCTACAGGAAAATTATATACAAATTCATAAGAAGGACACAGAGTGCACCTTGAAGAAAAACCCCCCCATTAATTTGACTTTACGGTAGCACTGATCAAATTTCTTCCGTGAAAGTTGTCATGGATAGGGAGAGATGTGTTTTATTCACAAATGGGTGCATACTATCTATTGATGTTGTGTATTTAAGTGAATTGCACAGCGATTCTACCCGCCATATCAATCATGCAAATACGCACTATAATATATAAGTTAGAAAGATAATATAGTGAGAACTAATCACCCAACAGAAGATAGCAAGGTGGGAAAATCTGAGCCAAATTTATATTATATTACAATAAATAAACATGAGCGACAAGATGTTAATCGACTTGACACGGCCTGACATAGATATGCGGCTATGTGGTCTAGTGGTATGACACTCGCTTTCGGATCGGAAGGTTCTGGGTTCGAGCCTCGCGTTCGGCGCATAGTTGAGTCCTTGGAAAATGCTCTTTACTCACATTCTCTCACCGTACTCAGGTGTAAAATGAGTACCTGGCCGTTAACAGCGTTGTCTTTGTCCGAAAAATTGTAATATCGCCTAACAGGCGTCATGTCCCGTCCTACATGTTAAATGTTGCTGTTGACCAGGGACCGCTTGTAAAGCGCTTTGAGCACATTTAGTGGATATTGCGCTATATAAAGCTCAATTTAAAAAAATATTTTTTTATTAAAATAGAAAATACGTTTCCGTATTTCAGTCTTGTATTCTTCTATAAACTTAAATGGTTACAAATATATTTTTGTGTTTGTTACCATTGCTTTAGAGGACAGAAGTGATGGGCAGTCTTAACCTCATGTCATCGATTTTAGTGGACGAAATGAAAAAGAATTGTGAAAACTTTCTGTTTCTATTTCACGTCCCAGTCGTTCACATAACTCAATAAGTGGCAAGCAGAAGAAACGTGAGGTAGGAGTGACTCTTGAACCTGATGATGATGATGATGATGATGATGATGATGATGATGATGATGATGGTCTTCCTCTTCTTCTTCTTCTTCTTCTTCTTCTTCTTCTTCTTCTTCTTCTTCTTCTTCTTCTTCTTCTTCTTCTTCTTAATATTATTATTAATATTATTATTATTATCATCATCATCATCATCATCATCATCATCATCATCATCATCATCATCATCATCATCATTCTTCTTGTTGTTGTTGTTGTTGTTGTTGTTGTTGTTGTTGTTGTTGTTGTTATTCTTCTTCTTCTTCTTCTTCTTATTATTATTCTTGTTGTTGTTGTTGTTGTTGTTGTTATTATTATTATTATTATTATTATTATTATTATTATTATTATTATTATTATTATTATTATTATTATTATTATTATTTGGACTATCTTTGACTGTGATTTGGATTACGATCCTTTGGATAAAAAATGTTTCTATCTGGCAACCTTGTCTTGGCGTGCAGGGTTGCCAGTTTGGCATTTTAAATGCCAGATTCCAAAAATCTGGCATTTTTGAAAACCGTTTGGCATTAGAAAAATCATTTGGCATTTGGCATTTTCATTTGGCATTTTCTTTTCTTGTATATTATACTTCAAATGACACCTTTTCTTAATTAAGTTTCATAAGAAACACGAAACAGTAAGTTTTCTTAATTGTCAATAATTATTTAACTGTTTACGTATTTACCTTTCATGTTAATGTATTTCTTTTTCATTCTTAAAATCCAACCGTGGTGTAGTGGTTTACCACTCCACTTAGTAGTCAGTAGATAAAAAATTACCCCAACAGGAAATTTAGTATAATTTAAAAAAAAAAGAAAAAAAGAAAAGAAAACACGCAAGCCACCAGGATATGATAGTAAATTGTCTATCAAAAGTGAGTAGTTTTCTTAGTAGGGATGGGAGTCAACAGACTTTGGCATTTTTTTTAGTGTTTTGGCATTTTTTGAGTCTTCCCCTGGCATTTTGTTGTAAAATAATCTGGCAACCTTGTCTTGGCGTGCGAGTTTTGAGGCGTGAGGGAAGACAAAAACCTGAATTGGTGAAACTGAAAGTAGGCCCACCAAAAATTGAGATTATAAGTGTGGACTGTGGACTCTTCGACCAGAATAACAATTGGTGAGTGATTAATGGTCAGGCCTTTGAAAAAAAAATGATAATGAGAGGTTCCGTTAACTCCGAAAACAGCGGTACTTTTAAACTTCTTATATTATTTTATTCTCTATTGTCTTCTGGCACTTTTCTACTCACTTCATATCTTGTTGTTACCAACATAAGTGCCTGCTCCACTCACTTTTCTGAATTAAAAATTCACCCCATACACCGGAGCATACTCAATGTCTCAATCGTTTCTATGTTATATGTTTGTGATGAGAATATTGGCTATTAAGCTTAACTGCTGGTCAAAATTACTTCGCGATGGTGGTGAACGAATCGGCGATCTCAAGAAGTGGGTGAGAGAGGGATCTAGAAATGACTTTGGGTTTGAAACGAATATTTTTGTGTTCGTGGATAGCTCACACGGTAGAGCCACGCTCTCACCTGCCAGGCGGAGTTGTCGTACCAATAAGGTCGCAGGTTCAAACCCCACCACCGCCGCGAAAAATTTTTTTATTCTCTATTGTCTTCTGGCACTTTTCTACTCACTTCATAACTTGTTGTTACCAACATAAGTGCCTGCTCCACTCACTTTTCTATATTATGTCCACTCACACTCAGGCCAACATTCGCAGCTCACTCCTCACGAACGTCTGGGTGGTAATTTGTTTCCCAAATTAAAATCAGTAAAAATCAAGTTGATTTATATCTATTCTTAAAAAATCAAAAAAATAGGGTTGGGGATCAACATTGTTCCATACAACCAAGATAAAGGAGTAACTTCAACTTCAATTCTATTGCCCGTCTGTTGATTCAAATGTTTTTTTTTGTTTGTTTTTTTTTAAGGATATAATAATCGCCGTAATCGGGAGGCCTTCTGAAAGCTCCTACATCCCCAGTATTTTTTATTTTTATAATGTTCTAGTAGAGGGTTTGGGAGGGGGGAAACTTTTTTTTTAAAGTCTACCCCCTCCCAAACCCTCTACTAGTACTAGTCTATTAAAAGTCCAATGATTTAGCATTTTAAATGGCTGAGGCTATTCATATTCGGACTCGAGTCTGAATAATCTCCCATGGCTATTCGAACTCAAATTCCAATGCGCATGTACAATTAAACAATCATTCAAACTCCAGCCTGAATAGTCTCCCGTGGCAGTATTTTTTTTATTAAAAAAAAATATTTTAATTATTGATGATTACATAAAATTAATGCAAATCAAAATTACAATTTTAGTAATTGGTAACTATCAACAGGTAGTCTAATCCGCTAATTTGGATGAGAAAGACAAAATCATCGATTAATTGGGTCCAGATAGAAATTTAAAAGAAAAGAGTTAAAATTCTTCAAAAGTAACAAAAGTCAGTCAAAGTAACCGTGGTATAAATTAATATTAATAGCTTTTCTAACATAACACAATGTCTAAATAAAATCAAGACAAAGAAAAAACATTGTGAGACAGGCAACACTCCTTCTACAGTCCAAAGTAGGGGTATGAGCTGAGTCAGTGTGATATGGGTGGGCAAAACAGAATTTCTTCTGAACTCTTTTTCTATTTTTTTATCAGTTCCATCCTCTGCCTACTGCCCACATTGTGTCGTCCTCCCCTCTGTATGCGCACGCACATTGGGAGTCCAAATAGCCATCAGAGACTATTCAGACTTGGGTCTGAATTGCCACTTTGTTTAAAATTTAAACTTTATTTAGAAATTAGATTGATTATAGTGCATGTGTTTGGTATCCCAAGAGTAAAAAGCAGATGGAACAGTTAGAAAAAATTTCAAAACAGAGCATGCAGGTTTGTTTGTAACAACTACAGGAGGACTGAAAGTATCAAGAGCTGAAACTGGTCACCATTGAATGAAATGCAATGGTGACCAGTTTCAGCTATACTAAAAGCCAAAGTCCTCTTTAAGGCTCGTCATGGACTGACAACGATCCCAGTTGATCACCTTATCCCAAACAAAAGAAAACAGCAGTCATACCAGATCCTGCAGTCACAAGTTAATGGTCATTTCAACTAATTTTTTCCAAGCACCATCCAAATATGGAATTTTCTGCCCGAAAATATTTTAAAAAATCAATAGCCAAAGTGAATTTGACAGAGAAATCAATAAAATCAAATTAAAAGCCCATGCACTTCCATTTGTCCCTACCATACTCACAGTCGCGATTATCTTTGATGTACGGAGTTGCGACTTAATGACAAAACCAGGAAGATAGGGATGGTGCTGGAAAGTGTTGCAAATTCAAATCACTTTTCAAATCCTTGTTGGGGGGATCCATCAACGAACCCCTTGGACACTTTTTGTTCTTCTTTTGTCAGTTTGTTTGCATCTGGTATCCGCCATTTTGTTTGTCTGGCACTACTTGCAGGGAAAGGGTACTCCCCTCAACCCCCTCCCTATTTTTCATTTGGGAGAATCCTACCCCTCTTTCCTGCTTCAGCTCTTTAACCCTCTCGTGTTCAGATTCTTTTTGGGGGAGTAGATAATGAGTTCCCTATATGGCTATGTCAATCATGTAGACATCCTTTGATGATATAAGCCTACTCTTTGATATCTGCAGTCGCATTTTCGTTTTCTATGGTCACTCATGGCTAAACTCCGCCCAGAAACGATTTCATAGGTCCGTCCATCACCAAATTTCAAACTTTTGTTCTCGTGAGTTCTTAAGTTTTTTGACCGAAGAACGAGTGGCTACTGAGCATCTTGACCCTTCAACGATTGGTCGTTCTGACAGCTCACGTGTCAACAGCCATCAACAATGAATTGAATCATCGTTGAGGCAGTGGAAGACGGCCATGGAATAGTTGCGTCACAATCACAACGTTGATGAATAAATTATCCAGGCATGGTTGATAGGTAAAAAAGCCAAACTATGTTCTAGTTACATTTGAAAGAAACAAAGTATATCACTGATCTCGTCTCTTTGAGATATAAAGAATGATATAAAAAATCAAGAGAATCGGCCGATAAAATAAAGAAGTTGCTAAAAGAAGCTAAAATAAACAAAAGCAATTTTTAAAATCAAATTTATTCGTAAAACAGTTGGTTTTCAACCGATTTTTATGAAACAAAGACCAATGTACTTCTTTTTTCAAGCTGATTTCAGCAATGTGACTTTCAAATTCCTCAGAATTATATTTTTTACTTTAAGATTTTAGCTTTTAGGCCTACTCAATAAGGTGTTATATTCCTTGCATAACAATAGCGTAATACATGGACGAGGAGAAGCGTCTTTGTTTCGGCCAGCTGGATAGATAGCCTATGATTGGTCGAAGACTTTGAAACGCTTGATTCACAACTCTACACGAATGGACGGTGGCGGTCTATCAAAGAGGTGTTAACAAATTTATTTACCGACTATTTTTCTTGGTGCTAAAATTACAAAGTAATAATTTCGCATCAGAAAAAATAACTCTCAAGTTCCTATCTCTTTATTACCATAAAATTGATACCACGAATGACAAAATCGACCCACAAATAAGGGAGTATAAATTATTCATAATATTTTTTAAAGTTTATAATAATTGTCTTCAAAGTCATTTTTCATCACCAAAGTCGTAATTTTTTACCGATTTTTACCCAACAAAGTGCAATGTCGATGATTTTCCCCCGCAAATAAAATAGGATCCAATTCGCAATTTCTGAAACATATTTTCTTTTCTGTCGGCAAATTTATAAAAATCAAAGCTGAAAACATCCTGCGATAGTGACAGGGCCTTCACAACGATTGGATTTTACTTACTGAGGCCAGTCTTGACTACCCCGCCCATGAATATTTGGCCGTTGTCGGTTTTTGTCGGGTTGAATCTTAAAGAGTTAAATTGACTTGACTTGAAAGATCTGATTTATTGCCCTGTATAGAATATAGCAACTTAATAATAGCACTATACAGGCGTGCAAAGTCTCATTATTCATGTTAAATCATGTTGCTGTTGATTTGGGGCTCCTAACTCCTATTGTTGGGCAGGGGGGTACATACTGTGTCTTTCATCCCCTTATATCTGTTTTCGAACATGCTTTCTGTCTTTGGCTTGGAATGAGATTACTTGGTTTTGTCCTGGCCCTTGCTGGAGTCCTGGCTGGGAGGGAAACAGTCAAATGCATAGTTATTGTTTTTGGGAGATTATATTTTTTCCTTGTAATTCCATCTCTCTGTTATGTATTATTATATTTGTTATTTTGAATCTATTATTATGTAAGCATTTGAGTGTATTTCTCTTTGTTGGGTTTCATGCTTTTGTCTGGATGAGACTTATAGGTGATCTCAAACTAAATACATTGGTGGTATGCTCTTGGAGTCTACATCTAATCCCTATTTGTTCCCAGTTCCCATTTGTCTTACTTTCTCTTGGGTGCTTTAATTGTAATTCTAGAACGTTTTACTTATCCCATTTTCTTCCTTTTTACTGGCGCTGATATAACCTAAATGTGTTGCAAGTGACGTAAAACCCTTAAAAACAAAACAAACATAACTCCTATTGACAATCGCTTTGAGCACATTTGGATATCACTCTTTTAGAAAGCTAATGCATTTTAGAAAACTGGTTATTAAATTACCAGGGTACCTCATACTATGAAATGGTTTCCTCTTTCAGAAAAGTATTCTTTTAGCATTTTCAAAGTATCTGGATGTTATTGTTATTCAACTGTAAAGCTTAAATAAATAATGCAAACTATTATTGTGTTGTAAAATTTGTCTTCTGTTGCATTCTTATATTATTTTATTTGTTTTATTATTTTTTATTTTTCTGTTTTGCTCGTCATAATTGTTATTTTTGTTCATAATGTGGTCGTCATTGCCAAGGTTATTGATGTGAGCGACGCTCACATTATGGTTTCTGTTTTTCATTTCATCAATATTGTTGATGCAACTTTGGTGTTGATGATTTCAATTTCTTATTTATATTTGAAACAGATAGGTTAGTGGGGACAGTAGCGAGTGTGAACAATAATCCCTTTTTATTTTGTCCTCTTCCTCTGTTTGATAAAAATAAAAATGATGTGTTTCATTCGACAGAATATGTTCACTTTTGTAACTTGTTATAATATTCAATATGAATAGTGATCTCAATACAAGTAAAAACTGAGGTTTTGAATATGTGAAAATCCCTGTGTCAAACGTGTTCTGGGTGGGGTCTTTGACCTCCCATGGTGGGCAGGAGGTCACTCTGTATTTTCTATCCCCTTATATCTGTTTTCCGAGTTACTTTCTGTTTTTATCTTGGAATGGAATTACTTAGTTTTGTCCTAGCCCTGGCCGGAGTCCTTGACTGGGCGGATAACAGTCAAATGTATAGATATAGTTTTGGGAAATGATTTTTTTTTTCATTTTAAACATCTCTCTCTTATGTATTGTTTAGTTATGTATTCTGTTAAGGTGATCTCAAACTAAGTACTTTGAAGATATGCTCTTGGTATCTACATCTATTTGAACCTATTTGAACCAAATCCCCTTTTTCTTACTTTTTCTTGGGTGCTTTGATCGTAAATTTTGAATATTTTGACTATTCCATTTAATTCTTTTTACCAGCGCTGATGTGACTTAAATGTGTCGCAAGCGCTGCAAAACGCTTAAAAACAAAACATATCTGTTTTTTAAATCTATGATTTCACAGAACTTTTTTGATGAAATTCAGTAAATGATATGTCACATGATATAAAAAATTGACACAGATAAGTAGATGTAAAAATCCATAAGGAATATTAAGAATAAAAATCCTGTAATGAGAGCAGCACCAACACATGTCTGCCTGTTAGGCAGGGTACTCAACATATTATGTGGTTTCAACTGTAAAAGCTAATTAATTGGAAATCGACCTAAGAGGCATCAGCTTATGTGGTGTCAATTGTATAATCTCTCTCTCTCTCTCTCTCTCTCTCTCTCTCTCTCTCTCTCTCTCTCTCTCTCTCTCTCTCTCTGTCTCACTCTCTCTCTCTCTCTCTTTCTCTCTCTCTCTCTCTCTCTCTCGCTGTCTCTCTGTGTACAGGAGTGTTGCATAGTGACACCAAATAACCATTTCGAACTTTGAAATCAACATTATAATTACACCGTCACCTTTTCTGAACACTTGAATTCCATATTTAAAATAAATTTCCTTTTTAAAATAAATGCAGTTATGCCAAAACTCCGATTTCGCCGGAAAAAAAACCTCAGGTCTGGAGCAAAAAATTCCGGGCTCCGGGCAACTTCCGTCAAATTCCGATGAGGTCAATTTGTTCCAAGGATACCCCCCCTCCAACCACAACATCATCATCACTGCCACTAGTATTACAACCATCATCACTACCACTGCTACTGCAACCACCACCAAATCATCATCACTACCACTACTACTACAACCACCACCACCACCACATCTCATCACTACCACTACCACAACTACCATCACTATTACAACCATCACCACATCATCATCACTACCACTACTACTACAACCACCACCACATCATCATCACTACTATTACTACTTCAACCACAACAACCAAATCGTTATCACTACCACTACTACTGCAACCACCACTACCACATCATCATCAATACCACTACTACTACAACCACCAGCATCACATCATCACTACCACTACTATTACAACCACCACCACCACCACATCATCACTATCACTACTACTACAACAACCACCACCACCACATCATCACTACCACCACTACTACAAACACCACCACCACTTCATCTTCATCACTACCACCACCACTGCTACTACAACCACCACCACCACATCATCACTACCACTACTACTACAACCACCATCACCACCACATCATCATCACTACCACTACTACTACAACCACATCATCATCACTACAACTACTACCACTACTACTACTACAACAACCACCACTACATCATCATCATCATCACTACCACTAATACTACAACCATCAGCACCACATCACCATCACGAGCACTACTACAACAACCACCACCACCACATCATCACTACCACTACTACTATAACCACCACCACCACCACATCATCATTACCACTACTACTACTACTACAACCACCACTACCACAATATCATCACTACCATTTGTACTACAGCCACCATCACCACCACATCAACAACACTACCACCACTACTACAACCACCACCACATCATTATCATCACGACCACAACTACTACAACCACTTTACCACCACCACATCATCATCATCACTACAACTACTACTTCAACCACCACCACCACCATATCATCATCACTACCACTACTACTACAACAACAACCACTATCACATCTTCATCATCACTACTACTACTATTACTACAACCACCAACACCACATTACCACCAGTACTAAAATCTATACCATTAGGTTTTGGCGCTTTACTTCATTTGAAATAAGGAAACTTTGGGATTGTATTTGGCATTGTGTTTATGTATCATAATATAATTCTAATCAGTTATCTATTTAGAACTATATAATATGTCAACACAATTCCTTTTTCTTGTGTGCGGAAATTCCTCTTTCGGCGTTGAAATTCCTACGAGTGGTGTCTGAAACTCCTGTGAGCCAAATTTAAAGTTGGCGTCTCTGTAAATGCAGAAGAAAAATTGAAAATTTAATAACTTTCTCCAACTTTACGGAACTCATCCCATGATATCCTCAAGAACTAGTGAAACAAATCTACGACCTTCTTGCCTTTTTTCAACTTATAAATGTGCAGACCCATTTTTTGTTTTGTAAACTTTGTTTACTCTCTCTCCCCCTTTTTTTTTTTTTTTTTTTCTTTCAACACAGCTTATACAGTGCTTATATAGTGTCACAATGGTTGCCTACGGTAAAGTGATGGAAGCAGTCAAAAGAAAAGTCAGTGAATTATTGTCTTTTGACGAATATTCAGATGGTATTCGAATGTCAGATTTTGCCAGTAAATATACACATCATATGGGTCGTCCATTGAGTTATCATGATCTTGGTTTTTCTACACTGCATGAGTTCATTACTGCCATTCCAGATGTGGCGAGGTTTGTTTGGTCAGCAAAGGCAACATTCTTCTCTGGAAGTTGTGTTTTCAATTGCTTCTATTATCTTTTTATTCATCTTTTTCCTTTTGTTTTTTTTTTTTTGTTTGTTTTGTTTTGGCGTGATTCATTCAGTTCTGTTGTATTTTGTTTGATGACATATTATCTAAAGAATTTTTTTTGTCTTTTTGATAGTGATAATAACAAAGGCTAAAATAGTTATAGTGAATCAGGTTTTTTTAAATGCATATCACAAATAAAAGTGCTGAACTTACCAGTTCAGGTAGTTTATCAGCCATAATAGTTAACATGATAATTTCATTGCATCACAACCATTAAACTCCTTGATGATATAATAACTATGAATGATATTTTCTTTTGAGTAAAGTAAGGTTATTTCTTTCTACCAGACATTTTCTATACATATTCACATCTCCATAATCCAAACACCTCTGTTCCCAGTATTTTATTTTTTCTGGATATCAGTATCAGAGGCATCCGGAAAGTGAAATCAGTACCTCTAGTAGCATATGTAGTTTTGACCTCAGACCGAGGTAATCTAAATAGCAATAGGACTATACTGCTTTCATCATTGGCCAATGTGTGGTATACATATAAGAATTGTTTTTATTTATTATTAAAAAAATTTTCACATGTTTTTACCAGTTTGTTTGTTTTTTTAAAAAGAAGGCAATGTTTGTTTGGGTTGCTATGTTTTTCATTACAGGATACCGTTTTTCTTAGTCAATTTCTTCTCAATTGTTCTCTTTGCTGAAGGTGATGTTGAAATTGTACAGAAATTAAAAAGAAATATAACTTGAATAGCTGGGTGGAGTTCCCGACCTCCCATGTCTTCTATCCCCTATATCTGTTTTTCAACTTGCTTTCTGTCTTTGTCTTGGAATGAGATTACTTGGTTTTGTCAGCTTCCAGATACCTTAGCTGGGAGGGAAACAGTCAAATGTATAGTTAGAGTTTTGGGAGATGATATTTTCTCTCTTGTAAATCATCTCTCTGTTATTGTTATGCACTGTATTGTGTTTTGTTTACATATTATTTATGAATTGTAAACATTTGAGTGTATTCCTCTTAGCAGGGACTTGTACTTGTGTCTGGATGAGACTTAGGTGATCTCAAACAAAGTACTTTGATAGTGTGCTCTTGGAATCTACATGTTTTCTATTTGAACCAATTCCCCTTTGTCTTACCTTTTCTTGTGTGCTTTAATTGTAATTCTAAACCTTTTAACTATCCCATTTTCTTCCTTTTTACTGACGCTGATATAACCTTAATGTGTCGCAAGCACCATAAAACCCTTAAAACAAAACAAACATAACTTGATTAGGTTAGTGTTAATTCTTGATGAGCAATTGAGGCAAGTTAAAAGATGATATAATGTCAGGTTTGTAAGGTTACGTTTCCAGGCAGTTGAAAGGGATGGATTATCTATTCCTCCGACAGCGGGCTCAGGTTTGTAAGGTTCCACTTCCAGGCAGTTGGGAAGGGATGAATCATCTATTTCTTCGACAGTGGGCTCAGGTTTGATCCTTGATGTGTCGAAGACTGCACTGTCAAAGGTAAAAGCTCAGGCATCTTGATGGTGGAGATAAAATATCCACAAAGTACCAAAAGATAAAAATCTTCAAATATATCAATGTGTGAGGAATGGAGCGGCTGGCTGTCCGGCATAGATTGTAGAGAGAAGTGAGTGTAGAATGTTAGACCTATCAGCTTTTATAATAAGTGGCTACGCGACAGAATGTAGAACGAAAAGTATTCACTAATTAGAAATTAATTCGAGGGAAGGCTATTAAAGGAAAGGTGATCTAATATTAGAAGGTAAAGTTTTTCTAAGCCTACCGAAATATAACTGGAGTGAGATTAATTCATTAATTCTTATTAAAATATAAATTAATAAGATAAATGTGAACAACCTTTACTGTGACAGCATCTGTTGTGAATCTAGAAAGTAGCTCGAATGATTGCCATGCAAAATATAGGCTTTATTCAACATTTAAATCAACATGATCTGGAAAGAAATTAAAACACGAAGAGTTAGACAATACAGACAGTACAGACACAGATCAATTACAAACATTAAGTGACAAATAGAACTATCTCTAAACAGTAAACAATATCATGACAGCATCAAACAATATAAGTTAACTGACTTGTCCCACATGATTGTTGCCTGCTGATTATTGCACAAACACTGCATTGCTATCTTGATTTAGGAGGTGGGGTTGTCTAAAAATGGCTGGACTGGATTGGATAGACAAATAAGTTACCTACCTGAACCTAATTTAACTCACTCAACCCTAACACCAACTATATCTGTAATTTACCAGGGTCACTTTTACCCCATCCCTATTAATTACACTTTTTCTGAGACAAATTATAGGTGTAGTATCAAAGCTAATGTTTTTCATTTTTACACATTAATGATAGTTGAATAAAAATATATATGCACATGCTCATTTCAAATACATTTCTTCCAATTTTGAAATGTAGCCAAAAATCTCTAGGATTGAGTGAGAGTTAATTGGATGTGACAATGTGCTTTAAAATCTGATAATTCTTCAATCATTTGTCGATTGCATTGAACTTGGGTTTGGTGCTAAGATTATAGAGTCAAAAGTCCTCTATACTGTAATCGCTTGTTTCCAAAATGTGTTCTTATACGGAAATGAAATTTCTGGAATATGGCGTACAATTACAAAAGAAAAAAATCTGTCCCTTGGCGACATGTCCAGATAATGGAGATATCTGGATTGTGGAGTTCTGGATTAGAGAGACCTGGCTGTATTTGAATTGATTTAGCTATCTCTTGCACTTATCCTTATGTCATTTTTATCCTTTGAAATATATTTTCAGCATAAATAATGTAATTTTTCAGAGAAGTAAACAAGCGTTTTCATTCAGATCTCAAATTTCCTCTGATTAAAAAAAAACTCACAAGAAATTTAGAGCTTTTATATAACACAATATCCACTAAATGTGCTCAAAGCGCTTTACATAGTGTGCCTGACTAACAGCAAAACGTAACATATAGAACGAGACATGACGTGACGCCTGTTAGGATATATTACAATTTTTCTGACAGAGACAACGCTGTTGACGGCCAGGTACTCATTTTACACCTGAGTAAACTGAGAGAATACGCTGAGCGAGGCTCGAACCCAGGACCTTCCAATCGGAAAGCGAGTAGCATACCACAAGACAACATAGCTGCACATCAAGATCCTCCTTTAAGATAAACATTGGCCATTATGGGCTTTGTAGGAACTTACAGGATGAAAATCATTTGAAGAAATAAACTCTTAAGCGTTTGTATGTAGTGGTTTTAATCACATGGAATCATGCATTTACGGTTGTCATATTTTCTTTTTTAAAGCTAGGGATAATATGCATAAAGAACATTTTTATCTGTTTGCATGGGCTTCCTTAGCTATCACAGATTGTGAGAATAATTCGTATTCCAAATGTTCTGCAAGTTACTAGCAATACAAATACCTGATTTTAGAATTATATGTAATGAATTAATTTTTAGTTGGTGTTTTAAATGTAGAAGATCATTTAGAAAAAGATTTAATAATTCACCCAGAATTCATGCTTTGTTAAAAACTTGACTGGATTGTATGTTTGTAGCTTTTGTTCTAATTCATTCTTCAGGTGTTCTGTTGTTAAAGCTTGCAGTTTTGAGTTTTCGATTTTGCACTTCATCGTTCTCATTACACAAAAATGTTTGTCGTTGATCTTGATTTATAAATAGTAATGAAATGAAAATGTTTTAATTTTTGATTTCTTCTTCTTCGCATTCACCAAGTTTTGATTTGATTTGTTTGAAGTTCCCTGCATAAATCATAAGAGCTTATAACATCTTTTGATAATTTTCTTTCTTTTCTGCCTTGAACTTGAACAATCATGACTTTGATAATAATCTCTTCATTGTGAGCTTTTTTTTTTCTTTTTTTCCGTCCTTCTTTCTTTCTTTCTTTCTTTCGTTCTTTCTTCCTTTTTTTTTCTTTCTATCTATCTTTAATTAAAATTACCAAATAGAAACATATGTCCTAAGTTAATGAGTTGAATGCCTTTGACTCTCACACCTGTTGCCAGACTATTACGAAATATTCGTAGAGTTCTGAAATTTTGTCTCTGATTTCAGAACTTCATGAGCATCTCTAAGTCATTGAAATTTATTGAAAATGAAATTTGATGTCAGACTACACAGTTGTAGTGATTTTGACGTGTTATTTAATCTTTGGGAGGGTAAATTGTTGATTTTTGAGGTTATCTATAACAACTACAATTTGTTCGAGTGAGCAGCTCAGTGTTGCTATTTTTAGTCAGCCAGAGAAGTGACTGTTTCTTACGACATTCTCTCCATCCAGTGACTGGGTGGGGTTCTTGACCTCCCATAGTGGGCAGGGAGATACATACTGTGTCTTCTATCCCCTTATATGTTTTCCAACATGCTTTCTGTCTTTGTCTTGGAATGAGATTACTTGGTTTTGTCCTGGCCCTGGCCAGAGTCCTGGCTGGGAGGGAAACGGTCAAATGCATAGTTATTGTTTTGGGAGATGATATCATCTCTCTGTTATAGATTATTATATTTGTTATTTTTAATGTATAATGTAAGCATTTGAGTGTATTCCTCTTTGTTGGATTTTGTGCTTGTGTCTAGATGAGACTTATAGGTGATCTCAGACTAAGTACATTTATAGTATGCTCTTGGAATATACATCTGACCCCTATTTGTTTCCATTCCCCTTTGTCTTTGTCTTACTTTCTCTTGGGTGTTTTAATTGTAATTCTAGAACTTTTTACTATCCCATTTTCTTCCTTTTTACTGGCGCTGATATAACCTAAATGTGTCGCAAGCGCCGTCAAACCCTAAAAACCTAACCTAACCATCCAGTGCATTTGTGTATTGGGTCTCCACTTTGTGTTGTTTAACCAATCATTTTCAGGAAAGTAATGCATTGTCCTATAATTTCAGAATCAAACCTTCAGAAGCTGATCCAAATTGTATGGTTGTTGCCATGGCAGGAATGAGGAAACTTCCAAGAAAAGCTAATTCCGGTCTACAATCCTTGTCTAGACAGGAACTCAGCAAGTCAAACAAACGAATTCCATTTGAACCGGAAGTGGAAGGCCTTGAAGCAGACAGATATGGGAGATATTCTGTCTGTATACCCGTAGAGAATATTTCTTCTTCTGTTACTAATGATGTAGGTATTTGTTTAACTTAACTTGCAACAAATAAATGCATAGCGACCAACTGTCCTGATTTTGAAATCTGAGAAAAACTTGAGGCAAAAAAGTTGGAATATGACATTATTGAAAATCTGTTTTTACTTAATGTAGGATCAGCATAATTTTAAGCACCATGTCACCCGGACATGAATCTGGTTTAGGACGATTGGTCATATAATAGCTTATGATTTGTTCCCCCTCCCCCACTTTTGTTTATTTTACTAATTGCAAGCATATGTCTATGTGGCAAATGTGCATTCAATCCAATACTTCTTTATAAGTGATATGAATCTATGATTTTTTGATCACACTTAAAAGCAGCAGCTCAAGAAGAGTACCAAAAAAAAAAAAAAAATTAAATGAAAATTTTGTTAATGTCATGTGACAAAATTTAAACTATTAGTATTTTCTCTATTTATTTCTGTACTGTCCTAGGACATAAAGGAAGAGTTCAGCCTTGCTGGAGACGTTGCAGATGTACATAGGACAGACAAGTAAGTTGACAAGGGGTACCTCTAACCCATTTTCTCAACCTTGTACTTTGTCAGGGGTGTATGCAGTGATGCCAAAACTTAGGTTTTACTGGTAAAAACCCGGTCTGTAGCAAAAAATTCAGGGTTACGGGCAAATTCAGTCATTTTCCGATGAGGTCATATTTTTCCAAGGATCCCCCCCTCCCCAACCACCTCTGCCACCACATCACCATCATTAACACTACAACTACAACCACTGCCAACTCATCATCATCACTACCAATACTACTACAACCACCAACACCACATCACCATCCAATGCTGCTACAACAACTTCTATCACATCATCGTCATCATCATCATCATCACTACCACCACTACTACAATCTGGGTGGGGATCCTGACCTCCCATAGTGGGCAGGGAGGTACATGCTGTGTCTTCTATCCCCCATACCCGTTTTCCAATTGTTTCCTGTCATTATCTTGGAATGAGATTTCATAGTTTTGTCCTGATCCTTGCCGGAGTTCCTTGGCTGGGAGGGAAACAGTCGAATGTATAGTTATAGTTTTGGGAGATGATATTTTTTTCCTTGTAAATCATCTCTCTGTTATGCATTGTATTATGTTTAGTTTACATATTATATTATATGATTGGTAAACATTTGAGTGTATTCCTTTTAGTTGGGACCTGTGCTTGTGTCTGGATGAGACTTTTAGGTGATCTCAAACTAAGTACTTGGCGGTGTGCTCTTGGAATCTACATCTGTTGCCTATTTGAACCAATTCCCCTTTGTCTTACCTTTTCTTTTGTGCTTTAATTGTAGTTCTAGAACTTTTTACTATCCCATTTTCTTCCTTTTTACTGGCGCTGATATGACCTTAATGTGTTGCAAGCGCCGTAAAACCCTTAAAAACAAAAACAAACCACTACTACAATCACCACAACCACATAATCACTACCACTACAACAACTACCACCTCATCTTCATCACAACCGCTACTACTACAACCACCATGACCACATCATCTCTACCACTATATACTACTACAACCAGCACCACATCATCATCACTACCACCACTACTACTACAATCACTACCACTACTACAACAGCCACCACAACTACCTCATCTTCACCACAAATACTACAACCATCATCATCCCTACCACTACTACTACAACAATCACCTTCCATGGTGGATAAAGATTCCTTATCTCCATATCAATTTTCCTTTTCCAAGTTGCTTTCTGTCTTGGAATGAGATGTCATTCTTTCACTCTTGGCCGAAGACTTTGCTGAGAAGAAAATTTCTAGTATTTTTTTTCCTTGTAAATCAACTCTGTTATGTAGTTATAGTTTTTTGTTCTGAATATATTTTTTTGTAAGCATTTAAGTTTAATCCTCCTAGTAGGATCCTGTGCTTGTGTCTGGATGAGACTTTAAGGTGATCTCAAACCTAGCATATTGATAATGTGCTCCCTGAAATGTACCTCTATTTGATCCAGTTCTCTTTGTCTCACTTCTTCTCAGATGGTTTTAATTGTAAATCTATAATTTTTTACTGCCCCATCTGAATGATGCTGAAATGACCTTAAAAATAAATAATTTTATTTTCAATAATTTATCAACAAAACAAAACGGGAATCATTTAAATGAAGATATAAACAGTTCTTAATAGTTAGGATGTAAAATATGATCTGTGGTAATCATATCTGTTCAAATTGTTTTTCAGATTCATATTTGTTCGGTTTTTCAACAAAGAGGAGCTTCAAAATTGCTTGCACATGTTTAGAAGCGAATATGATCTCGGCATTGGCAGACAATCAATTAAAAATGAAATGTCTTCCAATGAAAGTCAACGTTATCAGAATAATTCAGAGCAGTCATCGACAAGAAACCAAAACATGTCACACAGAGTCCCTCATAGTGAGGGCCCTGCTGGTGATGCAGATAGGCGGAGAGGTGGAGACCGATTTAGGAATCAGTTTAGTGGTGATGCAGACAGGTATAGAGGAGATGACAGCTATAGTAATCACTCAGCTGAAAACTCGGACAAGCATAAAGGTGGAGATAGGTCGAGGAATCAATTGGGTAATGACAGAGACAGGCCTAGAGTAGACAACAGATATAATCATCACTCAAATGGAGATACAGATAGGCAAAGAGATGACAGATATGGTGCTAATGTAGATAGATTTCGAGGTGGAGACAGAATTAATAATCATCAGATGAATAGTAGTCCGAACAGTCGAAAGTCACAAGCCTCAGGCAGTTATAATGATAATGAAGGTAGGTAAACTCCAAAATTGACCAAAGCATAACTATAACCCAATTTCTCATGATGTATCGAAAGTTTTAATAACTAAGTCTTACATATGCAAAACATGTGAAAGGATCGCTTTAGTTGTAAATGAATTAAACAATTTTCAATGTATGTGTTGTGTGCAGTTTTGATCATTTAGGAATCCTATGAGATTTTAAAAGATATAGACAGGATTTGAATAAAAATTTATTAAAGAAACCCTTTTCTGTCAACAGTATGTATAAGTACATGTGATTTCCTTTGCGCCTTTTTTCAATTTGGATTTTGGTTATATTGTATATTAGTAAATTATAAGAATTGCAACATTTTCAAACTAACATTGTTAAAAGCTATACATGAAAAGAACAAACAAGATTTGTCACAGAAAATTATGGAATGTTTTGAAAAACCATTTTGATATATTTAAAACCAAAAAATCAGAGGTCTTTTAAAAAATTTCTTTGTTAATAATTTCAGATGAAGAGGCATCAAGTACAGAGTTATTTGCGGCTAACATTGAATCTAAGGTAAGTCTGCCTCAATTTGGTTTAATGATAGGGGGAATTGTAGGACTGAAAATGTGTAAGGTTCTAAACTATATAATTTAAGTTGATTACCTTGCCTTTCTTGTAACCAAAAAAACCCCAAAAGACACCCTCCCTCCCCATATTTTTAAAAACTGCAAATTACTCGTATCGGGTGCGAGAAAAAAACCCCGGAAAAGTTTGATCAAATCCTATTATTTAAATTTGTGTATACAATTTTTCAAAACATATATTAACAAATTTTAATTCCATTTTTGTTTTACCGTACAAATGTCATATCTAAGATTTTAGATGTCATTCTCAAATTTAGTTGTGATCTTTCAAACCCTCATTTTACTATATGACTGATCTGTACCATTGATTTTCTGTCTTGAGTAGTGAGTCGATCCCGTGCATTTTGAATTGACTCTTTTTAACTCTGTTTGTGTGTGAAATGTTGCACCACCTTTATAAACCTTCAATGACCTAATGCTGTAGTCCATGGGATTCAAGTCAGGAAACATTGGAGGCTATTTATCTTTGAAAATAAATCAAATATGATTTCTACCCATGTGAAAATGATGTAGCATTGTTAAACAGTGCTTTCTGCATTTTTAATGATCCTTGAAAAATCCGCACTTGTCAAAAACCAAGAGAAATATCCGCGGAAAATTTCAAGAAAATTTTTTTTTATTGGAGTGCTTAACAAAAATCATAATTTTGATGCCAAAGTGGCTCCAAATGGCTCTAATTGCATGTCAATTAAAAAAATTTTCCGGGGGAGCATGCCCCCGGAACCCCCTTCGGCGGGCTTCTAAAAAAATCCTCCTTTTTGACAATTTCTTGGAGGAAGCACTGGTTAAAAGGATAAAAACTTAATCCAGACTTTGTCCCGATTGATCATTTTTTTTTCAACCAGACGCGGCAACTTCTTAAACTAGTAACACTGCACTGGAAACTTTCGATATCATGATGTTTATACGAGTTTGGTATAACCGGCATAGTTTCTAAACCAATAAAGCATTTTATATGAAACTTGGCAACAGTTAATTTAAGGATTTGTTCTTCTTGCTTGTAAATTTTCGAATATTTTTGGTTTCTACCTCCTACTGAAATAGTGTAGTAAATTTTCCGGGATATTTTGGGTGTGCTTTTTTTTCATCCTATATTATATCTGCTGTCTTGGAAGATCTGAACTTCTTTTTTTTCTCTTCTAAATCTTCATTTTCCTTTTCTCATATAGATAATACTGAATTGAGTTGCAAGTTCATAAATCATTGCCCCCCCCCCCCCCCCCCTGTATGATATGTGATTCCCTGCCATGTTGTGTGGCCTTGAGCAAGTTATTTTACCCTAAGCTCACTTAGCAACACTGTATTTCACGGACACTTGGATCTTCACTCTAAAGTGACCCTAAAGACAAATTTCTCCTTGGGGATGGATAAAGGGAATTTATAAGTCAATTTTTTAATATTGCATTTGATTATTTTAATTTTATTTTTACTTCCAAAATGTTCTTTGTACTTTCAAATTTTTATATCAACGCATTTCCTTATTGGTATATGTGGCGAAAGAGAAAACAAATAGCCTTCAAGTGACATAGAACAATACCGCAAGGCTTCTTTTAAAAGAATCTAAATTTTCCTCAGCAACTTCGAGAGCTTTATTGGCTGGTAGTGGAGAGGAGACTCATTTATAAAATTACTATCTCGGTTAATAAATCTTTGCACAATGGTCCCTTCAACTGTGTGCCCGGTGTAGATAACTGGCAATTATTATTATTATTATTATTATTATTATTATTATTATTATTATTATTATTATTATTATTATTATTATTATTATTATTATTATTATTATTATTATTATTATAGTATTATTATTATTATTATTATTATTATTATTATCATATATATTTTTATATTATTATATATTATAATTATCATTATTATTATTATTATATATTATTTTTATTATTATTATTATTATTAATATTATTTTATTATTTATTATTATATTATTATTATTATTATTTATTATTATTATTATTATTATTATTAATTATTATTTTATTATTATTATTATTATTATTATTTTTATGTTCATGATAATTTTCATTCCCCAGTCTCTTTATGTCTCTCTCTTTTTTGTTTGTTTTTGTATGGATAGGAGGAATTTGAGCAAGCTCTCCAAAAATACCGACCCAAACATATGAATGTGGTAGTAAAAGACCATACAAAGTAAGTTTGTATCACATACAATATATCTGAAAACCGTTTTTTCCTATTTGTGCAGTTTTCCCTCACCCTAATATGCCATCTTCCTCCCTCCTAAGATTTGCATTGTTGTACGTGTACCATGAAGAAATAAGTAAAAAGTTATTTTTAAAATTTTCTTCGTAATCAATATGTTCTCCCAATTGAACTTCATTGAATTTTTTCAAATAGGGTCAGAGTAATAGAATAATGACATTTTAAAAAGTCTTTAGATAATGTTAATGACTATGATGATGATGATAATGATGATGATAATATTTTGTAACTTCTCAAATGTTTCATATTGTAGCCTCTGATATCTGGTTCTAATTGTCAATGAGTAACAGTAGGCTTGAAATTGAAGGCTTCTATAGTGATTTCCATCATTGTTTAAATACCACTGTCATTTGCATTATTTGTGGGGCCGCAAATGTCAGTACGATCCGCAAAATTTGGCAAATTTTTGTTAAAAAAAAAAAAAGGAAAACAAAATAACGAAATAAAGGTGTGAAACTTTTCTGGAAGTCTGTGGCTATTCATGTTCTAGCTCTCTCTGCCTTGGCATCCCGGTATGCCTTCTCAACATGCTCGTCAGCTGATGCTGAACGAAGTTTTTCTTTTATATAATCTCGGACCTTCCGATTCAAAAGCGAGTGTCGTAGTCATACCACAAGACCACAAAGCCGCACGTAGATTGATGTTAGGTGGTATTGGGATTTTGATGTGAGGCAGATAGTATTGAACTCAGTCCACTTCTTTGCTGGATGCCTCTGCAGGGAAAATGCCTTGGATTTAAAATATCAAACATATAAATATATAGCAATCTGTATATTCTTTTGGATCAAGATTTGCATTTGTGAGCATGTGGAACCATGAAGATGCATTGGCTGTTATTAGGAATATGGACCAGAAAATGCAGACAACTAGAAGATTGACTATAAGATTTGATACCAAAAAACAGCGCTCACAATCAGGTCAGTGATGTTAGGATTCTTTTTCTTTTCAACAACTATGATTCTTTTTTCATTTATTATTTACTTATTTTTCGGGTTTTTAGTTTATTTTTAAATTGTGTGCTTATTGTAGACTTTGTCACATGCATTTCATTTGACAGGTCACATGCATTTCATTTGACAGGATAGTTTTATTACGACCTTTATTTAAACCATTTTATAGTAGTTCTCTGATAATTGTATTGTCATGTTATTTTTATTGTAATGATATTACAGTGATCAGCGACTATTAACCCACTCAATGTAATATTCTGCTACTATAATGTCAGAATTTTGACTAGTATGAGGAATTTCAGGTTTTTGGGATTTTCTCAGAAATTTTCCACTGATCTTGCTTGCAGTGTCAAACATTTTTCTTTGATTCAAGCTTTGGCCCCCAAGTGGTGGATCTGTAGAAGAATCACCACCATGTCTGGTGGCATATTTTGACACTTGTGCTAAGTTGCATGAGTTGTCAAAAGTAACTCAAGAAGTGGTGGGCGGTCCTGGATGAATTGGTGGTCGTAAGTGAAGGGGATTGGGGGGGGGGGGGGGGGGAGGCAACTGGGTTAAGATTTTGAAAATCCCTTTTAAGTAGTAGTAACATGGTAGTACGTTTGGTGAGATTATGTTGTAGGTGTGTTTAAAAATATATTCATTACAACCTCCTAATTGAAAAAATAAGATCAATTCACAAAGAGCTATGATCTCCTTATATCCGTATTTGCTTCTCTCTCTCTCTCTCTCTCTCTCTCTCTCTCTCTCTCTCTCTCTCTCTCTCTCTCTCTCTCTCTCTCTCTCTCTCTCTCTCTCTCTCTCTCTCTCTCTCTCTCCCTCTCTCTCTCTCTCTCTCTCTCTCTCTCTCTCTCTCTCTCTCTCTCTCTCTCTCTCTCTCTCTCTCTCTCAAACCACCCTTCTATCGACATGTTCTGTTTATAGAGAGATGAAATATTACATTGAAAAAGGGTGATCCACCCACAATGAGCAAGGATGATCAACTTAGTTTACTAATGGTATATTACAATGAGCAAGTGTGATCAACTTGGTTTACTAAAGGTATATTACAATGAGCAAGGGTGATCAACTTAGTTTACTAATGGTATATTACAATGAGCAAGTGTGATCAACTTGGTTTACTAAAGGTATATTACAATGAGCAAGGGTGATCAACTTAGTTTACTAATGATATATTACAATGAGCAAGGATGATCAACTTAGTTTACTAATGGTATATTACAATGAGCAAGTGTGATCAACTTGGTTTACTAAAGGTATATTACAATGAGCAAGGGTGATCAACTTAGTTTACTAATGGTATATTACAATGAGCAAGTGTGATCAACTTAGTTTACTATTTTTACCTTTGTTAGATATAGACATTTTATTTTATGAAAGATCCAAGAGTACTATTTATAAGCTACATAACCACTATGTTGCAGACACAAAGATTTGTAGCTTAGTAAAGTAAAAGCAAATACTTTCTGGCCGTTTTTAGTCAAAATAAATAGGTAATCATAATGTCTTCATGTAGGTAAGGACGTAATAGTAATATTATAGGCCTTTAATAGTGTTTTAAAGGAAGGACAATTCATTTTATATCTACAAAAAGTAAATTATATTGAATGATAAGAAAATGGATGTACACACATAGTAGTAACATAACATGATATTACATAACTTAACTATATTTTATGTTGGTTGGATTTTGAACGATGGACTGGTACACTTTTCTCCTTATTGACATATTTCCATTATCATCACTGTTTTAAAACACCATATTCAGCTTGGTATATAAGACTTATGGAGACCTGAGACTGGGATCATGGGTAGATTGTTATTTTGACCCTCCTCTATACTTTGGTTGAATTATTCCTCCTTGTCAACATTAACTGCACTACACAGAAACACATTTTCATGATACAATTTACTAGTTTTTAAAAATCCATTTTGAATTTTTTCATCAACTTTGTTTTATTTTATTTATTTATTTACTTATTTATTTATTTATTTTTCATGCGGATACTAACCCACGCAGTTTATAAATGATAATTTTCTATCATGATTTCATAATGGTAATAAATCCATTATTGATTTAACCATCTTAATGATTATGATGTTTCTTACAGCGGTGTTCCTGAGGTATGTATTGTTCCTCTTTTTGAAATGTTAGGTCAAAAGAATATGTCATATTGGGCATTTATTTGATTGTATATGTATTACATTTTACCAGAACACAGCTCCTCATTGTCTGATTCATGCAATGATGTGGGAGATATGCCAACTAGAAGAGCGCAAAATAATTCTAGTGGTACCAGGCCCAAGATGAAAACTCCTCTTCAGGTGAAAAACTAACTAACGGACATGAAACAATAATCAGTTTTATTCTTTAGAGTCAGATTTGCCAATATGAGAATTGAAATAATTCAAAAATTAATAAAATATTGCAAATTCATTAAATTTAATGATAACATATTTTCCAGTTTACAATAAAAATCAAATTTATATCAGTTACCTACATCTAAATTTTGCTACAGATTAAATTATTTTAGACTCTTTTAAAAACCCATGTTATCGATTAAAAATAATTATTTGGAATGGCTGACAAATTAATATTTGCCACACTCTGGTTGAGATAATTTTCTGTGACCCATACTTGTGTGACAAGAATATTTTACACTTTTTAAACTTGAAGCTTTTTATATGTGAACCATTCTACTTCTGTGTAATCTGTTCCCTGTTTGAATAAGTCCCCTATGTCTTCCTTTCTTATTTAAGTTAAAATAACCATACTTTACTTTTAGTTATACATTTTACTAGAAGAGAATCATTGCTTTTCGAATCTTTTTATTTTTGAATGTAGGTAGAGGTCTTAATTCAATTATAACTCTTATGTCATCTCTAGAATGGTTTATTAGAACGGCCCATGCCAGGACTGGAGAGTAGTGTTGATTATTCTGGTATGCCTCATCTCGTACCCAATGCAGATATTGTAGACCCAGATGGCTTATACGATGTGGACACCAGTGTTCTCGTTACAAACTTTCCTCCCCGCACCATGGAGGTAACAACAAAAGTCAATTCCATTTTTATTTCAATTGTATTAGTCAGACCCTCTATGAATCTTAAAGTGGATGTATACAACTCATTCTTCTATTCACATAATTTCATAAAGTATTTCAGGAATTGTAAAACATCAGAAAATGTTTTTAAAAGTTTTTAAGATCGATATCATTCTTCAAAACTAACCAGAAAATAAAAAATCTCAGTTTTTATAATCCCATTTGAAAATGATCAATTTTTTTCACCAGCTCTTTTTTATTTCTTCTTATAAATAAAAGTGAAAAGTAGTTCAGGTAAACTACTCCTGATAATCATTTGACTTTGAGGAGTAAATGACGTTTTTAATATAGATAAGTAAGAAGCACATTTCGTTTTTTACAAATGATGATTGGTATAAAGTAAAGATAAAGAATGTTGAGAGGTTGAAAGTTCGACACCAGCTTTGTAAAGTTATCTCACTTGTAAAGCATTTTGAGCACGTTTCGTGGATATTGCGCTATATAAAAGCTCATGTTTGTTTGGTTTTGTTTTTTGGTTTTTTTTCTAAGATTTAAAAGATTGAAGCAAAGCAATTAAAATGTTCACCTATCCAAAACATTCAGATTTGGTGAAAGCAAGTGAAAATATGCTTTGAATGTATATTTTAAAAAAGTCATCTACAGAAATAGAGTAAACTGTAGAATGAAATACTCTTATGTGTGCATGGTGATGAGGAATGATTGATAAGCTGATGACCATAACATTATTTCAGAACAAAGGAGGATGATAATGGAAAATCTATTATTTGAGCTTTATAAAAAAATTAAAATCACAAACTACGATTCCTTCTTTCTACTTTCTTTTTCGTTTCTTAAAGTTATTGTTTAAGCGGTCGTATTTTATCAATAAAAACAAAGACAACGCGTCACCTTAGTTCATTTTTACCACATAGTGTTCGAATTTTAAATGTGCAATAGTGCTGTAAATTAAATACTATTTTTTTTTTTAATGTACACTCACAAGTTCGGACTAGACGTCATAAGAATAATCTATCTCAGTTTATAAAATTGATATATATAGTGTCGTTATTAATTCTTAATTCTATATTTATACATTTTTATGCTTTACATATAAATTCAAACTTGGGGTCATTGGGACAACATATTTCACTTGTAGTAGTTTTTGTTTTTATAATGTATATATATATATATATATATATATATATATATATATATATAATATATATATATATATATATATATATATATATATTAATAATAATTCGCTCCATTACTACATGTCGAGCACTTTTCGTACCATATTTGTATCAAACACGATTCAATATATATATATATATATATATTCTTAACTTTATATTTATACATTGTTATGCATTTTATGCATGCCATGCCTGTAAACGAATTTCCATTTTTTTTGATGAATAAAGTATATTATTATTATTATTATTATTATTATTATTATTATTTATTATTATTATTATTATATTATTATTATTATTATTATATTATTTTATTATTATTATTATTATTATTATTATTATTATTATTATTATTATTATTATTATTATTATTATTATTATTATTATTATTATTATTATCATCATTATTAATTGATTACAGCCATAGCTGATGCCAAAATGATAAAGTTTTGGGGCAGTGCATTTTGCAAAGGCTTAACAAAAGAAATTTATTATACTTTTATTTATGGTGTAACTGTTCTTGAGACTAAAATGATAAAGTTTTGGGGCAATGCATTTTGCAAAGGCTTAACAAAAGAAATTTATTATACTTTTATTTATGGTGTAACTATTCTTGAGACTCCTTTTGCAGACATTGTTAAACCCCTAAAACCAATTGGAATTTATAATAATTACCTACAACCACTAACATGAGGTGACCCCATTTGGACTGTTGATTTCAATTTGCTTTCTTTGAAAATCAGAGCCAACTGAGAGCAGTCTTCAAAGGATACAGAGTGATGGATATTTGTGTGTTGAACAATGGCTACACGGATGAATGGTAATTAACACACTCGTTTTGTTTTTACTTTATCTTGCTGTCTTTGTCGGTTCCCAGGCGGATAGATGTGATACATGTCTGATGTCACGCTGCCTGGCAATGGCGACCATCTTGGTTCTAAACAAAGAAAATCATTACTTTTTATTATTCATGCTGGCTAGAACTTTTCATATGCCTTGTGATCAGAATGTGTAAAAGTCAAAACATGATCAAATTTATAGGGTTTTTTTCCTCTGGATACGCTTTTATGCTCGCCGGAGAAATATTTCATACGGGCGTCCGCCATTGTTCCGATAGTTTAGAGCCAGTGTTACTAAGTTACCATGCGTCATTAGGAAGGAAGTGACGTTACGACTGTTGAAGAGTATTGGCAGGGGTAGTTTTTTAAAATTATGAGGCATTAGGAGTTCTTATATTGATAGTCTACCTTATTGCTGATTCATTTGCTCTTCAAAATCTGATGATCCTCTCCTATCTGTCAATTATGTAGGATGAGATGTTTTTTTCCCCCATATATCTCTTATTGGGGTCACTATAGCTTGATTGATACAACACTCACTACACAGACAATAAAAAAAGACTGGTATTGATTCCGAGCGTAGCCTGACACCTACTCCTATGGATGAACTTCTAAGGCTCTTAAGGACTAATTTGTTAATGTCTTTTTAAAGAGAAATTGTCGAATTGTGACCTACCTGCTCAAAATGTTATTAGGTCGGCCAGACTTAAGTGTTGAAAATTTAATTTATAGTAAAAGATATAATGCTTGGGCTAATTTTATATGTTTTATTGAGGAGAGAGGAGAAATGATTTCCTTATTTGTCGAAAGTGAAAAAGGTCATATTACTGGTCATTTTGGCTTTAAATTCACTCTATTTGTATTTGATTCATACAGATAGAATTAAATCAGTCAATAATGAATCAAAATTTTTCAGGCTAAAATGTAAAAAAGATCAAACCAAATGTTAATGCATAGAAAGGATTTTACAAATAAAACAAAACATACAAACACAATTTTGCCTTATATATCGATCGATTTAATTGCCTCCACTCCCCCCAATCAGGTCAAATAATTTTTATCTTATGAAATTACTATTGATTTAATGTGTTTGAAAGACATTTAGATTTTTGTTTTTTTTGACCTTTCGGTGACTAGCTCTTCCTTTTGTTTTTAAAAAAGATATAGAAATAGAAAACTGATTGATTTAGTCTTTTATTAGAACTCTGTAAATCAATTGCTCACGTGACATTTATATCTTTCTGGTCAGTTCTTTATTAAGTCAAATTATATGTCTGGCTTCTCCAACCACCCTACTGCATTGATTAGGCGTTGTATTTGATATATAAGGTTTATCAGAAATTACCTTGTAATAGGCATACTATCATGAGGATAAATGGCCATTTTACACGATAGGGTCCAGGAACTATGTTTGCTGCAAGAGGTCTTATTATGCCTAAAGTTATGATAATTTTACCACCTCTCATCAGATCCTTACTGTTTTATATCTTGTATTTATTATAAGTACTATATCAAATGCTATTATTTTTATGTATTATTTCTATCATCATCATCATCATCATTATCATATGTCACTTTGTAATCGAATATATTTGATATGAAATATTTCATTAATACTTTGACAGCACAAGCGCCTTGGTGTACATGAGCACTATCTACGAGTCAATCAGAGCATTGAGAAGTGAAGAGAGATTTATGATGGATGGGTGCCCTCTTAAAGTAAGCTGTAATGATTGAAGCACTTGATTTAACAAATCAAAATATTATGTTTGTCTAGAGAAAAAAAAATGACACTTAGAAAAAATTAAAGGAAAAAAAAAAAGAAAATAATTATTTTCTAGTCAGTGCAATATCCACAAAATTTGCTCAAAATGCTTTACAATGGGTACCAAGCCAACAGCAGCATTTGAAACATAGGGCAAGACATGAGTCCTGCAAGGCACTATCACAATTATTTTTTTTTTTTTTGACGGAGACCACGCTGCTAGAGCCCATTTACATATTTTACACTTGATTATGTTCAGAGAATGTGAGTTAAGAGCCCTTATCAGGGACTCAGATCTACAATGGGGCTCAAACCAGGGCCTAAGGGACAGAAGCCCATTGTCATACCACAAGACCACAGTAAATGCGGCACTCAAACTCGAAATTATACTCCACCTTTAAGTTGCCATCAATTTTTTATTGTATTTGGTTTTTCTCATCTGAATAATATTTCTAAAATATTTAAGACATTATTTCAAAATTATATACTTTCGGGTAAATGCGTCGCACACCATTTTCATCATACAATAATTATTCTGAAGATGATATTTTGCCTGCAATATAAGGTGTTATCAAGCACTGAAATCTAAGTTAGTTTAGAAAAGAAATTATGGAAGTGGGAATCATAACCAGAAACCAGTTGACTAAGGTGTAGATGGCCAGTTGGCTATGATCTCGTAACTCTGGCATTGTTATTTGTCCCCAGGAAGACTCTTTACACACACCATCTTACTTGATTCAAGTGCAAATTAATATTTGGCAATAGGCAGTATCAGACGATGTCAAGAGATTTGAGACAAAAAGTGTTTAAGAAATGGAAATTGTTCTCCATATTGCCTTGTAGGGGAAAAATATAAATATTAAAACCTGGGGCGAAGTTACCCGCCGGTGGCAGACAATTTAAGTGCCGTTCGGCGAATTTTCCCATCAGTAGTGGCAGTAAAATAAGAGCTCTTGTGAATATGCAGTCAATTCTGCAGTCGTAACGAAAAAGACTGCGTGTGACTTAGTAATGTTTATAGTCTTTTTCCATAAGACTGCAGAGTTCCTCAAGGAAGACATTTATTTTAACTAAATTTTCATGTCTCTCTCTCTCTCTCTCTCTCTCTCTCTCTCTCTCTCTCTGTCTGTTTGTCTGTCTGTCTGTCTGTCTGTCTGTCTGTCTGTCTCTCTCTCTCTCTCTCTCTCTCTCTCTCTCTCTCTCTCTGTCTGTCTGTCTGTCTGCTCTCTCTCTCTCTCTCTCTCTCTCTCTCTCTCTCTCTCTCTCTCTCTTTCTCTCTCTCTCTCTCTCTCTCTCTCTCTCTGTGTGAGTTATAATGGATTAGGCTCTTAAAAGTCCCTGCAAAAGCCAACTAATTTTACTAAGGGCAAAGAGGAAAGAAAAAAAACGGATTAAAAAAAAAAACCCTGTTATATTATAACTGAGCCCTGTTTTTCCAGACCTATTCTACACGGGTTCCACTGTAGTTAAAAGAGAAATTTGGCTTTCATGATGCGTTCAATTTTTTAAATTTTAAAATGATTTTGACAACCTTGAAAAAAACCTGGAAAGAGCCTTGAATCTTATTTTTTATTTAGCCTTGTAATATGTCATGAAATAATCATTTTTCCCTTGAAAATTAAAACAATTTGAATTTCTATATTATACTTTTTCAGGTAATTCCACCCCTGGAGAATGTGCTTTTAAAGAAAATTCTTGTCAGAATGGATACAGGCCTAAGGGAATGGAACTAGTCACAGCATTGATGGTTTTTGTATGTGGGCTCAGGGATTAAAGGTTGTTAATTGCTGCTTTTAACGCTGGTTTTCTTTTTTTTTTCTTCTTCTTGTAATGCTGAAGTAATTTAGTTAAATATAGTTGTTTTATTTTGATGTTTTAATTTCAATGTTTCTGTTATCCCTGTATTAATTTGTTTTGATCAACTGTGTTGAAGGCCGCACTGAGGTCTAGCAACACCAACACACATTTACCCTGGTCCGTAGAATTAATTATATCACTGCAAATACAGAGTGGTTTCTGTTATGTGCATTGGTCTATAAGAGGACTGAAAAACAGGTAACATGTTGTTGATTGTCAGATACTCATGTAATTTTTTGGCAATAACTTTTTCGAGAAGTAAGATGCCAGTTCGATATAGGCCTAAAATTTCCCATGACGTTGGGGTCTAGTGATGGCTTTTTCAGGAGCGGCCTCACGATTGCTCTTTTAAATCTATCTGGAAAGTCAGTGTGTATTAAACTTTCATACTAGTGATTGAGGGTGATAACAATTCCCTTAAAGTTTTTAATAAGCTGTGTAGGATTTATTTCCAGTGAACATGTTTTATTTGGAGGTGCTGATAGAATTTCGAAAATTTTGCTTTCTGAGGCTGGTGTAAAGCAAGAAAGCAACATGTTTTCATACTTATTTTTTTACGGTGTGCTTTTGGATTGTTGTCCAATTCATCTCTTAATTTTGAGATTTTGTCCACGAAGTAATCTGAGAAGTTTTCAGCTAATTGTTGTGGACAATTGTTGGAAGGTAATTTTGTCATTGATGAGTCAGTTCTTATTAAGCTATTTATAATTTTAAACAATCCGTTGGAACTCTTGTTTTTCAATAGCAATCTTTTCCTCGACTCCTTAAGTTTATTAGTTGATTGTTTTTTAGTTTTATAGATCTGTCAATGTATTTCTAATCCTGATGCCCGCCTCTGTTTTTGTGCTTGTCTACGTTGATATTTCACTTCTTTTACATCGTCATTGAACGTGGGTTGGTAAAAAGATTGGTGTTCATAACAGTTGTCTTAGTCTTTATTATAATAATCGAACTCATTGGAGTTTCTATTAATTTATTTAAGGTAGTGATTTGACAATTTTGGGGTATCTCATGAGAACGATTTCTAATATTTCATCGTTCTAATCTGTTATTTATCATTGGCCATCCAAATTTTCACATCATGTATACACACCCTCTCAGTGGCTCGGTCAGTGTCATTTCAATCATTCACAAGACTATTGTCCCTTGCAAACCTCTTCATTTACCCATTATCGTATATTGTGAAATGTTTGTGATGAGACTTAATAAGATCCAAATCTACACACAATATATCCAGAGTTTAAGAGAATGAAATAATAATGCTCACCTTTTGATAAAAGGAGCTATTTATAAACATTTCAAAGATAATTATGATTGTTTGACTTCTACAACGTTGTATCGAGCGTTAGCTCTCATCAGGAAGTGGAAGTGAAAGTAGATTGTTGTGTATTTTTCAAGATTCGTGTTTATGGAGGTTCATAATTACATAAAAGGTGTTTGTTTCTATGTCTGCATGAGGATGTTAGTTCGTTTCTTCTGTTGAGTGTTGCCATGTTTGGTTTTGTGATGATGAAGAATTTTCCTTCTAAGCAGAGGTTGCAAATCTTAGAGGAGGGTGAGTACGACTATGCTCTGGAGATGATTTTCCATGTGATGCTGTATTGTATGTTATATTTTTTGAGGTTCCAAATGTGTTCGCTTAGTGTAGTAGAATGTCGTTTGTGTATGTTTCTGAAGGAAGATTTATGCAGGTTGTGTCTGGTTTTGAATGAACACTCGGTGAGGCCAATGTATGTTTCTTGTTTTGGTGTGTCTGGTCGTGTAACTGTGGCTTGATAAATAATGTTTTGAGTCAGGCCATTACCGTTTAGTGGTCTTGTTGCCTGGGTCCTGCAGTTGCATTTTTTCTCTAGGTTGTTGCTGGGCTGAGCTGGCTGTGATAGTTTTCGTTTATTGTTGGAGGAAATAATGTTTTGTATGTTTGGCATGCAGGTGTATCCTATTTTGATGGTGTTTTTGTTCATGATTGGGTGTAGAATATGACTGGGAGGGAAGCATTTTTGTAGTAGATTGAAGAATTTGTTACCGATAGAAGTTGTCACATTCTTGATGTAGGGTGTGTTGAACCATGTTATGTGTCGTTTTATTTGTCGTTATTTTGTTGGGGTGGTAATGGTCTCTTCCTCATATTTTAGTTTGTAGTTACATCCACTTTTTTGTAGTGCATTTGTGTATGGTGGGGTTGCATCGTTGAATATGTTGTTGTTTGTAGAGTTGTTAGATAGTCGTTTGTTAATGCTCTCTGGGATGTTTTTTTGTTATAGATGGCGGATGATTGCTATGTCTATGGACGTACAATTGGATGTTGTTGGGTTTTGAAAATGGTTGATAGGTGCTGTCGTTTAGGTTGATGGTTATGTTCAGGAAGTCGAATGTTTTTTTGTTGGCTTTGATTGTAATTTTCAGATTGTTGGCCTGGAAGATTTTGCATATTTTTTTCTTTATTTATTCTGTCTCAGTCTTTTATTTCACAATGCGAGCCTGTCGTCCCTGTATAGTCCAATGTTTATATCAAGATTTTGCATTTGGGAAAGTAGATATAGTCCGACGAGCTCGCATGTTTCTGCTCCGTTGTAGCTTCCCATGGTGACGTCAAAGTTTGTTGATTTTTTTGTCCATGCTATTCCATTATTGTAAAGTGATGTATTCTTCGAGTGCAGGATAATATGGATTTCTTCTTCGGTGATGTTGTCAAAGGTTTTCGCGAATTGTAGTGCTTTGAGGAGTAGGGTTTTGGTGATTGAAGGGTAGAAATTACAGATATCAAAGATAATAATAATAATAATAATAATACACATTTATATAGCGCTCATTCTCGTGTAAAACACAAGCTCTGGGCACTTTACAATATAAATATCAATTTTAAGTGAAAAAATAAAAAAAATAAAATAATAACAACAATAACAATTCATAGCCAAATCAAGGATTCATATAGAGTCAAGAAAAACAAATACAGTAAAAATGTGTCTTGAGATTCTTTTTAAAAGTAGGTAAATACTTGCACTCCCTCAGACCACGTGGTAGTTCATTCCAAATCTTGGGGCCGAAACAAGCAAACGATCTATCACCAAATTTTGTTCTTGATCTTTTTTCCGAAATTTTCGTTTGGTCATTACATGATCTTAAAGTGTAATTTTCAAATTTACACATGACCACGTGATCTGTGAGATATGCCGGTGCTATACCAGCCAAACACTTATAAACAAGACACGCTGCTTTGTAATATGTGCGCTTTTCAATGGGCAACCAGTGGAGAGAGGCCAACAAAGGGGTTGCATGATCAAATTTTTTTTTGCCAAAAACTAATCTTGCTGCACTGTTTTGCAGTAGTTGCAATTGTTTAATAGAAGCCTGAGGCAAGTTGACAAGCAGCGAGTTACAATAGTCTAGTTTCGAAAAAATGAGGGAAACAACCAATGTTTTACATGTTCCAATTGCAATATACTGACGGATCGAACTGATTTTCTTCAATTGAAAGTATAAAGATTTACAGAGAGCAGAAATGTGAGCTGACATTTTCATTTCTGAATCAAAATAGACACCCAAATTTTTCACAGTCTTTGAAACTTTGATCTTTTCACCCCCAATCAACACCTCAAGACCATCATTCACCTTCAACTGCCCTCTATTTCCCACAATCATCACTTCTGTTTTTGACTCATTCATTTTCAACTTGTTTGCATCCATCCACTCTTTCACATCCGTCACACATTCTTCCACACGTTTCACAATATTTTCGAGATTTTTAGTTTTATCAGTAGCATAAAGTTGCGTATCATCTGCATAGAGATGATAGCGCAGCCCATGACCAGTGATGACATTAGATAATGGAGAAGTATACAAAACAAAAAGAATTGGACCCAAAACAGAGCCTTGAGGAACACCAAAAGACAATGTATGTTGACGAGAAAGTTTATCTAAAATCATAACCTGTTGCTTTCTGCCATCTAAATAAGATTCAAACCACTGCAAGACAGTCCCAGACAAGCCAAAGGTTATATTAAGTCGTTTAATGAGAATACCGTGATCAATAGTATCAAACGCCGCCGAAAGGTCTAACAATGTCAGAAGAGAAACAGAACCTTTATCTAAAACATCAAGCAAATCACTCGCAACACAGCACAGAGCAGTTTCTGTGCTGTGGTAAGAACGATAAGCTGACTGAAATTTTTCCCATAGATTGTTTTCATGGAGATGTTGTGAAAGACGTCTGAGTACAACTTTTTCAAGGATTTTAGAAAGAAATGGCAGATTTGAGATGGGACGGTAGTTACTAAGGTCATTTACATTGAGATTTTGCTTTTTTATGAGAGGCTTTATAATTGCATGTTTATAGATATCTGGGACGTCCTGAAATAAGTGACTGATTTATAATATAAGTTATGCAAGGTAACAATTCAGGAAGACATAATTTCAAAATATTAGTTGGTAAAGGATCTAAATCACATGACTTCGAGGAAGATGAAAAAATTATTTTAGAAATTTCTTCTTCAGTTGTTTCTTTAAAACAAGAGAATCCCTGTGAACCCGAAAAAGGGTGGAAATTTATATCTTCATTTTGCACGAGGTCCAAATTGTTCCGAATTTTCGATATTTTTCCCGAAAAGAAATCTGAAAATGCATCCGGCTGCTTTTCTACCGGGATATTAGTGGGTAGACACATGCCCTTTTCTTCCCCTAAAAGTTCCTTTGAAACAGAGAAAAATTCCTTAGTGTCCCTCACTGATGACAGTTTTGTGTTATAATAGTTTCTTTTTGCTCTTTTGCAGGTGGTTTTATACTTATGCTTTTTTGCTATATATATCAGCCGGTCAATCTCAAGGCCCGATTTTCTCCACGATGCCTCTGCATTCCTTTTTTCCCTTTTGGCAGTTTTTTCACTCTGGTTAAACCACGGAGACGGTTTCCTGGAATTTATTATTCTAGTTGTCTTTGGCGCATGCCTGTCGATGACGTTGCGCAGTACCTCGTCTGTTTTCTGTGCTGATGGTATATCCATTCTTCCTAGTTCCTCTGACAGATTGTTTTTGAAGGAACTAATGTCTATTTTTTTGGTATCCCTAGACACTATCTTGACTTTCTTTGCTTTCTCTTTGATGCATTTGAGAGTTGCCAGAATCAGATTATGGTCTGAAATTTCTTTTTTTGATATTTTTAATTGATTCAACAAGCGAGGGTGTGTCAATGATGAACCAGTCCAAGATGTGCCCCAATCTTTGAGTTGGAGAGGTCACTAACTGAGTGAGGCCATGTTCATTCAGCATATTTTTTATAATTTTAACGAGACTATTCTGATCAACATCAAACTGAATATTAAAATCGCCGATATAAATTTTTCGCTTATTTGATGTGTCTTTTGATACAAAATCTGAAAATTCGTCAGCAAAATCATTCTGTCTCAGTTTGTTCTTTTTGCTTGGGGGTGGTCTGTAGATACAAGTGATTAAAAATGAAATTTGAGGGTAGGTCAATGTGGTTTGGACACACTCGAAACTTTTGAACGAAATTGGCCTGTTTTGTATTTTAGACGAAAGAGCGTGTTTGTATATGATGGCGATCCCCCCTCCTGATCGTCCATTTCTTGGGAACGATTCCATCTTGTAGCCGGGAGGTGTCATTTCTTTCATTATAGGTTCATCACCGAACTGACGCAACCATGATTCAGTTATATATAAAATATCGATATCGTGTTGATCTATGACATCGATTATATCGAATGTCTTGTTTCTCGATGACTGTGCGTTAATATGGCCAATACAAATGTTATGATTTCCATGACTTGGTCTTGTGTCATTTGTCAATATTTTTGTTAACGTCTGTGGTGGTCGAGTTGAACGATGACAGTTCACTGGACGTCGCGGGACTGTTGTTTCAATTACATGTTGTTTACGTCGACCACCACGTTTACAGACAATCTTTTGTTGATTGTAATGGTGTTCACGTTTGAGGTCGGAATGTGTGTTTTCAATTTGTAAACAATAAAAGCGCAGGGTGAATAAAAGTCCAACGACAGCCGACAGTAAAAATTGGTTGTGAGAACGAGTAAAAATGGCGGGGTCTTGGTGAAACATTGTAAAATAGTCCGAAACAATTTCGATAAAAATGATGTCAAAACCGATAAAATATAATTAAAGCAATATCACAATGGTATCTTACGTGTTGTACAAAAATCCTTGAATAAAAATTGAATTGAAATAAGACGTGTAAATCCTTGAAATCGGTAAAAATTGAAGAGAACAACAACAAAAACACGTCTTGCCTGTTAGGCAACTACACACATGATTGCAAAGATGATTGCATTTTGTCGTTGTTTGTTTTCTGTGTTTCTATACCAGTTGATAACTTCAGCGGTGTTTCTCCATTGGTTGAATTCGGTTTCCTTGACGATTTTGGTGTTGATTCTGTCTAAAATCTGTTTACTTATTTTTCCAATTTGTGATTTGCATGGGTTTATGAGACGGCATTGTGCGTTGTTACGAAAGTTTGATTTATGGTCTTTAGTAGTGATGAAGATGTTAGATTTTGCTGTGGTATCTATTCTGTCGCTTAGCGGTGGGTTTTCGGCGATGCTTTTGTCTTCTGCTGTAATGTCAGGTGTCGTAGATGGTGTTTGTTTCTTGTACTCTGCTTGTATATTTTTTTCAAGTAAATGTGTGTATTCCTTAGGAGTGAGCTTGTAGAAATTTGTGGTTTTGTCAGTGGCGACGTAAACATTGGAGTCTTGATGTATTGATCGTATGTCTTGTTTTCGTTTATTTTGGAAGGTGTCGTTGATTTGTCTGAATTTTATGTTTGGGATGATATCTGTCATTCCATCCTCAAATTCTCGTAGTTCAGGTATGGATGGAGCTGGTCTGGTAGATCTAAATCCAAAAGTTTCTTTATTTTTAACTGTTTGGTCAGGGTTTAGATAGAAAAAAGCTTGCCATCTGGTGTTTCTTATAAATTGTTCGGTTTTGTTGATTAGAGATTTTAGGTATTGTTTGCTTGTCAGGATTGGGATGTTCTTTGTCGAGTATTCAAAATTAGTACTTGCGAGGTTCATTTCAATAAAGTGCTCAACAGGACAGTAGAACTGGAGCAAATGTATAAATTATAAAAACAAAAACCATGAAATAATAGTGCTCAACTTCATTTCAAAGAGAATTATGATTGTTTGACTTCTACAACGTTGTATCGAGCGTTAGCTCTCATCAGGAAGTGAAAGTGAAAGTAGATTGCTATGTTTTTTGTATTTTTCTAGATACGAAAAACACAACAATCTACTTTCACTTCCACTACCTGATGAGAGCTAATGCTCGATACAACGTTGTAGAAGTCAAACATCATAATTACTTTGAAATGTAATTCATAATATATATTATATATTATATATATATATATATATATATATATATATATATATATATATATATATATATATATATATATATATATATATATATATATATATATATAACATACATGCACACATATACACATACACACAATACATACCTACTAATACATATCTACTCACATATATGATATACATGTATAGATTCACACAAACACACACACACACATAGTACATTGCTCTCTATAAAATAATGATAATATTAAAGGTGGAAGAAAACTTATAACAGAGGACTAGATCAGACATGTCTCAATCATTTAAAGATGTTTTAATTTTATTTAACCATACACCTTTCTAAACAGCTTAGTTTTTAGAACAACAAAGTTTCGAACAACTGACAAAGTTTCGAACAACTGACAATTTATAGTTTTCATTGTGAGGGAATTCCAAATACATGGTGCTGCACTACAAAACAACCGATCTAAAAGCTTTGTCCGTGAAAGTTTGGACTCGAGAAGAACTGAGGAAGAAGATCTTAAGGTATGGGGATGATTGTACAGTTTTGGAAGAGAACAGACTTTAAATAATCAGGTGATAGATTGTAAATACAATTTTAAGCAAAACGTGCAATTTTGAACTTAATTCTCTTCTCTATTTGCAACCAAAGCAATTCCTTAAGAACTGGGGTGATACTTTCTTTAAGGAGAGTTTTGATGATGAGCCTAGCAGCTTTATTTTGTGGGTCTTTCAGTGCAGGCTTTTGGTGTCCCAAAGAGAAGAAGGTTCCTAATTCTGCTTATGTTTTTTTAGAGGAAACTGAAAGGTTTGGCAAGTATTCAGTCGTGATATAATTATTTAAAGTGAGGAAGCCATTTAGACAAAAGCTAAAATTTTGAATGACGTTTGATTTTTAAATTTCTGTTTCATTTACAAAAATAGAATTTACTCAACATTTCTTGCGAAATAGTATCAGTTCTGTTGTGTCAGCATTCATCTTTAGAATGTTTTCAGTCATCCATCATTGGTGTATAGATGGTAGTCGATTTGTACCGATGATTTTCCTTGTGGAGCTGTAGACAGTGTGAACAAAAACGGACCCAACACTGATCCCTGAGGGGACTCCGTAATCAAGCATGGATGGTTGTGATAAAATCCTGTCAACAGAACTCTCTGTGTCCTTTTGAGGTATGCCCTGAACCAATGCAATGCCGAACCACATATTCCAAACATGGTCTCAAATCTGTTCAACAGCACGTCTTGCTTGTTCCACTGTATCGAAAGAGGCACTTAAGTCCAGAAGAGCACATTGTCACATTTCAATTATTGATGACATCGTTGTATATTTTCAAAAGTGCTGTTCTCTATCTTTCGTTGTTGTCAGGTTTGCGGTTGCCATTAATGAAGTGACGTTTGGCATTACAGGTGTCTCCCTATCTTCTTCAATAACCTTAATGGATGTTTCTCCTTTCATTAAGGCTAAGGCGCATTCTTTTTCCTTGTCTTTTTATAAATCTATATATGCAATACAAATAAAAAATATCGAGATCTAAGAAGAGAAAATGTCTTTTATAAATTTTAATGTTTACTAAAATTGATTCTGGAACAATTGTTTCAAGTAAACAAATCAGAAGTTCAGTCTAGCATAGATTATCAAAAATATGATTACCACATATAGCATAAATATACTCTTTACAAGATAGGTATAGTTTGTGTTTTAGTATTCACATAGCTTGTATTATTACCACAACTGGACAATATATTGTATAAAGTTATCTATTGTCCTATAGTACATACTTTTTAAATTTGGTACTTCCACGACTGCCACTGATGATAATAGTTTGACTCAAAATTTCTCTTTGAAACCAACAATCATTTCATTGATGCTTAACTCTGTAGAAAAGGTAAAGTGTTTTCAGAAAACATTTGAAACATTTGTCATTGGAAAAACTTATCCTTTCCTGTTGATTGTTCCTCCCTCTTATGATTAGCAGTGTGCTTCAAACCACTGTCATGGAATATTCATTATGATGCGTAACTGCATGTAATTGGATGTAAACAATGACCAATATCCTTTTCTGACAAGGAGCTAATTCAATCTTTTTCAGAACAACAAACATTTTCTAAAGTCCTCTCTAATAAACAGCCTTCCAAGCATTTGAAAAATGCATGTTTCGTCAGAAGGCGGCCTTTTTGATATTTTTCTTAAATCATGTTGATTTTCTCTCTGCAATAAATGCATCAACAAAGGGATGGATTTCGGATGCAAAAACACATTAGCGAGTGCTCTTTGTTGTAATATCTACTCATACTGTCAATTAACAAAGAAAAACATTTACAACTCTTTACACAATTTATGCAGAAGATTGTAATTGTTTCTGAGGAAGATGATGATGGTAATAATAATGATAATAATAATAATAATAAATGGAATTTATAAGGACTTAACACTGTAACCGCAGGCAAAGAGCTTTATGATAGTAGTCCTATCATATATAGCAATGACGTGAATAATGAGAGATTTATCAAACGTGAATAAATCATGATTAAGCAGTCAGCACATCTGAGATGAGTGGGAAGCCAGTTCCTGAAAACAAACCCCCAAAAAACAAGGGGGAGGGTGTGATAGTTTGGACTGAGGTGTCCTCCGTAATAAAGGTGTTAGGTTTTGTCATTTTCGTTAGCACAGTCATCAACTTGTTCCCTAGTTGGGTGATTGGATTGGCTTTCAGCATCATTGGGTTACTGGTTAGATGCACTTCTAAATATAATGCTATCTCAAGTTTTCTCTTCGTCATGACCACTGGGAGACATAATTTGCATTCTGTTAATTTTGACTTTTTTAAAAACAATATCTGCTGTCTTGGCCAGAACATAGATTTTTTAAAGGTACATATGGATTTCTTCAACAACCAACCCATTGCCATAATGACCACAATCTGTGTCTAATAGAATCACTCGATGTCCTTTTGTCTGTACTTTAAAATCTGGATGCCAGATTTTCCTTTTATTTTCAAACTTGCAAATGATTAATGGATGGTATTTTGACACTGTTGCTTCAATGCAGAATTTGTCTATAAGGCGTGGAATAGGTTTGACATAGGGATTCCGTTTAGAAAAAAATGTTTATTTTATTTACTATTCATTTCATTGGTCATCATATATTGTATTTGATAACTGAATAAATGGTCAGAAAATAGTCACAACATGACCAATATCATCTTCATATTGTCATTATATTATTATCAGCATCATCGTCTTCATGATATTTATTATATTATCATTATGTCATCGTATTACAGGGTATGGAGCTAAAAAATGACTAAAGGAGAGCTGTTTCTTTTTTTGTTTTTTAACGATTTTACACCACTTGCAACACAGATAAGTCATATCAGCACCAGTAAAAAGAAAGAAATTGAGATAGTGAGAAAAATTCTGGAATGCCAAGTAGCTTAACCATGTTTTAAAAATTTTTTTAAAACTTTCTCTTTTTAAAAAAAAAGTTTGACTGCTGACACCCATGCGGTAAAGTCTTGAGAGGACTGGACTTTGTCAAAAAGGGTTTATTCTATCTGATTACATTTTCTGATTTTTTTTTTTTCAATTGAATTTTTAAGAATTGAAAATTCTGTTGCCTCTTTTGAAATAAACCTAAACTTTGCCGTCCCATATAACATCAGAGTTCAAACACCAAGCAACATTATACTCTCTGTAATTGCACTATACTGATATAAAATAGTTATCCATGTAATATTGCTAATTTGAGAGGTTTCAAGTGTTGTTTATGGTATTTCTATCGGGCTTCTAAAAACTTGCAATTCTTACTGTGTTATTATTTATAAAAAAGAACCAATAATTTTTTATGCTCTTGAACTTGTAAGAAATCCCAATTTTCAAATCAAAATCCTGATTTTGATAAATCGTATATTTTATTGGCATTGTATATCGACTGTTCTGTCCATTACCCTTGATGGAAAGAATTTCTGGTCTGTTCACTGCCTGTTCATTCCATTCTCCATTACCCTGTTCTTTCTTCTCCAAAGAACAATCGTCTACCTGAAAATACTTTGAGACATTGCGTTTTGGTTTGCTTTTGCAATCAGGGAGGTCATCAGAACCGTTAATGGTCTCTCTACAACAGTTTGTCAGAAAGTGAAGGTGGAATAACCCTTCTTCATCAAATTTGCTGTCCAGGCAGCTATCTTGGGGCTGTTCATCTGGTAGCCCATCAGCATCTTTAATGTAGACCTGTAAATTCTCAGTCAATTAACTGAAATCAGTCAATTCGTCAAATTCAAATATTTTTAAAAAGGGAAGAAAGAAATGAATAAAGAAAGAATTCATGAATCGTAGTCGATTGACTGTAAAGTTAACTAGGAATGTTCCACAGCCCCACGCATAGCTCATGGGCCGTTTAATATTAATGATGGATATATATTGCCAAGGCTAAGCGACGCTTTTTAGAATTGCCGTGTCTGAACACACCCCAGTGTATTTTCACACAGCCTTCGTGAAATTATTTTTTCACTTTCGAAACCTGTCGTAGCCAATTTTAACTGAGCCGCCGAGCGATAAATTTCACTGTTTCGTCTAAGCCAAAATTGACCACATTTACTTGAAGGACAGGAAAAGTATGAGAAAGAAAAATTCGAAACACCGGAAGTTCGTTATGTAGACACCTTCAAATCGAAAGTTAAATGATTGCTACAAGCACATCTCGATTACCTCATGTTGTAAACAAACTGGTTGACCGTTTCTAAGTTTCTTCACTGATAGGGTACCTAATTACAAGGAACAATGGTAAGTAGCCTAATTAATTCCCTCGAAATTTAGTTTTCTGCCATTGCTTTGCTCAAGTGAGCTTGCTGTTTACCTTTCATTTTGATTCTTTGGATTTTACCGCTACGACGAATTACGAAGACGAAGAGTTTCAGTTTCAGTCAATTTTTATAGAGCTCATTTACAGGTCTATTAATGGTAAATCGTACACAATCGTCATTTGTTTGCGATTGAGATACTGCAGTATCCAACTTATTGTTTTTGTCTAGGCCCTTGCTGGAGTCCTTGGCTGAGAGGGAAACAGTCAATTGTATAGTTTTAGTTTTGGGAGGTGATTTTTTTTCCCCTTGTAAATCATCTCTTTGTTATGTTCTGATAGTTATAATTTTTGTTTTGAACATATCTTTATTAACATTAGCATTATTCTCAGTTGGATTCTATGCTGGTGTCTGGATGAGAATTTTAAGTGATTTCCAACTATGTACATTGATGATATTTAATGGTCGGTGGATCAAACCTCTGAAGTCCCGATTTTCACAATCAGCGGATCAAAACTCTGACATCTACATATGAGCTTTGCACACCATGTTTTATTTAATTTTGGGTGAATCAGACATTTAGTGGAAATTGCGCTATAGAAAAGCTCAATTTAAAAAAATAATTTTATATGTTTTCCAACATGCTTTCTGTCTTTGTCTTGGAATGAGATTCCTTGGTTTTGTTCTGGCCCTGGCCAGATACCCTGGCTGGGAGGGAAACAGTCAAATCTATAGACAGTTTTGGGAGATATGTTTTGTCTTGTAAATCATCTCTCTGTGACGCACAGTATTACTATTTTTTTTTTTGTCCGGTCCCAATCCGGTCCCACTTCCTCAGTCGGATTGGTTGTCGACTGGTGCTTGTCCTGCAGGTTTCCACAGCTCTTCATTTTTTATCATCTCTGGTCACCTTTTCCATGATGCCTGTGTTTTTCTCTTGGCTTGGCCTTTTTCTTCCATAAATGATTTTGTCTTGGTCCAATAAATGAATCAATCCTTACGAACTGAAAAATTCACAAATGGAAAAGCAAAATTTTGTTCATCCATTTATTTAAAAAATTTATTGTCATTGATGTGTTTGACATGAACTGCAATTGCTGATGCGATTTGCAAGGTCTTTTTGAGTATGGTTTTCAGAAATGTACTCAATTTTTTCTCTCTTTTATCCCAATAGAAGAATATCTCCATCAAAAGCAAGATGTAAATAAAAAAGCAAGTTTCTCTTTATTAATTTTATGTTTTCAGAACTTTAGTCATAATTTTCTCTCGCAAAGTCCAATAAAAGTATAGGAGAGAAAAAAAAAAGCAAATCTTCTGCCCATTCTATGTCCAAGAAGTTTTCTGATTAAATGGCTCCATGAATCTTTTTTCCTGATCACTGCTCGCCCTCAAATAATATGGAAGTGCAAATTCCTGCAAATTCCTTTTTTACCTCTGCCTGATAATGTTTAATTTTATTTTAATGTCGTTAAAAATACCTAACAGGAATTTTATTTTTCAAATGTTCATTTTTTATTGGTTTTTTGTTTTTTTTTGTTTTGTTTTAAAAAAAACCCATCTTTTCTCTTTGTAGAATTGGTGAGGTGTTTATATGGCTTTTTTTTTGTAGCTTGGATGATAGTAAATAATTCCAACAGTCTACTTGATGGATCTCGCGACATTCTCAATAATATTGACTTCTCTCATAATGTAGATGATGAGTTTGATTCATCTATACAATTTGATTTTTCCTGCATTTTATGTCATTTTTAAAAGCTCGTTATGATCATGTACTCAACTGATCAGTCATCCATATTTGCGCAAAGAGAGTTTTCATGATTTTGAATCTTGTAAGTCTGCCAAAATCTTAGGGGTTTTTGGGTTTTTAAAGTAGGTATAATCTTGTTTCTTTGTCCTTACAGGTTAGCATGCCTGATAATATTGCATTAGTATTAAAGTAGACTTTATTTTTCTACTGAATTCGGAAACACACCAACAATGTAGAATCGTATCACTCTTGTCTTATTCACATCCACTCATACATTACGTCCTATTCTTAAGGATCCTTTATTTCCTTTGATGAAAAATACAGTTGTTATTTTAAACAAGAAAACAAGGGTAAGAATATTAAAAACTTATCAAAGCCAAATCAGGCAAAATTTCCAATTGAGTCTAAAAAAGTCCCATTTGGCGGTAGTTTATAACATGCTTATTTTATCGTCTTGTCTTCTTGTAATGGCCAAAAGAACACATTTTTGAGGAGAGTTTCTTCCCTGAAAAAAATCTGTGTGATCTCGATTAGAGTATCATGAAATAATGTTATCACAGCTGCTATCTCCCATTTTATTTCCGGTAATTTTTCCGTTCCGTTTGTTTTATTGCATTATTAAATGAGGTCTTTTTTTCTAAGGGTCTTAAATTTCGTATTTTTAGATTGATAATTTAGTGATGTTTTCAGAAGTGATTTGACTAATGTGAGAGTGTTTAGATGTTGTTTATGTCATATTTCTATCGATTAAAAGACGCTGTACTGCCAATGTCTCATTGTTTTAATGCAGAACTATTGATCCAACTTAATTGTATGCACTACTATTTCATCTTATGGAATGCATTAGAAAGTTTTATCAAATAAAGTAATAAAAACGTTTGTGTTCTTTTGGCTGATTAAAAAAAATCCCACAATTCCTTGACAGTTTACTTCTCTTTTACGGGTATTATTGGTTTACAGCTCTGTTCGGTATTATCATATGGGATTACCGTGTATTTTTTCTTTATTTCTTGCATAATTTCATTGATGATGATATAGTTGATTTATGTTTAATTTCATTCTTTAATGTGTTTTTTTTTTTTTAAATAAAGCTTACTGTGAGGCTTCCACATGATTTTGTGTCCTTTTAATCTTACACCATGGATTTTTGTTGAGATAGTTGGAGACAGACGGATTGACTATAATTTATAATAATCATATAAATAATAATAATGATACTACTACTACTACTACTACTACTACTACTACTACTACTACTACTACTACTACTACTACTACTACTACTACTACTACTCTATTTCAACTATTCACACTACTACTCTCTAAATTTTTGCAAAATAATTTGAATGATACTATATTTAATAATAATAATGACGACATGATGATGATGATGATATATATAATAATGATTTAATAATGAATATGTCGAAATATGATATGGATAATAATAATAATAAATAGAAAATAAAAGATGTGGAAATAAGCGTCCAACTCCGAGTAGTTAAGTATGAAAATAGAAAATATCATTTCCCATGAATCAAAGATGTTTCGCTATTTGCCGGCAAAGTGCTTGTGTAAGTCCCGGACTCTCTTCCTCGAACCTTGACAATGGTAAATATGAAGCCGTCCTGTGGAATTAAAAAAAAACCCAAAGCAATACAGTATATTAAAAAATTGAGCTTGTATATAGCACAATATCCACTAAACGTGCTCAAAACGTTTTATAAGGGGTCCCTGGCCAACAACAACACTTAACATGTAGAACGAGACATGGCGCTTGTTAGGCGATATTACAATTTTTTTCGCTGTTAACGACCAGGTACTCATTTTACACCCGAGTACGATGAGAGTGTGAGTAAAGAGCCTTTTCCAAGGACTCAACTATGCGCCGAGCGAGGCTCGAATTCAGGACCTTCCGATCCGAAAGCGAGTGTCATACCACAAGACCACATAGCCGCATTAATGTAAATAAATATACAAAACCCCTTCTAAATATAAATAAATAAAATAGAATAAAAAATCACTATTGTAGCGAGAATGTTAATCGGAGTGAACTATGTATGTATTTTCGGTCGCTTAGAGTTAGGCATGCTTAGGAATCTCTAAAAACTCAATGGGCAGAAACTCACAAGCAAATAAACCGGTATCTGTTCTGTTCCGGTTGTAAGATGTGGTCGCCCATTTTCATGAGCTCAGCAATGATTGCTTTGCTGGATCTGGCGGAAATCGTTTGCCCCCCCCCCCCCCCCCCCCTCTCTCTCTCTCTCTCTCTCTCTCTCTCTCTCTCTCTCTCTCTCTCTCTCTCTCTCTCTCTCTGAGCTATCCCAACATTCCCTTTTTTCTGGTTAGATAAGGGAAGGTAAACTTTTCCTCTCTTTTCTATACCTTATCACATAAGTATTACATGAATTACCAATTAGATTTTGGATTATTTTTGATGTAAACCATGTGTAGATACATTTTTTGTTGTTGTTTACATTAAAAGAAATAACCCCTTTATAATAAGCCGTTCATGAAATACATAGTATTAGTATGGGATAAGTGATAAGCGATAGGCGGTACTTAGGTTGAACCATAGCTCTAATTTCTCGCACCGGTAGGTTTGTGAAATTCTTTGCAGTGATTATTAGTTTCATATTCTATTTTTTATTTAGTTTGGACCTTTCTCTTAGCAGAAATATTTAGCTCAATTCCAGATTAGCGGTTACGATAGTTCAGTTTGTTGAGCACTCACTTCACATGCAAAGAGACCGACCGTTGTCGATCCAGGGTGCAGTTGAGATTTTTTTCTGACCCTCTGACTGTGATTATGTAGCTGGTTCTGCTTGATCTGGCGGGAAGTATTTTGTGATGGACTAGAGTCCTATCCAAATGGTAACGAGCTATTGTATTGTGACGTAATGGTTTTGGCAGTGCTAGTTTACTAAAGCTACGATCTACAATCACCATACCGGTCAGCAGCCGCGCAGTAGACCATCTCGGAGTTTACCTTGATGAGTCCTGGAAGAGCCGCCCAGAAAGAGACATTAGGTAAGACTGACTTGTTCATTTCTCGTTGCTTGTTGTAGTTAAATGCCATACCCCCGATGACATATACAGCTAATAAGGTGAAAAATCTGTAGAACAAAAATATCGAGGACTTATATCATCTCCATCATTATAATAATAATAATAAATGATAATAATAATAATAATTATAATAATAATAATAATAAAAACAATAATAATAATAATAATGATAATAATAATAAATGATAATGATAATAATAATAATAATAATAATAATAATAATAATAATAATAATATAATAAATAATAATAATAATAATAATAATAATAATAATAATAATAATAATAATAATAATAATAATAATAAAAACAATAATAATAATAATAATAATAATCACCGTCAATATTACAACACACCGATCCAGCGTCACAACACACCGATCCAGCGTCGACTGTCTATATACGTTTTAGGAGAGAAAACATTGATTTCAGAATGATTCACTCGTGCTTCAGGGCAGTTTTGACCCTGTAATTTCTAATTCTTACTCAACTGTTTTGAATGGATATATATATAGATACATCCAGCAGAATCCTAATAAAGCTAATACCACCGGACTAGAAAGTTTGGTTGATTTTAAACAACGATGGACTTATTTATTATCAACGGAATACATTTAAATAAAGAACAGAAATTTGAAACCAACATGAGGTTTTGACTTTAAGCAGATGTCCACTGTAGAACATTTCTACAAGTTAAGGAAATGTGCTTCGCATTGTTTCATTAATTACCCCAGCAGGCCATTTGCAGAATCAAATTTCTATTTAATTCAAACAAGTCATCTGTTAGGCCTCCCTTTGCTCCTGCACTTTTCTCTCAAGATATCCACCATCATTATAATATAGCCATCTATGGCTACTATCTCATTCTCTTGCCATGACCAAGCGGGGTAATGTATGTATAGTGCCTTGCCCGCGGTCATGACAGACTTATGGGATAATCGTCACCAATGTGGTCACTGACCACGCTCAACATCGTTTGATCTGCTACTTGATGAGACATCGCCTCGTCATTTAGCCACTGACTCAGTTTTAGACCTGATAATTGAGAATATATAATGCGAGCCCATGATGCATTGGTAAGTCACTTCTCTGAAGGTCACGGACGCTTGAAATTTTGTCCTTGTGATCTAGTAGTTTTAATGGATGCCTCTCAAAGAGTCGAACTTAAAATAGAGTTTCTACTTCTTGAATATATATATATATATATATATATATATATATATATATATATATATATATATATATATATATATATATATATATATATTTTTTTTTTGGAGCTTTTATATAGCTCAATAACCACCAAATGTGCTCAAAGCGCTTTACAAGGGGTCCCTGGTCAACAGCAATATTTAACATGTAGGACGGGACATGACGCCTGTTAGGCGATATTACAATTTTTTCGGACAAAGACAACGCTGTTAACGGCCAGGTACTCATTTTACACCTGAGTACGGTGAGAGAATGTGAGTAAAAAGCCTTTCCCAAGGACTCAACTATGCGCCGAGCGCGAGGCTCGAACCCAGGACCTTCCGATCCGAAAGTGAGTGTCATACCACTAGACCACATAGCCGCAGATTTTAAATGATGAAAAAAGGGTGTTACAGTTAAACTAAAACATTGAGACTTTGAATGACATAAAGGGTCGAGTTCAACAGACGACTCCATCTAATAGTCACTGTCATCTTTATTCAATAGGGAAGAAAAGTCGTGACGTCACACCTACTTTTCCAGTTCCAAAGTCATTAGAAATGTACATGTATCCAGTCCTTCGGAGGACTAATAAAGAATAAGTTACATATTGAATCATAAAGTGTCACGGCTATTTTTAGTGGCAGAATGCATAGGCAAATTCTAAACTTGAGCTTTTATATAGTGCAATATCCACCAAACGTGCTCATGCGCTTTACAAGGTGTCCCTAGCCAACAACAACACTTAACATATATAGAACGAGACATAACGCCTGTTAGGCAATATAACAATTTTATTTTTGGACAGAGACAACGCTGTTAACGGCCAGGTACTCATTTTATACCTGAATACGGTGAGAGAAATGTGAGTAAAGAGTCTTTTCCAGGGACTCAACTATGCGCCGAGCGAGGCTCGAACCCAGGACCTTCCGATCTGAAAGCGAGTGTCATACCACAAAACCACATAGCCGCACAATTCTAAGGATTACAGGACGTAAAAGAGCGAGGATGGATGATCTTTATTGCCCAGCATATATTTAGACAAGAAAATAAAATACCATCACTCTGACACCATAAGATCATTTACACGAGGTATGTATCCTGTCCTCCGGAAGACTGGTTGTACACTTCTAATGAGAATGGAACCCGTTTTTTGACATCACACTTTTGTTCCTTATTTTCCTAAATACGTTCGGCTTGTGGAACAATCTGCCGTCTGGTATCAAGCTTTATATTGAACCCTTAAATAAGTAGTACAAACTATGAGGAAAGTACAATCATTCTCTCTTTTTCTCTTGGATATAAAACATGGATAGTAAAATTCAGTCTGACGGAGTCAGTCGGTTTATTTGGAAAAAAAACTTACACGATGAGTAAAATTGAGCCTGTAGTGAGGCCCTCCTCTGATCCCGAACCGCTGGGGCCCACCCTTTCACAAGTGTTGGGACATGCGCAATTGCTCCACAAATTCATTGACTGGATAGAGGAAATTTAAAAATAAATCAAATGAAGCAATTAAATTTATTGTTTAAATTTACGTAAAGAAGTCAAAAGAGTTCCACCAGCCTTAAAGCTGTCAGCGATAGGAGATGCACAAAAGACCTATTTTCTTCTTTATTGTCCATGTCGAGAAAAGACCATGAGAACCCAGTTCAGCATCTCAGAGTGAGTTATACGGGCTAAGTTCTTTCTCTTAAAAAAGTAATGCCGACTGCTGGTCTTGAACCTAGGTCTCACAGATGGAAGTGCAATGCCTTATCCATTCGATTATAGCTTTCCCCTATAGTTTTATATGTAATTTGAAGTAAATCATCTTTGATTTCCTATGTTAGAGTGTGTCAAATATTACATCTTCTGGTCAGTGACATGAGACGAAATTACATAACCATGCAAAACCCTCTTGGTTTTTAATTTTATTCTTAAAGTTCTGCATGTTTTCTGCATTATGTCTTCATATTAATAATAATAATAATAATAATAATAATAATAATAATAATAATAATAATAATAATAATAATAATAATAATAATAATAATAACATATACTTTATTCATCCATATTGATCTACGCTGTATCTTATACATACAAATACATATCATTACCACCACCACCACCACCACCAACAAGAACAAGGGGGCAGCGTGGCTCAGTGGTACGGTCTTTGCTTCCTATCCGAAAGGTACCGAGTTCAATCACTCGCCACTGCGTTGTGTGGCCTTGAGCAAGTCACCTCGCCCTAGCTCATTTTGCGGCGCTGCTCTGCGGCTGACGCCTGGGTTATTCTAGTCTTCCCTTGGAATAGACCCTGAAGACAAATTTCCCCTTGCGGATGAATAAAGGAAATTTTATTTATTTATTCATTTTATTAACTACAAATAGCTACACACTCATTAGATTCCAAAAACGGCCACCCACATGACATGCCTACCATCCGAACCAATAGACCTTCGAGTTCGAGTTTGTGAGTAGTTTATTTATCGTTTATGCAGTGACGTGTAAAATATTTATTGAATTTTAATACCAATGGATTGATTTATTGCTACCTTGAGCACTAGTAACAACTAAATTTCACTTTCTTTTGGTGATGGTCATCTGTATTGTGACGTATTTTTTTTAGGAAGCGTCAGGCTATGAGTTCTATGATGACTATTAGTTCTATGATGACTATGAGTTCTATGATGACTATGAGTTCTATGATGACTATGAGTTCTATGATGACTACGTTCCAACTCACCAAGACATTAGGTGTGATTTCGCCGAACACGTCAAGTTGAGGGATGCCAAACGATGGATCACATATCATGCTTACTTCTGTTTTCCTGCATTAGAAACGGACAAAATTGACCCTCTCTGACAATAGGCCTTCGTTTGTTTTGTGTTTTTCATTTCAGCCAGACAGTATTTTACTCCAAACATCGATTAATAAAAATGACAGTCAGCAAATCAAAACTCTCAAACATAGGTTTGTTGTTTTTAAGGGTTTTACGGCCCTTGCAACACATTTAGGTTATATCAGCGCCAGAAACATAAGAAGTAGGATAGTTTCAGGTTTGAAAATGTTCGACAAGCTGGGGGTCATTTTTATCGATCGACATTTGAAAAATGAATTTTTAAAAGTGGTTTCTTAGAATACGGCACTGCGTGAAACATCTAATGCGACATTTTGAAAAAGTGTTTTAGAAGCCAAGGCAAAATTTGCTGTCGCTGACAAAACATCTCGGTTTTCTTCATTGTGGTCAGAAAACTTTAACTTCCATATCGATAAAATGAAATTAGCTCGAAGTTGTCAAAAATCTTAAGCCCGAATAGAAGCCTCTGGTTTACGACTTTTTGACGAATTGGAGGTAATCTAGAGGTATCGAATTATGAACAATTTTCTGGCCAAAATGGAAAATGGAGGTTTTGTGCGTATAGGGCAGAGATTTCAGTCCTAGAGATTTTTGCTATTTTTCAAAATTTGAAAAAAAAATGTATTAAAAATGACAATGTGCGTAGATATTTTTATTCAACCACCATTCATACGTAAAAATAAAAATAATACGCCTATAATTTGTCTCAGAAAAATGCAATGAATAGGCATGGGGTAAAAGTAACCCGGGTGTGTCACTCTTTGACGATGTGAATCAAATAACTGTACAGTGACAGGTGTTGCAACAAATTCAAGCAATGTTAAACTTGGTCTGTGACCGAACGGATTATAAATATGTGTATAATTCTTGCCTCGGTGTTGTGTTCTTGCGAAAGGCAAGATACCTCTTAACCCTCTCCTTACCAGCCATTTTCAAGTTTTCCCCCAAAACTTCACACCCAACTAACACAAAATAGATTTTTTGATCACTCAGACACAATAGCAGTAAAATTCTTGCGAGACATAATTTCTTTAGCAAAGCATGTTCTACAACACACTGTTCATTTTCTTTAAATTTTATGATGTACGAAATAAATTTGAATAAGAAAAATGTTGGTTGTATCGTAACGAATGTGACGATTTTCCAATTGTTGATATGGAGAGGGTTAACCTTATCTTGCCCGACGTCGTGAATATGGATGTTGATAATGACAGTTTGTGTAAGAGAAAAAAGTAATATAAAAAAGACAGTTAATATAAGGCATCGTGAAATGTATTGAATTGATATTTGGCTCTTCAAGATTTGCAAAGGGGGGGGGGGAGGGGATAACTTAAGCATTGCAAAGCGTATTGAAGTTGGAAAATCCTTGAAAATACGATATATTTACACACACACACACACACACACACACACACACACATATATATATATATATATATATATATATGTATATATATATATAGTTTTTTCCCCCAACAAACTGTCGCTTGCATTGCAGTTATTAATCACATTTAACATAGAGTCCAGCTTGACTTAAGTCCTAGAAAGGACACATTTTTGAGTCGACAATCGTCGCCACCAGATAACGTTTCATACCAAAATCTTTACAACTGCCACAACTTCCAATCTTACTTGCCGTCAGTATTGCTATACGTCAACACAGGGTAGAAGCCGTTAAAGGTCCAATATACAGACTTTTGGCTGGCAAGACGGTTGAAGGAGCCGCTGAAATCCTTTTGGCAAATCTGAAAATTATCCATGAATAATATAATATTGACTCAATTTACAGTTTATTTTGTCACAGCCAATCATTTGACAGAAATCTATTTCACTATTTTATTTTCATTATTCAGATAGACAAAGCTACGAAGTTTAAAATGTGCATTTTGAAAGGTTGACAAACGATAGGATGTACATGAAGTAAAGCTCAATGCGTTTAACATGTGTTCACTCAGATGGGATATTTAAATCACGTGAAAACACAGTTGAGAATATGTCTATCTACCCCCCAGTAGGTACTTTGAATGAATACTGGATTTCTATTAAAGAAAGTTCGATTATTAAAGATTGACCAGCCTGTTTTGATGAAACAAGTTGCGTCCAAACAACCCTGCTTATGTGTGTAGACCTTTTTTCCAGATCAACAACAGTGTACCTCATTTTTTACCACAGAACCTCCAATCGTGTCAGATATTCTTGAGCGTATCAGATGTGCCATGACATATTTCTTTCTTTGTGCAGCTATCTAATAGGCAATAGGCACTCAAACGTATCTGCCATGTAAACAATACAAATGGATGTTGAAGATTTTTGGTGTGATCCACCCACAAATAAATACTGTGAGCTGAAAGTGAGACTGAAACAGGTCAATGGCTGGACTTACCGCCGCTTTGGAACATCCCGATAAAGAAAATGCGAAGCACGGGTTGAATGCATAGGTGGCACCATCATATGACAACGCATCAGGAAACCTGGAAAAAAGACATGTCCATCCATGGCCTCAAAACGGTATTATATCGGGGTGATCCGACGTGCACTAATTTCCAGGTCTGATAATCCGCATTGTTATGGGCTCATTGTTGTAATGGAAATAATCTCAAACTAACGCATAATATCTTCCATTACAACAATATTAAAACAAATCCATAATTGCGTTTGGTTGTCAGACCTGCATTAGTGAACGCTAGGGGAGCCAAATTTCAAAATTGTAAACAGGAAAAAATTCAGACATACTTAAAAAATATGAAAAAAAGACTACATTCACTCATCTCAATGAGCAGGTCAATGAGATATAAAATGACAATTGACTTTCATAACTTAGTCCTAAAAGTCAATTTTAGTCAATCTAATTCATCACGGCACAATACCAATTAGTGGCGATGGGTAACATATCAAAATACTTTTAGAAAAGGAAAAATAATAACAAAGCATTGAAATAACAATGATCATGAAATTTATAAAGCGCAAATCTCCGCCTAACGTGTTCAATGGCGCTTTACAAGACATTGGTGTTAAGAGAATTTTAAGAAAATTAAGTGTTACAATTTTAAGAAAAATAAATGTTACAATTTTAAGAAAAATAAATGTGTTACAATTTTAAGAGAATAAATATTACAATTTTATGAAAATTAAATGTTACAACTAGATATAGGCGATCTGTTCAATTATACTGATACCAATGAAATATAAAGAAAGTGATTTTGAAATAATAAGGAAATGTTAATCTAAAATATTCTATTTCCAGTCTAGATTTGAAATACTCAATAGTATGATCGCTTCTGGTAAAGGCTGAGAGAGAATATTCCAGGTTGATAATGCCACAAAGTAAAATGCACGTTGCGGATATTTGTTTTAGACATGTTTCTTTCTAAAGTGCGGCTATGTGGTCTAGTGGTATGACACTCGCTTTCGGATCGGAAGGTCCTGGGTTCAAGCCTCGCTCGGCGCATAGTTGAGTCCTTGGAGAAGGCTCTTTACTCACATCCTCTCACCGTACTCAGGTGTAAAATGAGTACCTGGCCGTTAACAGCGTTGTCTCTGTCCCAAAAAATTGTAATATCGCCTGACAGGCGTCATGTCTCGTCCTACATGTTATGTGTTGCTGTTGGCCAGGGACCCCTTGTAAAGTGCGTTGAGCACGTTTAGTGGATATTGCGCCATATAAAAGCTCAAGTTTAAAAAAAAAAAATTTTTTTAAAATGGTGTGTTGTGGGGAGCGGTGAGCCCGAGGTGGCCTGTATTAATGATAGTAGGTATAGTGGTGCCAGAGACATCGAAATATAGAGACGATAAACTTCTGATGTGGCAATAGGGTTTTAATAGCAGAAGATGCGCATCTTTGTCGGATTGTGTCAAGTCGGTAAACATCCTCTCGCTCATACTAATTATATCTAATACAATCGAAAATTGGCACCGGTTTTCGCAGCTTTCTATAATATTCAGTTGGGTGATTTCTTCTCACTAAATTCTCTCAGACTATACACTTTTTGTGTATTTGTGCGATTAATATAGCCGACAGAAAAGGTGTATATTTTATTTAAACACATAGCATCAATTCTCAAATGCCAACCCTACCAACTTGACACTGAACAACACTTATATACGGCCCTAAGTTTCATGACTATATTTTCATTTTAGTCCCATGTGGTGCTAAGCCATGTATAGATAGTATGCAGATGACGTCACTCAGGCCTTTGTTATTGTTTTGCCATCCGCGTTTGTGAGTTGTTCTCACTAAACTGTATTAACCAGACTATAAAAGTTCATGGTTACACAGAGTTTGTGTGTTGGTCCGTTATACTTCCGGATGGCAATGTTGTGAACTCCTTGGCCAAGCGCATTCTATCTATACAGTTATTGAAAATTATACAAGCCACCTCGAACTCAACCCTCCTCTCGACAGGCAACGCACGCAGCTGTTTCAAAATACCTAAATAAGAACACTATTAAAGGTTTTGAAATCAGACCAAAATCGATCTGGCATAATATCATTTTGTGGTGTTGGGTCACTTTTTTCGATTTCATATTATTCAAAAGAATGAATGCGAGTCACAATCAACATCGTTTGTTATGATTCCTTACTTTTAATGGATGTTTTACAATTGAACTCTTGCATACACAACAATCAAAGCAATTCTGGCCATGTCAATATTCCAATGACAATATAATTGCTCAAATAACATGTCGTTCGATCGTTTGATAAAAAAAAACAAGAGAGACAAAATATTTTTGTTACGCAGCATGCTCTTTGTTTGCATAAATTAACTCTTATTGATTAGTATCCGTTCGTCGTTTTAAATAAGATAATTAGAGAAAGAAAATACCTTTTATGAAATCCCAAGGACATATGTCATTAAGATCATTCTAGAAAAAATGACCAAAATAACCCAAAGCGTTAGCCGCAGTGCAGCCTCACATAATCGGCAATATGGACAAAATATATTGCTCCAGAAAATAAGAAACCAGCAGCGGGACTCCAAACTAGAATATTATCATAATCATCTTCTCATTCTCAAACTCGACCTTCTTCTCCTTCCTCCTTCTCCTCCTCCTCCTCCTCCTCCCCCTCCTCCTCTTCTTCTTCTTCTTCTTCTTCTTCTTCTTCTTCTTCTTCTTCTTCTTCTTCTTCTTCTTCTTCTTCTTCTTCTTCTTCTTCTTCTTCTTATTATTATTATTATTATTATTATTATTATTATTATTATTATTATTATCATTATCAACATCATGATGATGATTTTTGATAAATCATTTCTAATCATAGACTGGCCAACGGGGTCTGTAAGTAAGCTACGTTGTCATCTAATTACTTACCTCGGGGTACCATCCCGATTACCCACACTGCTAATATCCAACACTCCGCTGCCATCTGAAAATGTACAACGACAGGGATCATCTCCGTCACAGCTCAATATCTGACCGCTTACCGTTTCTATCACATGCTGAAAAATGCAGCAAACCGAAACAAATCCGAGAATAATTTTTGTACAATGAGGATACATTTTGTGCAGTTTTATTTTTCTTCTTTAGAAGTTTATAAGAACATTCTTCGAGAGAATATTTATAGATAATCGTTCTCAAAGCATAACAACCGCGGTAGTCCAAATTAGAACATTCTCTTATTTTGTCATTTTGTTGTCGGACACTGTTCAAGATTATCGTTCCATTATTCCGTAGTCTTGTTACTTGGGGATCATCGAATGTAGGACATTCCAATTTTGAATTCGAATGCCTGGTGTGTAAGTAATAATAAAGATGACGATGATGATGATGATGATGATGATGATGATGATGATGATGGTGATGATGATGATGATGATGATGATGATGATTGTGATGGAAAGTCAACATGGTATTTCCCATAACTTACGATGGCAGCAGCCATCTGTTAAAATGGTGGACAACGAAATTATATCCTGTGTCGAGTATGACACTGCACACCTATGTGCGAGAAAAACCATAATCCACAGGTGTTACTAATGCTCGCTGGACACAGGACAATGTAAATTGATGAAATGTTAACATCTGAGACATGCTCATCACCACTCCTTACAATAGCTTCGAAACAGAGACGCCTGTGGGTCGAGCAGAGGTTCGCTTGAACCTTATAAAACCCGTACATTGAAACGAATCATTCTTTTAAAAAAATAACACTCCCAGGATAGGACTTTTCCATTTATTCTATTAGTGGTGTACAATTCAAAAAGGGGTGAGTGAAGACACTGATTTAATTTTTTTTATATTTTGTGATCTACACACTACGTATCAACAGTATTATCTGCCTACTCTTCCTATACCCTATGCTTGTATTATTATGACTTTGATATGCATTGTATAATTATGGCTTGGATATATGTAATTTGATCATACATTACAATATCTAGACTAGTGTAGTCTTGTAAAGTCATGAGGCCTGCGTAACTATCATTTGTTTGCATGTTATAGGGGCGATAACATTATTTATTTTACTTAAAACATTCATGAGGCAACACTTATAACGCTCACGCGGTAGACTGTTTTACTATAATATTATTAGGCTTGTTTTGACATTTGTACCATTTGAACTTGTTTACTAGATCTGACTTTAGATTAGCCTTAAAGCAAACATTATCCTTACCATAAGATTAGGACTTCACTACTAGTAAATATAATGTATACGTATTTATCAAAATGTACCACTGTCTGGGGGACACAATCCCCGCAGACAGGCCAAGGAAGTTTAACACGGAGAAATCTGACGCCATGTATATATTTATCATATCAAACCAGATTTCAATCCATTCATATGCTGGAATATGAAGAGGAATTCCAGCCTGACATCATTGCATCAGCCCGACACCAAGCCTTAAAGACCAGAGAAACAGCCAGACCGGATAAGAACCTCGGTTTCCACAAGATAAGTTCTTCACAAAAAACAAACAGATATACAAATACTTGGGTATGGTTAAGTGCTCAATGATGTCATAAAACAATAATCTGTAAATACGTAGGTACATTAATACTTATAAAACAGAAGAAACATTGATTGTCAAATATAAGTGGGACTGAAACTGTTGTTTTTTTTATTATTATTCATTACTTATTTTATTGTTAAAGTTATATTCTTAGACAGCTATACGGGCCATTATTGCTAATTATTATTATCATTTATTATGTAACGACGAAATCATAGGATTTGCATACCCCTATTATATAAAACTAAAGTAATAGTGTGATTTTACGGATGTAGAAGATGACTGCCCATGTAAAACTCTCGAGTGGTCGGAGCATTATCACTTAATTTTCTATAAATTAACATTTAATCTCCATCTTAAACCACGTATTACAATGATTTTAATATAGATAAATAATAATGATAATGATGATGATGATGATGATGATGATGATGATGATGATACTTCTACTACTACTGCTTCTACTACTACTACTACTACTACTACTACTACTACTACTACTACTACTACTACTACTACCTACTACTACCATACTACTATACTACTACTACTACTAAACTACTACTACTACTACTACTACTACTACTACTACTACTACTACTACTACTACTACTACTACTACTACTACTACTACTACTACACTACTACTACTACTACTAACTACTACTACTAACTACTACTAACTACTACTACTACTGCTACTAACTACTACTACTACTACTACTACTACACTACACTACTACTAACTACAACTACTACTACTACACTATATAATAATAATAATAAATAATAATAATAATAATAATAATAAAAACAAGAACACCAATAATCATTAACTTTCTCCCTGTCCTGCTTTTAGATTCTCCAATAATTCATATTGTCACCGCATAAAGGTACTTAATATTTAACGTCTTGGAGCATATCCACAAAGGTAGTAAGTACTACGACACCAGCTTTAAATTATAACTGTACAACAGAGTAATATGGATTTGAAAACACGATTAATTTGTTGCCAATTTATCTTTTTTAACCAGTTAACTGCCGTAGTCTGGAAAAAAAAACCCTTCTTAAAAATTTGGCCAGAAAACTCGTCCTTCAAATATCGATCGATTTAAGTGACACTTATCTTATCTTGGCAAAAACTCTCAAACCTGGGACTTTGCGAAGTTGAGAGTTTTTGTCAAGGATCATGCGAAGTCCCAAGTTATTGCCAAGATGAGGGTCATTTAAATCGATCGATATTTGAAGGACGAGTTTTCAGGGCAGGTTTTAAATATCTACTATTTTTTTCCAAGTGTACGACATTTAACCAGTTAAAACTCTTCCTATTGAAATTCACAAAAGATAATCGATTTCCCACCGAAGTTTGGCGATTTTGTTTAGATGTAACTTTCTAGACAATTCGAGGAATTTAATGTAAGTGTGCAGTTATAACAATTAATTTGTCAACTTTGCACTCTGCAATGGAGTGACGGTTCAACTTTACAACTCGTGACTGGTATCCTCTTGACCATGATAACTGTAGATAGCCAATGGCCATTTCATCAATATTATCACTTGATTTTAATGTTATCGATATACACATTGTCATTATTAAAGTAGTGAGAGCATTGCGATAACAAATTAATGGACTGGCAACACTTTGCGTTGAGCTCTTTAATGAGTACAATATTGACGTATTTAAATTCTATAATCAGCACACCTTTCTTCTGCTTTATTGTATCTGAGGGGCTTGAGTTTACCTGGGTAACCAAAAATAAATAAATAATAAAATCGTAGTCTTCCAGAGTTATCAGGCCCATCAGGATTTCTATAGCGTGAAACTGACGTTACCAATTGGATTCAATAGTCTGATGTCACGTCGCCCAGCAACGGCGGCCGTCGTGGTTCTAAACAAAGAAAATCGGTACTTTTTATTCTTCATGCTGGCTAGAAATTTTCATATGTCTTGTGATCAGAATGTGTAAAAGTCAAAACATGATCAGATTTATAATGTTTTTTTTTCCCTCTGGATACGCTTTTATGCTCGTCGGAGAAAGATTTCATAAGGTCGTTCGCCATTGTTCCAATAGTTTAGAGCCAGTTATCAAGTTTCCATGCGTCATTACGGGGGAAGTGACGTTTCGACTGTTGAAGCGTATTGCTTTCTATGCTTTAGATTGATCGGTAATCTATCGCAAAGTACTTTCCGCTAGATTTAACAGAACCAGAAAGCCAATCACTGCTGGGTGGACAAGGTGCTCAGGAAAAAAAACAACTCGACTGCACCCGTGATCGATCTCGGTCCCTTTGCACTTGAATCGATTGCTCCACCAACTGAGCTTTCAGGACTAACACTTCAACCACGTTCTTATAATCTCAAGCTATGTTGAAGCATACTACAATGCTCCGTCAATCGATTAAAACCTAATTTCCTATCCATAAAACGCATTATTTTTCCGTTATGTGTACTTATTCAGCAGAAACCAGTGGGAGAGGAAATAGGAAGAAGACGATGGAGGTGGATTGGACACATGCTTAGAAAGAACGACTCCACTATAAATAAGAAAGTATTGGACTGGAACCCTCAGGGCAGAAGATCAAGGGGAAGGCCACGAGGAACATGGAGAAGAATTAAAGAAGCTGATATACAGAGAAGTGGTAAGACGTGGAATGAGATTAAAAAGATAGCTCAGGATAGAGAAGGATGGAAACTGTTTGTCTGTGGCCTATCCCCTGACCCAGGGTGAAAAAGGCAATGATGATGATGATGATGTGTACGTATTACTTGTGCGGCTATGTGGTCTTGTGGTACGTATAACACTCGCCTTCGGATCGGAAGGTCCTGGGATCGATTCCTGCTCTGAGCGGCGCACGATTGAGTCCTTGAAAAAGGCTCTTTACTGATACTCTCACCGTACTCAGGTGTAAAATAAGTACTTGGCCGTTGATAGCATTTATCTACCGGAAAACAATGTGATATCGCCTAACGAGCGTCATGTCTTGTCCGACATGTTATGTGTTGCTATTGGTTAATTACCCCATGTGAAGCGTGTTGTGCACGTTTAGTGGATATTGCTCTATATAAAAGCTCAAGTTTGTAAAAAATTAATCAGGACTCATACATCTATTATTATTATTATTATTATTATTATTATTATTATTATTATTATTATTATTATTATTATTATTATTATTATTATTATTATTATTAATATTATTATTATTATTATTATTATTATTATTATTATTATTTTATTATTATTATTATTATTATTTTATTAATTTTATTATATTATCGTTATCATTTAATATAATATAATAATAATAATAATAATAATAATAATAATAATAATAATAATAATAATAATAATAATAATAATAATAATAATAATAATAATAATGATGATGATGATGATGATGATGATGATGATTATGATGATGATACTGATAATAATAATAATAATAATAATAATAATAATAATAATATAATAATAATAATAATAATAATAATAATAATTATTATTATTATTATTATTATTATTATTATCATTATTATATTTATTATGATTGTTATTATTTCTCACAAGGGGAATTAACAACACGATATGGCATTTCCCAGCTGACACGCAATTAAGGCCTCGTGGACAAAGACGACACTTCATACTTATAGATAGTATGCGGTTGGCTAAGAAGCTCATAACATTGCCATCCGGAAGTATAACGGACCAACACACAAAACTGTGTGTATCCATGAACGTTTATAGTCGGGTTAATACAGTTCAGTGAGCATTACTCATAAACGCGGATGGCAAAAAAAAAAAACAATAACAAAGACCTGAGTGACGTCATCTTCGAACTATCTATATACTTGAAAAACGCTCAAACTACGCCAATATAAGACAACTAAAATTAAGTGCGAACATCTGGCAGACACACCAACTACCCGACCTTCAAAACAAAGGATCAAATAGGAATTAACAGGACACTCTAGCTTATAGATAGTTCGAAGATGACGTCACTCAGGTCTTTGTTGTTGTTTTTTGCCATCCGCGTTTATGAGTATTGCTCACTAAACTGTATTATTAACCTGACTATAAACGTTCATGGATACACACAGTTTTGTATGTTGGTCCGTTATACTTCCGGATGGCAATGTTATGAGCTTCTTAGCCAAGCGCATACTATCTATATATAAACTGCCACTTACAACCAGACAATCTCTCCAACAAAAATATCGTCAACAACAGACTTGTTTATCTTGATTAGGTGGTACTATTATTCATCAATAAGGGGTGAGTGGATTACATTGAGTTAACTTTCTTAAATTTCATTCTATTCTATAGTCTGTATCATCAGTTTTTTCTGCATACTTTTACGTCTCTATTCCTATGATGTTGATATGCATGATATCATTATGCTTTGGCTACATGCAATGTGAACATATATATTTTTAATACCATGGTTTAGCTAGATGTTATCTAGCGCAGGCCGGTAGTCCTTGAGGCCAGAGTACCAATCAGTTATTTATTTCAAGCTTTCTGGGCGTGAACCTGATATATATATATATATATATATATATATATATATATATATATATATATATATATATATATATGACACCCGCTCCATTAATGCGGTATTTTTCCGAAGATACAGATGAATATGAATTGAAAGCCAACACTAATTAGGACTACAAAGTCATTTTAGGGGGTTAAAAATTACATCTAATCTCACTAACCCCCCCCCCCCCATTAAATTGACTATTGATATAAATTTTAAGGCTTAACATTCAATTTTAAGTGTCAGGCTCTTTCCAAATAAATGTAAGGCTGGATAGCTTGGTCATAAAAGTTTTTCATGTTCACAGACTGTCTAATCAAAATCTAGAACTGCTTAAATGAGCTAATAAGATGGAGACAAAGATAAAGTGAGTAAATGTGACTCATATATAAGGGAACAACACAAGACAAACGACGTTTCGGCCTTTGGCCTTCTTCAAGTAAACACGATATATGTTACATGTATTAGATTGTCATAATAGGTAAGAATATGTGTGTGTATGTGTTTGTGTGTGTGTGTGTGTGCGTGCAAGGGAAGAGAGGGAGGGAGAGAGAGAGAGAGAGAGAGAGAGAGAGAGAGAGAGAGAGAGAGAGAGGGGGGGGGAAGGGCGACAATGACAAAATGTCTCCGTCAATCTCTCTCTCTCTCTCTCTCTCTCTCTCTCTCTCTCTCTCTCTCTCTCTGTCTCTCTCTCTCTCTCTCATTCAAATTCAAGACTTCTGTGATTTATTTAAATTTAAACTGGATAAATAAAATTGGTACTATCTAGGCTAATATGTTTACCAATAAATACTGGAATCAGTTTTTTTTAAAAAACGTCTTCAATATTAATACACACAAACTCGCAAGATAGTTTGAGAAATGTCATATTGCGGGAAAGTCAAAACTGTAAAAAGTTCAGTTCAAAACATTTGAAAATATTCTAGTTTTAATTAACGTCACTTATACAATTTTAAAAATCGATCTGGCATAGCATATCGTGCATAGAGCAATTATCCCGTTGACTGGCGTACTCTGGAAAAACGTGTGTTTAAAAATTTGCCCAGAAGGCTCGTCCTTTAAATATTAATCGATTTAAATTACGATAATCTTGACAAATACTCTCAACCCTGAGACTTCGCAAATTCTTAGGTTTAAGAGTTTCTGCCAAGATGAGGGTCATTTAATTCTATCAATATTGGAAGGACCAGTTTTCTGCCACATTTTTAAATACGAGTTTTTCCAGAGCACGACAGCCAACTAGTACAAAATGATTTGAAGATAACTCTCTCACTTATTCAATGCACGGACAGTGAAGCAAAAAGTACCCAAAAGAATTTTACGCGTAGAACAGGGAGAACCTGTTTTGTACAAAATCAACATTGAATTTCAAGTTTACTGATGTTCTGACATTTAAGTGGATATAATATACGATATATAATATATTATACATATATAGACTTAGAAAAATTGAACATGTGTAACATTAAGACGGTTCCCATCATGTTTTTTATTAGTTTGCTTTTCGTTTGTTTCCTGACATCAGAAATCCTAGCAAATACTGGCAATCATTGGAGAAAATTGCACAAAGAAAACGATGGCATACGGTTTGACCTCCACACGATTGGTAACAGTTGGAGATCGCCCACTATTTTGGGGTGTATCTCAAAATGTTTGAGTCGTTTTCGAGATTGTTTGGTTGTCGGTTTTAATGATAAAACTGGAGAATGCAGGACTGGAGATTTGGTGACGAGATATCAGCAAGAGTTTATAACTCCAAACGACGGATTTTCGTACTTTACAAAACAGACTGGATTGTGTGAAGAAGGTTTTGGATATTCTCTAAAGGTTTACGGGAACACTAAAATATGCATCTTTCACTCATTGGATCATGTGAATAACGAAGTGGCTACAAAATCGTGTTGGTCCAGATGGGGCCAGTTGTACACTTCTAAAACTTCAGATAAATTTGAGATTTTGAAAGCGGTGGTTGATAAATTTGAGGAAAACATTTGGGTTGGACTTGAGGATATCTTTAAAAACAGGACGTTTTACTGGACGGATGGTGAGCCCTACAAGTCTGGAGTTCATCACAATGGTTGGAAGAGTGGTCAACCAGAGGACGACGCCACACAATATTGCACGATCATACCCAGTCAAACAGGAAAATACCATGACGCTTATTGTTCTGATTCATATACCTACATGTGTGAAATGGAAATAAGGATAAAATAGATTGTGAAGGACAATTCTCACTGAATACGTAGTTTATTTTGTGATTTAAATCCGTCACAGTTTTTATTTCGTGTCTTGTGCGGCAATGTGGTCTTGTGGTATGGCACTCTCTGGGTTTGCGTCCCGCTCTGAGCAGCGCATAGCTGAGTCCTTGAAAAAGACACTTTACTCCAATTCTCTCACCATTCTCATGTGTAAAATTAAAATGAGTACCTATCCGTTAACAGCGTTGATTCCTTCGGGAAAAATGTAATATCGCCTAACATGTCTCATGACTCGTCCTATATGTTAAGTGTTGCTATTGGCTAGCGACTCCTTGAAAAGCATTTTGAGCTCATAATATAGAGGACATTGCGCTATAGAAACATTAATTATGAAAATTAAAGAGTATAGAGAACTACCATATCTAAATAAAGAATAAAAAGATCATGATGTAATGGAACCAAATTTGAGCCCAATGTATAATTCTATTTATTTCTCACCAATTTATTGATCTAGTTGTCCCACCTTTAACACATTATTTTTAATTGGAATGCTTTCTGTCTACATAAATTTTACAGGGTGTAGGAGTAGGAAGGGGGGGGGGGTTCTAATTTTGAGTTCGCGATAATTGATTATGAAATGGGAACGGCTATTTCTTAAATCAAAATACCAATCATATTTTTACTAATTTATCTTCCTATCATCATTCACTAACTTACTCATGGTAATTATCATGTTTTGAGAGCAATTATAAAAGATGTTATAATGATACTCACGCCAACTGTATGCATGGCTAACCTCTATTCCACATAAAACTGTACTTGCATTTGGCAATTGATCAATGTTACTAATCAATATTACTGCAAAACTAAAAGGAATTGTTTTGTTTTTCACATTGAATTCAAAATCAAGTCTTGAATTCTAAGTAAACATAAAGATTATAAAAACCAAGGAAAACAGATCATGGATTACTTTAAGAAGTTTACCGTCGTATTTTTCATTATTTGGCTTATTGTTTGTTACCTGAAACCAGAAATCCTAGCAAGTGCTGGAAATCATTGGAGAAAATTGCTCCAAGAAGATGATGACATAAGGTTTGACCTCAGAACACTTGGTGACAGTTGGAGATCCCCCACTATTTTGGGATGTATTTCAGAATGTTTGAGTCGGTTCGAAAATTGTCTGGTTGTCCGTTTTAGCTCTGTATCTGGAGAATGTATTGCTGGAGATTTGGTGACGAGACATCAGGAAATGTTTGTAACTCCAAACGACGGATTTTCGTACTTTACAAAACAGACTGGATTGTGTGAAGAAGGTTTTGGATATTCTCTAAAGGTTTACGGGAACACTAAAATATGCATCTTTCACTCATTGGATCATGTGAATAACGAAGTGGCTACAAAATCATGTTGGTCCAGATGGGGCCAGTTGTATACTTCTAAAACTTCAGACAAATTTGAGATTTTGAAAGCGGAGGTTGATAAATTTGAGGTAAACATCAGGGTTGGACTTGAGGATATCTATAAAAACAGGACGTTTTACTGGACGGATGGTGAGCCCTACAAGTCTGGAGTTCATCACAATGGTTGGAAGAGTGGTCAACCAGAGGACGGGGCCACACAATATTGCGCAAACATTGCTAAAACAACACGAAAACTTCATGACTCTTATTGTTATTTTACCACGAGTTACATGTGTGAGGTGGACATTAAAGAATAGATCTAGATATTTTTACGGATTATATCTACTTATCGGTGGCATTTGATGATGCTATCTGTCTATATCTTACAGCACGGAACTGCTTTTATTTTGAGTTTAAATTAATTGATTATGCAATAAGAAATTCGTTTTACTAAGATAATTAGAGAGGTTTCTCACATGAGCCAAATTAACCCTGGAGGTCAAACCCATAAGGAATTGCAATTCAAGGAAAATCACAAGGCTTTTCTTCATTTCTGAATAGATTTGTTTATGAGAACACTCGCCCTTTTAAAAACTCCACAGTGAAAATGTGATTAAATAATGTAATTCGGTATTCTCTCGAGATGGTCCAGATTCCGAAAATTGAAATAGAATGAAAGCTGCCAGAATTTTAAAAATTGAGAAACAAGAATATGGGGAAACTATATTCATTCCTTGAAATGATACATTTTGACTAAAATTAAACGAAGTGATTCATAGTCATTTTCAGTATTTAATAGTAATAATACTACATACTAATGATGTTGCTACAACAACAACAACAACACCAACTACTACTACTACTACTACTACTACTACTACTACTACTACTACTACTACTACTACTACTACTACTACTACCATTATTATATTATTATTATTATTATTATTATTATTATTATTATTATTATTATTATTATTGCTAATTATTATTATTATTATTATTATTATTATTATTATTATTATTATTATTATTGCTAATAATAATAATAATAATAATAATAATAATAATAATAATAATAATAATAATAATAATAAATAATAATAATAATAATAATAATAATAATAATAATAATAATAATAATAATACATCTTTATTGTCCAGGAATGTGGCAATTTCATTTACTCACACATAATATAACTTTACATGATGAGGATGATACATACAAAGAGGAAATACATCATATAGACATTCCTCCTCCTCCCACCCACCCACCCTCTCTCTCTCTCGCTCTCTCTCTCTCTCTCTCTCCCCCCCCCCCCCCTCCTCTCTCTCTCTCTCTCTCTCTCTCTCTCTCTCTCTATATATTATATATATATATATATATATATATATAATATATATATATATATATATATATCTTCCACTCTTTTTCTCTAATTGTACGTGCACCGACATAATACTTGATTGAGACTAGGTAGGGACGAGACGTCACAATCAATTTTATAGGCGAAGAAAATCGGTTTTCTCCGACTTATCTACCGGCTTGATAAATAGCATTCCAGAGCCAGCGGGCCCATCGAACCGGAGTTTATCCATGTCTCCTTAGCGTGAAACGGACAATAGTAATTGCTTGTTATCCTTTGGATATGATGTTGGTCTATCGCAAAGTACATTCCGTCAGATTAACAGAACCAGCTACCCTATGCCTGCTGTATGGACATTATTGCGTTCATCAAATATCAATAACTGCAAATTCTATGCGTACCTAGGTTTTCTCCCTTTTGAGACAAACTTCTGTAGTCAATTGTTTTTCTCTGTCGTTTCATTACACACTTTCTCGACGATAAACATAATATCATAAACCTAATAGAGAAAAAAAAGTATGATGTCAAAAAGACTGGTTCCAATCTCATTGGGAGTGTATAACCCCTCTTCCGGAGGAGTGGATAAACACCTTGTGTTGATTTTTCTGTTTTCTAGTCTGAATATATGCTGGTCATCACTAAAGCCCATCCACCTTCGCTCTTTTATGTCCCGTAATCCTAAGACTCCGCTTATACATCCTGCTATTTAAATAGTTATAACACATTCACTATGTAATCTATTCCCTATAATTACTCCAAAGGAATGATTACATATACACTTCCAATGATTTTGGAACCCTAAAAGTAGAAGGTGTGACGTCAAAACTTCTCTGCCCTATTGTAAATACACATTTTATATTGAATACAAATTATTTAATCTTTTAATTGTCTATATTATGGTCAGTGTTAAAATATTATAAAAGTTCTGATTATAAATATCATGATGTTCTTTTGATTAAACAAACAAAACAACAAAAAACAAAAAAAATATTGAAACAACCAAAAAAAAACAAAAAAAACAAAAACAAATAAAAAAACAACCTATTATGTGAATGTGTTAATTATTATTCACGACAAATAATTAATGATGTATGTGAACTACCTTACTATTTCCCCACTTTTTAAAGACCCCCCCCCCCCCCTCTTTAAGCTAAATTGAAACGCAAAATTTCTTTTCACTACAAATCGACGCATGCACAAATTGAATTTACTTGACAACAAAATGAAGTTTAATCACAATTAAATATTTGGGTCAAAGAGAGATTCTTGGAGAAACCATCCTCAATTTCTCAAAACTGGAGAGAAAAAACAACAAATTTTTATTTGATGCACTTTTAAAAAATTAATTTCAAGTTATTTTGTCATTTAAGCGTATTATATTGAAGAGGCCATTTAGTATCTTCAACATCCCCCCACCATTTTGAAAAAATTAAAGATTATTTATTAATTCTAGAACCTCATTTTGGCTCTATTATTTTCTAGTGATTAAACAGCACTTTGATGTCAACTTAACTAAATCCCTGCGTGTTTCAATTGGTACCGAAAAGAAAGTTTGCTTTTCATTTTCATTACCTTATTGGCATTGGAAGGAAATATTAGAAATATTGGATCATCGACATGAGGAGCCGGTAGCTCACCTGGTAGAGCACTCGCTCCAGACGAAAACGAACCGCAATCGATCCTGTGTGAGGTGGAGATTTTTTTTTTTAAAACACCCTTACTAGTTGTCCATCAAAAAGTAGGTGATTAGCTAGGCCAGTTATATCTGGCGGAAAGTACTTTTCAACAGACTAGTGTCCTATTCAAATGGTCTTATGACTCTGCATGACCGAAGAATTCTTCGTTTGTATTAGTTTTAAATCAGAATGACTCACAGTTTGCAGAATGTTAGTCTCACTCTTTTAAAAGAATCATGATTTTTGTTGTACTCCCACTTTTCTATCCTACCAAAAACATAAAAACAAAAAAAAGACAACTCAAATCTCAAATAATGTCGAAATCTGAAACGGCACGATGAGTTGTGTTGAATTGATGTCAAGCAACTTAAACTGATGGGTGACAATGAATGACCGCTTGCTGAGAATTGTGTGACTCAGCCACTGAGTTTTAAAAGTCACCATCCACGCTGTTAATTGTTTCCATTGGTCACGGTCCTGGGCCATTGTTTTGAGGCTGTCAAGATCTTTTTGTGACTTTAGCAGTTTTTCTTAGTTCTTCAGGCCTCACTTGAATTCAGAAATTTCTTATAAGTAGAGAGAGCCTCATTAAGGGTAGTGACTATTGATGTTAGTGGTCTCCCTAAGCGTTTGTTGTCATGTAGGAAATATTCTGCCATTGCAGTTTGGGCTGGGATGTAATCTTCTCGACGTAAGATGTGATCAAATAGCTTCCCCGGCTGTTCTTTTATTATTGTACTCAGACGTTGGACCCTGGTTCTTTCATAGAGATCAGTATTTGCAATGGCCTCTGGCCAATTACATTTCCTGTCCCATAATTGTTTTGTTTATTCACTTTAAGACTTGTGCGGCTATGTGGTCTAGTGGTATGACACTCGCTTTCGGATCGGAAGGTCTTGGGTTCGAGCCTCGCGCTCGGCGCATAGTTGAGTCCTTGGAAAAGGCTCTTTACTCAAATTCTCTCACCGTACTCAGGTGTAAAATGAGAACCTGACCGTTAACAGCGTTGTCTTTGTCCGAAAAATTGTAATATCGCCTAACAGGTGTCATGTCCCGTCCTACATGTTAAATGTTGCTGTTGTCGAGGGACCCCTTGTAAAGCGCTTTGAGCACATTTAGTGGATATTGTGCTATATAAAGCTCAATTATTTAATTTATTATTTAACAACGCCATTCTTACATATCTCGTCTTTAGTGTTCCATTCATCGCGTGGCTGATAAAGGGACAATGCGAAACGTCAGTAACATTTGTCTTCGGTTTAATAAATTGAAGCTTCCATTTAATTTCATATTGTTATTTATTTCTTCGAGCTTCAAGCAGCATTTTCATCACATGGCACGTAAAACATTAATGGCATCGATGATGGAGAATCCTTGGAAATGCTTTAACCAGTTAATTGTCACAATCTGGGAATAACATATATTTAAAAATTTGGCCAGAAAACTCGTCCTTCAAATATCGATCGATTTAAATGACCCTCGTCTTGGCAAAAACTCTCAAACCTGGGACTTCACCTCGAGATATTTTGACAATAATATGGAATTACTTTTGATCTAACGAAAATGAAATAACATTTTTCCAACCAAAATAAATGAAGGCATTTAGTAGTGTAAGTGTTTCTTTCACCATGATCTCTTGACGAAAGAAAACTGCCTTATTTGTTAGTAAAGATGCTAGAACAACGTGAAGCAAGGACAAAAACAATATCCAATAATTGTTTACAATATTAGGAAAAAAATGTTATGAATTAAATTTTTTCACATTAACAATATGTTTAATTCATGAGGATAAAATAAGATGAATAAATAAATTAGAGTCGTATTTTAAAAGGAAATTCCAATATGACAATTCTTTTTCTTCTTCTTCTTCTTCTTCTTCTTCTTCTTCTTCTTCTTCTCTTTCTTCTTCTTCTTCTTCTTCTTCTTCTTCTTCTTCTTCTTCTTCTTCTTCTTCTTCTTCTTCTTCTTCTTCGGCGTCGTCGCCATCATCATCTTCACCATCACCATCATCATCATCATCATCATCATCATCATCATCATCATCATCATCATCATCATCATCATCGTCCTCATAAGTATTACCTTCATCTCAACATACTCCTTTTCTCTTCCTCTTTCTCCTTCTCCTCTCTCAAATTCTATGATAGAGAATTGTCTAAGTCTATGCACTGCAATTTTAGAAATAGAAATTTAGAAAGAAAAGAACATGAAGGAAAAAAATTGTCGCTTCTACTCTCTTTTCTGTTGGTCACCATTTTAATAATATCAATTTCTTTTCCATTGTTACTTGGGGGCTGACTTACTTTGCTTTTTTTTTTTTAGAAAGCCTTAGCTCAGAGTTTTTCAACAGGTATCATCTCAAGATATTTCTTTCGTAAGATTTATAATGTACAACACAGTACAACAAGAGGTCTGCACTTATATGACCCAAAACAAATAATGATTATAAACAATGATATTATATAATTCTCGTTGTTATAAACACATCAAATTGAACACTAAAACGGAAACTTTTAAATATCAACTGATTTCAAACGAGATGCTGATGAAACTAATTAAAAATTAAAATTGAGCTTTAAATAGTGCAATATCCACTAAATGTGCTCAAAGCGCTTTACAAGGGGTCCCTGGTCAACAGCAACATTTAACATGTAGGACGGGACATGACGCCTGTTAAGCGATATTACAATTTTTTCGGGACAAAGACAACGCTGTTAATGGCCAGGTACTCATTTTACACCTGAGTACGGTGAGATAATGTGAGTAAATAGCCTTTTCCAAGGACT
>NC_088361.1:121322801-121337801 GCF_034508935.2 Berghia stephanieae
ATTGCTGGTAAGTATCTGTCCCAATCATCTGGTTTTTCTGCTGACACTTTTCTTAACATATTCTTTAGAGTGCCATTAAATCTTTCACAAAGACCATTTGCTTGGGGGTGGTAGGGAGTTGTGAATGAGTGTTGGATTCCCATGAGTTTCATGGTTTCATGCATCATATGTGATGTAAATTGGGGTCCATTGTCCGACAGTATCTCATTTGGTATGCCTATTCTAGTAAAAATTGTCATCAATGCTTCAGCGATGTGATCCGATGTAGTTGATTTCAATGCTATCGCTTCTGGCCACCTGGTTGCGTAATCGACTAGTATTAGTATGTGTGTATGGTGTCTATCTGATTTTGTTAAAGGGCCTATAATGTCAATTGCAACTTTTTGAAAAACTTTTTCAATAACTGGGGTTGTCTCTAATGGCAATCTCGGTATTCTGCTTTTGCGACTCTTCTTTGGCATGTGTCACAAGATTTCACATATTCTCGGACGTCTTTAGTAATTCCAGGCCATGTGAAATTCTCGGATATTCTCTTCAATATGGAAGAGCTCCCAAGATGTCCAGAAGTTATTGAATCGTGCGCTATTCCAAGGATTTTGTTTCTGTAAATACTCGGCGTGACCAGTTGTTTAGCTATTTTATTTCTTTTCCTATGTAACCTGAACAGAATATCTTTTTCAATGATGTATTCAACTTTTGATTTCGTCCCTTTGTTTGCGATATTGAAATATGATGTTAAAGTCGGGTCCTTTTTCTGTTCTTCAATGAACGTGTTCCTGTCAAATTGTTGTGGTTCAAAAGAAATAGTCATTGGCTTTTCTGTTGTCTTAGTCACCTTTCTTGTTTCTGCTAGACAAGCTGTTTCTTGGGTTAATGACCATTCTTTTACATCTGTTGGGTTGTCTTTAAGACCTTTTATATTGCCAACAATAACATCAGCGACGGGGTTGGGAAGTATACAGCATTCCACTATTCCTGTATAGTATGGGGTTTCTATGTACACATTAGCTGTTTCAAAGGTTTCGACTGTGCCACTGAATGTGATGCATTGTACCGTTTTTCCAGTTTTGTCTTCGTCATTGATCAAAGATGCTTTTATTCCTACTGTACTGCATCCTGAGTCTCTCAATATTTTGCAATCAGTTCCATTAGCTTTGCCTTCACAAAAAAATAGCGATCCTGATTTGTGAGTTTGTGTTAAAAGTGACATACCTTTCACGCAATACACATTTATATTTTCTCCTGACATTACCCGTGTCTGATTGTTTACACTTGTTTGGAGTGATGCATTTGCAGTTTCTTTTGGATATCCCACGATTTTGTAACATTTGTCTGCTGTGTGGCCTTTCATTCCACAATATTGACATTTAATTATAGGTTTGTTGGTTTTCTTATACTCAGTATTATTGTCAGTGCTATTTCTTGTTTTGTTTTGATAGGGTCGGCTATGGTCTCTATTGAACTGTTTGTTCCATGGTTTGTTACTATGATCATCTTGTTTCACTTGCGTGTTCCGAGTGATTGATCGGCTCGTTCTATTTGAGTATTGAACTTTAGGTGTACATGGACTCTGAGCAGCGGCAGAGTAGTATGGTTCCTTCAATGTTCTGCTAAGGGGTGTCAATGGATGTGCGCTGTTAAAGTTTTCTGCGTAGATTTTTAATTTGTCCAAGTTTTCTGGCTTTCTCTCTTTAAAGAATGCGACTAAATCTGGGTTGCAAGCTTGATAGATTCGATTCTTCAGCGTGAGATAGTAAAGGCCTGCAAAGTCGTCTTGTTTTACGTTTGCCAACTCAAGCCACCGATTTAGAAATTGAGTAATTCGGTTCACGAATTTATTAAAGTCTTCTCCACTTTCCGGTTTTGCAGTGTGAAACCTTTCCTGGTAACCATCTTCCGTTAATCTAAATCTTTTTAGTAGAGCGTCTTTAATTTTTCCATAGTCATCTGCATCTTCAGTTGTTAAGGTATAGAAAACTTTTAGCGGTTCTCCAGATAAGCAGTTAATCAAGGCTGTGGCCCATTTGCTTTCTGGCCAACGATAACCTTTAGCCTGAACTTCGAATCGGTGTAAGAAGGATTCTAGGCAGTCTGAGCGTTCATCGTATGTTGGCATGCGTGGAAGTTTCACGAAAAATTCATCACTATTATTATGTTTTCTTTCATGACCGGTTTTTGTTTTTTCAATTTCCAGCATCATTTGGGTCCTTTTGGTTTCTTCTTCTGCTAAAGCTATTTGTCTTTTTAGTTCCCTTTCTTGGACTCTTTCTTCTCGTTCTTCTCTACGTATTCTTTCTTCATGTTCTTTTTCTTCTCTACGAATTCTTTCTTCATTTTCTTCTCTACGAATTCTTTCTTCATTTTCTTCTCTACGAATTCTTTCTTCATTTTCTTCTCTACGAATTCTTTCTTCATGTTCTTTTTCTTCTTTTACTTTCTCTTCGCACCATGAAAATATTCTTTCCTGGGGTATTTCTAAGTCCTTTGCGAGACTTAAGTATCTTTTATATGCTTCCATTTTTGCAATAAATTAGTTACGATATTTTATATATATTATATTGACAGGATACTGTTACTGACTATTTTATTTATTTACACTCACTGGAATGAACTGTTCTATTTTTAGAAATCTCTCTCTCTCTTATTTCAACTTATTATGTATGTTGAATTTGATGCCTTTTATCGTTATATCTTATAAAGCAATGTGTCAATACAATGCGGAGTTATGACGAGTCAATAACAATGTGTCAATCTCGTGTACTCTAAACTATGTTACTACGAAGAATGTATCACCAATGTGTGTGACTCGTCGTTAGTTTGTGTACAATTATTCGCAATGACGCTAATATACTAGAGTGTGATAACAATAATAGGATGCCAAAATAATCCCAAGTTATCTATCACTAAATATAACACGACGGCAAGTAGACTCCTTTTATTATTATTTAGTTTTTAAAGACTCACTTTTCAGAACATAATATATAAGTGGTTTTCCGTAACAGTAATATGCCAAAAATGCATTTAAAACAAATCACTATGCAAAACAAATCACGATGTCTATAGTTACTATGTGATGCCCAACTCAGGTAAAAGAGAATAATGAAGGATATATTTACCAACTCAGTTCGTGGCTGGGACCTCTCTCTTGTTCAATGGTTGTTCAACAATTGTAATTAGGCATTGAAGAGTGTTTAGCAGTGATGTCTGAAATACAAAACAATAAAATATCGTAAGATTTACAATAGTTACAAAATGTGTTCACAACACTGAGTGATTGGATGATAGGTGAATGAATCGTTATGGAATGTAAACATATTGAAAACAATTCATGAATGAGGCAAACAACAAAATGAAATGAGTGATGTAATAACAAAGTGGACAAGGAATGAATGAATGAATGAAAAACTGAGTGAATAGATGAATGAATGAATGGATAATGTATGAATGAAAGAATGAAGGAGGAATTAATGAATGAATGATTGGATAAATGAGTGAATAAACGAATGAATGGATGAATGAATGAATGAATAAATAAATGAATGAACAATGAATGAATGAATAATTTATAAATGAATAAATGAATGAAGGAATGAATCAATAAAATGCTATTCAATTTGAATGAAAGAATGAAGGGATAAATTGCTATTCCATTTAAATGAAGAAATGAAAAAGAAAAAAAAATTAATCCTGTAAATAGGGAGTTCAATTAAAATATGATCAAGTGGGGCAATTAAGAGTTTTACAATTTAAACTTTAAAGTTAGATGAAATAGATATATGTAACTAAATAAATTCAATTCTTTATATGTGTCCCCTCCAAAATGTCATGGTCTCAAGTGAGTAAAGAGCTACTCGACTATGCATAAAGATATATGTAGAATGAGGCCCCAGAATTTACTAGTTACTATAAATGAAAAACAATTAACGATTTGTTTACAATGAAATAAAAGTAATGATGAAATTTAATTAAAAGAGATAAACAGTGATCGTGGCAGTTACAAATAGAGATATGAATATTGTACGTAACTTATGATAATATGTCAGGTTCGTAAGTTTACGTTTCCAGGCAATTGATGGGCTTGGATGATCTATTCCTCTGATAACAGGATCGGACTCGTAAAATTCCACTTCCAGGCAATTGGTAAGGGGTTAATATGTAATCCTTTGACAGTGGGCTCGGGTTTGATCCTTGAAGATTATACAATCAAAGTTAAAAGCTCCGGCGTCTTAATGGTGTAGATATAATATCTACAAAGTCCCAAAAGATAAAAATCTTCCAGTATATAGAAGGAATAGAGCGACTGGCCGTCCGGCATAGATTGTGAAGAGAAGTGAGTGTCGAATGTTAGACCTATCAGCTTTTATAATAAGTGGCTACGTGACAGAATGTAGAACGAAAAGTATTCACTAATTAGAAATTAATTTGAGGGAAGGCTATAAAAGGAAAGACGATCTAATATAAGAAGGTAAAGTTTATCTAAGCCTACCGAAATATAACTGGAGTGAGATGAATTCAGTTCTTAATAAAATAAAATTTAATAAGATAATTGTGAACAACCTTTACTGTGACAACCGTACTCAGGTGTAAAATGAGTACCTGGCCGTTAACATCGTTTTCTTAGTCTAAAAAACTGTAATATCGCCTAACAGGTGTCCTGTCCCGTCCTACATGTTAAATGTTGCTGTTGACCAGGGACCGCTTGTAAAGCGCTTTGAGCACATTTAGTGGATATTGCGCTATATAAAGCTCAAAATTTATTTTTAAAAAGAACCATCGCCCCCTTACAAATATAGACATGAAAGTTAATGGATTGTTTACCTCCTCGTCAACACTCGAGTCCGTTTCAACATCTTCGTCTTCAACGTCCCCATATTCAACCTTCGATTTACGTCAATGAAAGGGAAAGAAATACAAATTAGTGAAATTCTCTTTATTCATTCCCGATAGGAGATTTGTCTATAGAATATATTACAAGAGAAAGTTGGAATAACCCAAGTGTCAGCCGCAGTGCAGCGCCGGCCATAAAGTGAGCTAAGGCAAGATGTCTGACTCAAGGCCACAGCCACAATACGTGCTGGGGAATCGAAATCCCTACCTATTAGATACGAAACAAATGCAGTATTATTGTACCAAGCAGGATACCTTGAAAATAATTATCATAAAAAAAAAGACATACATATACACAGCATTATTACGGATAGACTGAATGTTAGATCGTTTCTATTTCAGTCTAAACATAAATCATATAATCTTAATTTAGCTTTTTTTGGGCGACTATGTGGTCTTGTGGTATGCCACTCGCTTTCGAATCGGAAGGTCCTGGGTTCGAGACTTGCTCGGCGCATAGTTGAGTTCTTGGAAAAGGCTCTTTACTCACATTCTCTCACCGTGCTCAGATGTAAAATGAGTACTTGGCCGTTAACAGCGTTGTCTCGGTCCGAAGAAATTGTAATATCGCCTAACAGGCGTCATGTCTCGTTCTACATGTTAAGTGTTGCTGTTGACCAGGGACACCTTGTAAAGCGCTTTGAGCACGTTTAGTGGGATATTGCGCTATATAAAGGCTCAATTATTATTATTATTATTATTATTATTATTATTATTATTATTATTATTATTATTATTATTATTATTATTATATGCGGCTATGTGGTCTTGTGGTATGACAATCGCTTTCGAATCGGAAGGTCCTGGGTTCGAGCCTCGCTCGGCGCATAGTTGAGTACTTGGAAAAGGCTCTTTACTCACATTCTCTCACCGTGCTCAGGTGTTAAATGAGTACGTGGCCGTTGTCTCTGTCCGAAAAAAATGTATTATCTTTCGCCTAATATGTCTCGTCCTTCATGTTAAGTGTTGCTGTTGGCCAGGGTTTGAACACATTTAGTGGATATTGCGCTATATAAAAAAGCTCAATAATCTTAATTGACGACAGAAGAGAAATTCTCACGAAAATGCCACACTATTATTTAAGAGATATCTAGACGGATAATCTACCCATAATGAAACTTTACCAAAATGACGATAATAATTCTTGCGATCATGGGTTTAGATTGCTTTCGTTGCCATGGTTACTTGTTAGTCTATTGTGATTATTTATATTACAGTGTTTAATCTATCTACATCAGCTAGAATACTAAAAGAGCAATTAAGTTGCCATGGTGACGCGATGCTGTCATGACGCTAGATTTTTAAAAAGCCCTGAACAGACAGAGTGTGTCAAGGCTTTATGAACCAGGAAATTACAGCAAACCCCTACTCTTTGACCAGTTAACTAGAAAAACTCGTATTTATTAAACATTTGGCCAGAAAACTCGTTCTTCAGATATCGATCGATTTAACCTTCTCCTTACCACACATAGGAAAATCGTCACATTCGTTACGATGCAACAGACAATTTTCTCATTCAGATTTCTCTTGTACATCACAACATTTAAAGAAATGCTTTGATTACAGCTAAAGATACTAAAAACTGTGCTGTAGAGCTCACTTGTTACTTTTTTGTTTGAGTAAGAAAAGTCTTTTCTTGTGTTGATTTGGAGTGAATTTTCGGGGGGAATTCCAAAAAAATAGCTGGGAAGGAGAGAGTTAAAAGACCCTCATCTTGGCAAAGACTCTCGAATCTGGGGCCTCGTGAGTTTTTCCAGAGTACGGCGGGGAACAGGAGAAATAATGGACATGATGAGAAAAATAGTAAATGACATTTTGTAAATTGGATTCTAATCCCACAGTATGACTTCTGAGATAAACCATTACTCATGAATAGCTAATCAGAATTTCCATTTTTTTTTCTTCTTTTCAGCGTTTTTCTTTCCGTTGTTTTTTTTTCTTCTCTCTTTTATTAATCTTTTCAGTCGTTGTTTAGAAGAGTGAACAAATCATGTTTATTTCAGAATTCCAATTCTTATAGATTTGTTTTAACCTTGATGAAACCTATTCATATTTTCAGATTAGAATAACATAATCCATGTGCTTTCTTTAATATAAGCCTTTCTTGGGGGGGGGGGGGGGGGGTCAATATTTTACAAAATACCAGCACAAATACAATAGGTAAATTAAATAGTAAAGTACGAGTAATTCTGACAGTTTCCGCCAAAAAAAAAAAAGGTTTGGTTTCATGGATTTCCAGACTGAGAAACAGAAGAATTCCAAAGCATCAATGCAGATGATTATTCTTTATTCGAGTATCGGGTTTGAGACTTGTTTTGCCAATCTTGACATGCTTTATATGTACTTATTCTGAAAAAAACGTGTTTTAAAAAAATGGCCACAAAATCGATTCATTAGCATGTTGTTACAGTGAATGACACAATCAGTCGGATGGTGAAAATGTTTGAACTGAGATATTGCTAAGTTTAGTTAGAAGGTCAATATTTATCAAAATCAGTTCTTGTCATAAATTGTTAAATCAACACTTTTGGTACATCTTAGGGAAATATCCAAGTTTATTTTCATTTTTATATATATTTTACAGCTAGTCAAGTGGAAAAAAATGTATGAAATTTGAGAAAAATTGCTGGATACCTTTTCCATACATCTGACCATAACTTCATGAAAAATCACCCGATTTAATTCAAATAAAGATTGAAATGCTCATTGGAGCACATTCTTTCAGAAAGGGCAAAACAATGCAAATCCAAAATTTTCACCTTCCGACTGGTTATGTCATGCACTGACATGTTGTTAAAAAAATTATGGGTTATCACGAACACATAATATTCGTAGCTCAGATAATTGTTATGGGCTCATTGTTGTAATGGGAGTACCATCGCAGCAATGCGGCTATGTGGTCTAGTGGTATGACACTCGCTTTCGGGTCGGAAGGTCCTGGGTTCGAGCCTCGCGCTCGGCGCATAGTTGAGAAGGCTCTTTACTCACATTCTCTCACCATACTCAGGTGTAAAATGAGTACCTGGCCGTTAACAGCGTTGTCTCTGTCCGAAAAATTGTAATATCTTCTAATAGGCGTCATGTCCCGTCCTACATGTTAAATGTTGCTGTTGACCAGGGACCCCTTGTAAAGCGCTTTGAGCACGTTTAGTGGATATTGCGCTATAAAAAAAGCTCAATTTTAAAAAAGCTCAATTTTTTTTTACATAACGCAAAATAATGTCCATAACAACATAACAATGCTATATCAATGCTATAATTATTTCGTTCCCTGATCAAACCTGCAAAATAAGTATATTATGTAGCCTGTGATAGGGCGATTCACGTACCGGTGCCATGCAAAAGGTGCAGACCTTGCCCAAATCCGAGAAGCAGTCGTTACAGTAGACAGTGTTACAATTATCACAGTTGCTGAAAGTATCCATGTCTGAGACAGCGCCCTCTGAGCCACAGGACATGCAATGTTTTCTGTCTTCCCCAAACACTTGAGGATTGGCCTAGGGTGGAGGGGGGGGGGAGGTGGTTCGGAGGGAATACTTTATGATGGTGATGATAATGATGATGAGGATGATGATGATGATGATGATGATGATGATGATGATGATGATGGTAATGATGGTGATGATGATGATGACGATGATGACGACGACGACGACGACGACGACGACGATGATGATGATGATGATGATGATGATGATGATGATGATGATGATGATGATGATGATGATGATGTGATGATGGTGGTCTAAGTGATGATGTTCACTAGAGCGCTCTCATCATCAAGATATTAGGCTTCTCTCTAAACTAAAAAGGGTGGTTTCATATAACTCACTTCTGTTCTGCATCTGCATCAGTATCTGCCGTATAATGCCAACCTTCATTGTGAAAATTTCGAATTTTACAATCCGAGAAAGACTTTATTTTTTAACATGAAGAACGAAATTGACGTCACTCAGCTCTTTGTTATTGTTTTAAGACAGCCATTGTAATGACTTTCTCACTAGAATATAACCGTTAAAGGTTACACATAATTTTGTGTGGAGATTTGTTATATCCGGGTGGCGGATGTTGTGATTAGTTTACCTAAACGCATATCATCAATAAGTAAGTAGATGAATCTATAATAATACTTATTGAAAAGGAGTCGAAAAGAATGCTTTGCGAAATGATGATGATGATATTGATAATAATAATAATAATAATAATAATAATAATAATAATAATAATAATAATAATAATAATAATAATAATAATAATTGTCATGGTCTCAAGTGAGTAAAGAGCTACTCGACTATGCATAAAGATATATGTAGAATGAGGCCCCAGAATTTACTAGTTACTATAAATGAAAAACAATTAACGATTTGTTTACAATGAAATAAAAATAATGATGAAATTTAATTAAAAGAGATAAACAGTGATCGTGGCAGTTACAAATAGAGATATGAATATTTAACGTAACTTATGATAATATGTCAGGTTCGTAAGTTTACGTTTCCAGGCAGTTGATGGGCTTGGATGATCTATTCCTCTGATAACAGGATTGGACTCGTAAAATTCCACTTCCAGGCAATTGGTAAGAGGTTATTGTGTAGTCCTTTGACAGCGGGCTTGGGTTTGATCCTTGAAGATTATACAATCAAAGTTAAAAGCTCCGGCGTCTTAATGGTGTAGATATAATATCTACAAAGTCCCAAAAGATAAAAATCTTCCAGTATATATATAGGAATAGAGCGACTGGCCGTCCGGCATAGATTGTGGAGAGAAAGTGAGCGTCGAATGTTAGACCTATCAGCTTTTATAATAAGTGGCTACGTGACAGAATGTACAACGAAAAGTATTCACTAATTAGAAATTAATTCGAGGGAAGGCTATAAAAGGAAAGACGATCTAATATTAGAAGGTAAAGTTTATCTAAGCCTACCGAAATATAACTGGAGTGAGATGAATTCAGTTCTTAATAAAATAAAATTTAATAAGATAATTGTGAACAACCTTTACTGTGACACCCCCCACCCACGTTTAAAATATACTCTTTAACCATTATGGGAAAGATAGATTTTACAAACGGAAGTAAATTTACTATCATGATACTCTAGCATTAATCCATTGTTATGATTTGTGCTACAATTAAATTATTTATTAACTAGACATGGAAATGTTTATATTAACGTAGGTATATGAATGGGTGACAATAACAATGAAAGATTGTGATTACAAATCATTGTGATGAACAACATGATGGAAATGTGATTACAAATCATTGTGATAAACAATAATGATGGCAATGAAGCATGATTAAAGTCGATGATATGAAGGTAATTTACTAAATGAAATGAATGAAAATGTAAATGAAATATTGACATTTCAATTATTAATCATAAATGAGTGAAAATTCATAACAATAATAGATAAAGAGAAGATTTCCCAAATCATGAATGGGTATGGTATATATATCCAAACAATACTCAATGTTACATTAAGTTGGGTCATCATGTTTACAAATAAAATTATCGAAATTGTGCGTTCTGATTTGGCATAGTTTGCGAGGTAACTAACAGTATGCATGGGAGGTTTATACTAATCGAGAAAGTAGGTCGGCGTGAATATTTTCACAGCCTGGTATGTGAGAGATTCTGAAAGTGTAATTTTGCAAAAATAGACTCCACCTTAGTACTCTACTATTATTCATTTTGTTATTTCTTATGTACGTGAGTGGTTTATGGTCCGTTTCGACCACAAACTCTTTTAGCAGTAGATATCTGCTGAATGTCTTTAAAGCAAAGACGATGGCCAGTCCTTCACGCTCTATTACAGAGTATCGTGATTCTCTGTCCAATAATTTTCTGCTTGCATAAAAGCAAGGCATTAGAGTTCCCTCATGTTCCTGTAATAGTACACCTGCGATGCCCTTATCAGACGCGTCAGTTCTTACAACAAATTCTTTTGATATGTCGGGTAATTTAAGAATTGGTTCTGAACAGAGTAATGCCTTTAATTGGTTAAAGCTATTCTGACACACTTCTGTCCAAACAATTTTGTTCGGTGACCCATTCTTTGTCAGATTTGTTAGCGGTGTCGCGATGTGCGCGAAGTTGTAAATGTATTTCCTGTAAAAATTTAGGAGCCCAAGTACTTTGCGTACTTCTTTTTTTGTCTTAGGTGGTTGCAATTGTGCGATTTTTGTTTGTTTTTTCTGTCTCGGGTGTCTGTGTCCCATGACCAACGGTATGACTAATCCTGCATTTGAAGCTTCGATATTAGTAAACATAGGTTGCGACACTGTGTCTCTATCAAAATACTTTTTTAGCATATTTGCTTGGAATGTCTTTGTTGTGTTGTTAATTTTAATCTCGTAATTAACATTAGATTTTACTGCTGTTATTTTGAATGGTCCTTTCCATGTAGCTAAAAGTTTACTCGAGTCATCGGGTAAGAGTATTAGTACTTTGTCACCAATCTCAAATTTTCTTGACTTGCTTTTTCTATCGGAGTATTCCTTGTATTTCTCTGCTTTTTTAGTGACGGATTCCTGTGCTAGCTTACATGTGTCCTCTATTCTGTCTTTCAGGTTTCTTACATATTCGTAAGCAAACATAATTTCGTTATTGTCCTCCTCATTCCCTTTACAAATGTCGGCTACTATATTGATCGGGCCGCGAGGTGATCGTCCATACATCAACTCAAATGGGGAGTAGCCTGTAGATTCTTGGGGTATTTCTCTATATGCAAATAGGATTGCTGGTAAGTATCTGTCCCAATCATCTGGTTTTTCTGCTGACACTTTTCTTAACATATTCTTTAGAGTGCCATTAAATCTTTCACAAAGACCATTTGCTTGGGGGTGGTAGGGAGTTGTGAATGAGTGTTGGATTCCCATGAGTTTCATGGTTTCATGCATCATATGTGATGTAAATTGGGGTCCATTGTCCGACAGTATCTCATTTGGTATGCCTATTCTAGTAAAAATTGTCATCAATGCTTCAGCGATGTGATCCGATGTAGTTGATTTCAATGCTATCGCTTCTGGCCACCTGGTTGCGTAATCGACTAGTATTAGTATGTGTGTATGGTTTCTATCTAATTTTGTTAAAGGGCCTATAATGTCAATTGCAACTTTTTAAAAAACTTTTTCAATAATTGGGGTTGTCTCTAATGGCAATCTCCGTATTCTGCCTTTTGCGACTCTTCTTTGGCATGTGTCACACGATTTCACATATTCTCGGACGTCTTTAGTAATTCCAGGCCATGTGAAATTCTCGGATATTCTCTTCAATGTGGAAGAGCTCCCAAGATGTCCAGAAGTTATTGAATCGTGCGCTATTCCAAGGATTTTGTTTCTGTAAATACTCGGCGTGACCAGTTGTTTAGCTATTTTGTTTCTTTTCCTATGTAACCTGAACAGAATAGCTTTTTCAATGATGTATTCAACTTTTGATTTCGTCCCTTTGTTTGCGATATTGAAATATGATGTTAAAGTCGGGTCCTTTTTCTGTTCTTCAATGAACGTGTTCCTGTCAAATTGTTGTGGTTCTAGAGAAATAGTCATTGGCTTCTCTGTTGTCTTAGTCATCTTTCTTGTTTCTGCTAGACAAGCTGTTTCTTGGGTTAATGACCATTCTTTTACATCTGTTGGGTTGTCTTTAAGACCTTTTATATGCAACAATAACATCAGCGACGGGGTTGGGAAGTATACAGCATTCCACTATTCCTGTATAGTATGGGGTTTCTATGTACACGTTAGCTGTTTCAAAGGTTTCGACTGTGCCACTGAATGTGATGCATTGTACCGTTTTTCCAGTTTTGTCTTCGTCATTGATCAAAGATGCTTTTATTCCTACTGTACTGCATCCTGTGTCTCTCAATATTTTACAATCAGTTCCATTAGCTTTGCCTTCACAAAAAAATAGTGATCCTGATTTGTGAGTTTGTGTTAAAAGTGACATACCTTTCACGCAATACACATTTATATTTTCTCCTGACATTACTCGTGTCTGATTATTTACACTGGTTTGGAGTGATGCATTTGCAGTTTCTTTTGGATATCCCACGATTTTGTAACATTTGTCTGCAGTGTGGCCTTTCATTCCACAATATTGACATTTAATTATAGGTTTGTTGGTTTTCTTATACTCAGTATTGTTGTCAGTGCTATTTCTTGTTTTGTTTTGATAGGGTCGGCTATGGTCTCTATTGAACTGTTTGTTCCATGGTTGGTTACTATGGTCATCCTGTTTCACTTGCGTGTTCCGAGTGATTGATCGGCTCGTTCTATTTGAGTACTGAACTTTAGGTGTACATGGACTCTGAGCAGCGGCAGCGTAGTATGGTTCCTTCAATGTTCTGCTAAGGGGTGTCAATGGATGTGCGCTGTTAAAGTTTTCTGCGTAGATTTTTAATTTGTCCAAGTTTTCTGGCTTTCTCTCTTTAAAGAATGCGACTAAATCTGGGTTGCAAGCTTGATAGATTCGATTCTTCAGCGTGAGATAGTAAAGGCCTGCAAAGTCGTCTTGTTTTACGTTTGCCAACTCAAGCCACCGATTTAGAAATTGAGTAATTCGGTTCACGAATGTATTAAAGTCTTCTCCACTTTCCGGTTTTGCAGTGTGAAACCTTTCCTGGTAACCATCTTCCGTTAATCTAAATCTTTTTAGTAGAGCGTCTTTAATTTTACCATAGTCATCTGCATCTTCAGTTGTTAAGGTATAGAAAACTTTTAGCGGTTCTCCAGATAAGCAGTTAATCAAGGCTGTGGCCCATTTGCTTTCTGGCCAACGATAACCTTTAGCCTGAACTTCGAATCGGTGTAAGAAGGATTCTAGACAGTCTGAGCGTTCATCGTATGTTGGCATGCGTGGAAGTTTCACGAAAAATTCATCACTATTATTATGTTTTCTTTCATGACCGGTTTTTGTTTTTTCAATTTCCAGCATCATTTGGGTCCTTTTGGTTTCTTCTTCTGCTAAAGCTATTTGTCTTTTTAGTTCCCTTTCTTGGACTCTTTCTTCTCGTTCTTCTCTACTATTCTTTCTTCGTGTTCTTTTTCTTCTCTACGAATTCTTTCTTCATTTTCTTCTCTACGAATTCTTTCTTCATTTTCTTCTCTACGAATTCTTTCTTCGTGTTCTTTTTCTTCTCTACGAATTCTTTCTTCATTTTCTTCTCTACGAATTCTTTCTTCTTTTTCTTCTTTTATTTTCTCTTCGCACCATGAAAATATTCTTTCCTGGGGTATTTCTAAGTCCTTTGCGAGACTTAAGTATCTTTTATATGCTTCCATTTTTGCAATAAATTAGTTACGATGTTTTATATATATTATATTGACAGGATACTGTTACTGACTGTTTTATTTATTTACACTTACTGGAATGAACTGTTCTATTTTTAGAAATCTCTCTCTCTCTCTTATTTCAACTTATTATGTATGTTGAATTTGATGCCTTTTATCGTTATATCTTATAAAGCAATGTGTCAATACAATGCGGAGTTATGACTTGAGTCCATAACAATGTGTCAATCGCGTGTACTCTAAACTATGTTATTACGAAAAATTTATCACCAATGTGTGTGACTCGTCGTTAGTTTGTGTACAATTATTCGCAATGACGCTAATATACTAGAGTGTGATAACACTAATAGGATGCCAAAATAATCCCAAGTTATCTATCACTAAATATAACACGACGGCTAGTAGCCTCCTTTTATTATCTATTTAGTTTTTAAAGACTCACTTTTCAGAACATAATATATAAGTGGTTTTCGGTAACAGTAATATGCCAAAAATGTATTTAAAACAAATCACTATGCAAAACAAATCACGATGTCTATAGATAGAATGCGATTGGCCAAGGAGTTCACAACATTGCCATCCGGAAGTATAACGGACCAACACACAAACTCTGTGTAACCATGAACTTTTATAGTCTGGTTAATACACTTTAGTGAGAACAACTCACAAAAGCGGATGGCAAAAACAATAACAAAGGCCTGAATGACGTCATCTTCGAACTATCTATAGTTACTATGTGATGCCCAACTCATGTAAAAGAGAATAATGAAGGATATATTTACCAACTCAGTTCGTGGCTGGGACCTCTCTCTTGTTCAATGGTT
>NC_088361.1:121342801-121345301 GCF_034508935.2 Berghia stephanieae
TCTCATCTGATGTAATGATTTGGCAAAGCAAATTAAAAGGATATGTCGCAATGATCGGGTTAATATAGACGGCATATTAGAACATGATTAGAATTGAAAATGAAGAGATGCAACGACTTAAATTTGGAGAATACCTCTCGGAAGTGGTAGAACCACAAAATAGTGTCCGCTTTAAGCTCTCAATGTCGTCAAGAATGTGCTTTCTATTTTCAGAAAATCAGAGTGCGAAAAAATGAAAGTGGTATTTGAGACAAGAAACTTAAGAGTTCCATGCCTATACAATATCAAGCCGGTAAAAATAGCATTTGAGTTTCATAGTCTGTTAGAGATAATTTAATGAGATGTATTCGCCCAACTGAAGTTACAAGCTACAAAACCCCGTGCCAAATTTTAGTTGTATCATAAATAATATACGAAATGAGCGAAAAGATGTGTTCCGACTTAACGTGACATGATCTTAAAATGCGAGAAGAGTCTCGTGTAACATCTACTTGGATAAGTCTATATTTTGATTTCACTGTTTCCTGATCCCTTCCTCTTTACCCAACAGTAATAAGAAAAACTGGAGCATTCTTATAGGGCAATATCCACTTAGCTATCTCCTTATCGACCATTTTCAGTATTTTCCCCAAAATGGCAGTCTTACACACCAGAAAAATTGATTTTTAAAACTCAAACAATCTCTCTACAAAACAACTTTATGTTCCTATTAATTAAACAAAGATCATTGTGATGTGCAATATAAATCTGAATAAGAAAAATGTATATTGTGTCGTAACAAATGTGACGATTTTGCTGTGGGTGGTAAGGAGAGGGTTAAAGTGCTCAAAGCGCTTTACAAGGGATCCCTAGTCAACAGCAATTCTTATCATGTTAGACGAGATATGACGTCTGTCAGGCGATATTACACCATTTTTTTTATCCGACAGAGACATCGTCGTTAACGGCCAGGTCCTCATTTTGCACATGAGTACGGCGAGGCATGTGATCAAATAGCGCCGTTTAGAGCGAAACTCGAACCTTGTTCCTTCTGGTACGAATGTGCGTATCATACCATAAGACCACCTAGCCGCAATAAGATAGGTATCTGTGTCTTAGTTTGATTCACCCCCCCCCCCCCCCGCACCGGCTTTCCATTTAAGCAGCATACGGTGGTATCACAATACAATTTTAATACAGTCTGTATACAGACGACCAAATCTTTACCGTATTCATGTACAGTTGCGAATCCGCAATGCAATGTTCAACCAGATATTCTGCGGGTTTCAGGTTCTTTGTCATTATTATTATTATCATTATATAATATTCTCAGCCAAGTCAAAAAAATATATCAACCTTTAGAATGTGATTGTACAACCACACAGCCCTAGCGCGTTCTCTCTCTGGATAGTAGCACGCGGCCACGACGTGTCGTAGACGGAGTCCGTAAGCCTCGAAGATTGTGAGGAAGAAGCAGATGATGAGGATGGCGATGATGATCTTGTAGACGTCCCATGCTGGCTCTATGGGTTTCGGCAAACACGAGGCCGAGTTGACGTCGAGACCGTCGTCAGATACTGGTTCCAAAACCCCGACCATGGCCTGAATGGAACGAAAAAGATTGAAATGAAATAAATGTGATCCCGCTCGTCAATCTGGCTAGATTCGAGCCTCGCTCGGCGCATAGCTGAGCCTTTGGAAAAGGACTTTACTCACGTTCTCTCACCGTGCTCAGGTGTTAAATGAGTACTAGCTTGGCCGTTAACAGCGTTGTCTCTGTCCGAAAAAAATTTGTAATATCGCCTAATAGGCGTCATGTCCCGTCCTCCATGTCAAGTGTTGCTGTAGGCCAGGGACCCCTTGTGAAGCGCTTTGAGCACGTTTAGTCTATATTGCTCTATATAAAGGCTCAATTATTATTATTATTATTATTATTATTATATTATTATTATTATTATTATTATTATTATTATTATTATTATTATTATTATTATTATTATTATTAGGGTCAATCTGACTGACTAAGACCTTAGCAGCAGTACTGCTTCAAATCCAAGTCAGCCAATAAATAATAAATCATAAAAAAGGTAATCACTTACTTAACTTTACAGTTAAGTATTAAGTATAAAGTAGTACCAGAGAAGTGATCAGTAAAATTGAATTCTCTCATGTAGACTAAGGGTTAAAGTTTGCGTAATATTGTGTGTATTGGTTGCGATTGGCGAACAGAACTGATGCGAGTTTATAAATAACACCGTACAATCAATCAAATATATTCAACTGATTACTGTTCACACACACACACACACACAAACACACACACACACACACATACTCATACACACAAATCCTCTACCTTAAACATGTCCGACATAGGTCCTTCCCCTTTGACGTGCATCTTGAGATGTGGTGGAAGGGATGCCTCGGTACTAAAGTCCATGTGTCTCCTCACCAAGTCCAATATCCAATACAAACCAATATCACATATCATGTAATACGTGGAATGGAAGGCCGTAAACGA
>NC_088361.1:121350301-121362801 GCF_034508935.2 Berghia stephanieae
TTTACAAAAGAAACTAGAGAGTTATATTCCGTTAAATTAGTTAAATACTGGTTTGACAAATACAATGACATATGCATAGTTGGGAACTAGACAACAGCAGTTTTCTCTTGGTATATGATTTATTGAATTTGTGTAAGCATTTGAAAGTTGCAGACATTTAAAACCAGTCTTTTAAGATCGATTTGATCACAGGTAACTGTCTGAAATATAACGGGCTTCAGCTATACCAATGGATACTGACATCCTTTTTACACGTGCTAGTCTTAATAATTTTGGTCACAAAGTTTTACGTTAAAAATCAAGATTCCATATATATATATATATATATATATATATATATATATATATATATATATATATATATATTTTCTCTCTCTCTCTCTCTCTCTCTCTCTCTCTCTCTCTCTCTCTCTCTCTCTCTCTCTCTCTCTCTCTCTCTCCCTCTCACCACCCCACCTCGCGCCAGTTGTCTAGAAGTTTCAATCTTGATGCCTCCAAGAATTCCCAGCTTTGAAACTTTTTGACCATCTTGGGATCATCTTATTTGGTCCATATTTGGAGATTTAAGTTTATGGCGAAGATGATAAAAATGTGTATATGTATGCGTGTGGGTGTGTTTGTGTTTGTGTGTGTGTATGTGTGTGTGTGTGTGTGTGTGAGAGAAGAGAGAGTACGACAATGTACATCGTCCGTCCAAAACAGAACAGAGATGAGCGACGAAACAAATTCCTGTCAGTCCTATTCTATCTTTAATTGTATACCTCAAAGGCTTTGAATGACCATAACTGAAACGTTTCCTTTACAATTAATGATTAAACGAATTCGATGCCAGATGCGATTTGCTACGATTAGCCTATTTAATGATATTGTTGATATTGGAAAATGTCAAAGGGATAATCTGCTGAACACACACAACAACAACAAAAAAAAAAAACGCCGTTTTAAAATTTTGGCAAGAAAATGTATTGCTTCATATATTTACCTATTAAAATGGCACACAGCAAGTCAAAACTGATATAACCCGAGACTTCTTTGAAGTCCACGGTTTTATAAGGATTCTACTTGGAGCTTTAAAAAGATTGACACGTTTTAATTTTAATCGATTACACTGAGGTCAAGACGCAACGGTTTTCTCGCCTAAATCTAAAAGACGTTTTGTTATGTTATTGCAGAATAATCCAGCAATAACATTATAGTTTCATGATCTGTCCATCACGGCGCGACCACGAGCCGCAAAGACCCAACCATTTTATTCATTCATTTATTTATCTTTTTATTCATTTATTTTGCTGTATCATACACATCTTTTTGGTTGGAATACTCTTCAACAGTCGTAACGTCACTTCCTTCCTAATGACTTAGTAACACTGGCTCTAAACTATCGGAACAATGGCGGACGCCCGTATGAAATATTTCTCCGGTGAGCATAAAAGCGTTTCCAGAGGGAAAAAAAACCCCATAAATTTGATCATGTTTTGACTTTTACACATTCTGATCACAAGGCATATGAAAAGTTCTAGCCAGCATGAAGAATAAAAAGTAATGATTTTCTGTGTTTAGAACCAAGATGGCCGCCGTTGCCGGGCGGCGTGACATCAGACTACTGAATCCAATTGAAGTCGCCTACTGTCTCCTATCCTCCATATTATCTGTTTTCCTTTCCATGTTGCTCTGTGTCTTTGTTCTGGATTGAAATTGCCCGTTTTATAACCTGGTCGTGCATATTGGGAAGTAAAACCCGGACCCAGATTTCAATTATTTTATAGATAAGGATGCAGCTTGAAAAAGTGGATCATGATAAAGACAGTAGTATGACAATAGAAAATAATGTGAGCTTTGATATAAATATCAGTGAAAAAGTGAAGAAAATAACGTCTATGTTTGACTTAATCGGGCGTTTATTCTTCCACTTCAATGTAGACACGCTCGTACCACTTTAAAAATCATTACTGAGAACTTATCTGGACTAAAGACCAGCCCTGTCTGGTTACTGTACAAGATTAAAAACATTGAAATGATAGAGGGAGTAGAGAGAAAAGCGATGAAAAACATTACTGTTATGAAGCTTTTGTCCTATGAAAAGAGATCACGGAAACTGAAATTACCAGCGCTGCGTTACAAGAGAGTTCGGAGTGATATGATAGAAGTATACAAAATATTAAGTGGGACTTATGACAGGGAGGCTAGAAGTTTTGTGAAAATATGGTCTGAAAATCTACCTGATATGATACAAGGGGGAACTGTAGGAAAATTTGTCCTCGAAGGACAAAGATAGATATTAGGAAGTATAATTTTAATACAGGAGTTGTTCGTCTGTGGAATAGTTTGCCTGATGAAATCGTTTGGATTTGTTTAGAAATAGATGACAAATAGGGAAGGAATAAGAAATAACTATATGACTACAGGCAAAAGAAAATTAACACTGGACGCATGAGCACATGTCCTGATAAAGAACAACCGGAGTCCAGCAAAGAAGATCTATGTAATAACCTTTGCTGGGAATCTTCTCTAAGTATCGGTAAGTAAGTATAATAATAAAATGGTATGAAGTGACTATTTGTTGTACGACCATAAAGAGGAAAAACTACACCTTTCCCTACACTCTTTTGTATTGAAGGTAAAATTTGTGAGCTTATTATAATATAGTTTTTGTAAACAAAATGGCAATTTAGGTAAAACGCTGTAAAACCCTTAAAAACAACCAAAAACCCTTTGAAGAAAGAAAGCAAACATTAATAATACGTCAAAAAACTACGGAGATATCTAGGGAGACCACGGAAAAAACCAGCCTATTTGACAAGGGAGATCACAACCAAGGATTCTTTAACTTTACCTTTAGCCAAACTGACTAGCTTTCTAGGGAGACCATGATTTTGGTCGACAAGCTCAATTGGATTCTTTAGGAAAGGTTGACCACGATTTTGGAGTGGGGAGTCCTAATTTTGGTCTCCCTATAAAAATAAATGACCATTTAAAATATAAATTATAAAAGTAACCTGTAGGACTGTGACTGGTTCATGTTATAATGGTAGTGGTAGTTGACACTAACGTTGAAAGAAAACATCTCTCTCACGTCACCAATACGACCTAAGATGGGAGGGCCAACCTGTTATATTTTCAAGTGGCAAAATTACTTATAATAATATACAATAATCTGGAGTAAGTTGTTGTCCCCCTAGTCAAACAGGCCGATTTCTCTTATTAAGCAGACCTTGAAAATTACGCCTTGTAAAGTTTGTGCTGTTATTGTTTGTTTGTTTGTTTACTAAATTGATAAAAAAGATTTAATGGTTGTCAATAAAATGTCAAACCCAATCTTTATTTGCCAAAGAACTTCAAAAAACAAATGTTTTGTGTTTAAATTAAAAACGCTTAGCTGATATCCGTAATCTCTCCTTTTCAAAACTGTTTTCTGTGTATTGCAGTTTTAGTAGTAAGTAAGGCTCCGGGGAAGACAAAAATGACGATGATGGTGATGATGATGATGGTGGTGGTGGTGGTGGGGGAGTGGGGGGGGGGAGGGATGGTTTCCAATGAAGACACTGGTAAGTTTATGGGTTAAAAGGTGTGGAAGGGGGGGGGGGGGGGGGGGTACTGACCTGTAGGATTGTGACTGGTTCATGTTATAATGGTAGTGGTAGTTGACACTAACGTTGAAAGAAAACATCTCTCTCACGTCACCAATACGACCTAAGATGGGAGGGCCAACCTGTAATATTTTCAAGTGGCAAAATTACTTATAATAATATACAATAATCTGGAGTAAGTTGTATAAGGCAGTACCAGACAAAGAATAACAAACAAACAAAAAAGCTGAAAGACAATAACAATAACACACACACACACGCACACACACACACATACACACACACGCACACATGCAAAGAAAGCTGTCGCTGACAAGACCCTTAACTTTCATTATTAAAAAAAAACAACTTTTGTCTGTATTTTACGTTGGCGTTGTTGATATATGAATATTTAAATGACCACATTTATACTTCTTACACATCGTAAAAAAATAATATGGAATAATTTTTTTTTGTAAAAGATACATTGAAATGTATAAATTTATTTCAAAATCCTTCTTCAGCCAACGAAATAGCCAATGCTTCACATAAAATCTAGATAGACCAATGAGAAAGTCTAACCGCGTCCAATCAGGAAGACTTTCCGCCATCTTTTATCCTGAGTGGACGCGCAGCGACCGTCTCGCTCGTCTATCTGTATTTTATGTGGTATTACAACATAAAATGTCTTTGTTGGATGAAGAGGAATTTTCATCGCGAGATGTTTCGTGTTGTGTACTTATTGTGTTGATTTTTTTGTTGTTGTTGAAACTATTATATTATTTTTGTTTAATAGTTCCTACAATCCACAGCTTCTTGCAGATTGTGATTAGTATTAAATCTATTTTCAAAATTCTAGTTACATTACAAATCCATTATTACAACTCTATTCTACTTTCATGTCCGATTTTTATAGCATTGCTTGTAAATGAATATTTTATTTAATTATATTTGATGTTTATTTTGCTTTTAATTAGCTTCGTATTTTCATCAATTAGTTCATTGACAGTGTTAAATCTGTGCGAATATAACGATGATTGATGTGTAACATTATGATAATTTCCATTCAGGATCAATAAAGTATATCTTATCTTATCTTATCTTATTATTCACTTATAAATGTAAAATTAAGAATAAAATCACCGTGCCCCCATCTAATGTTGAAAAGGGGATATTATCACGATGATTTATCCTGTCTAAAATTTAAATAACATCCAAAGCGAATGTTGCCTATTTGTGCAGCTCATATTGTTTTATTGTTTTGAAGTTTTCATGGGCTGGAATCAACCAATAAAACATGGCATGAGGGACTGGAATTTCGATTCCCTTCTGATTGTCACAGGCTCGAAGCGCTTTACAGTGATATAAAACAAGAATTCTGAAGGTATCATGGACCAGAAAGAAATGAAACATTCTGGTTCTTAATGATGCAGGCCAAAGGTCCAGAAAACTGTTGGCGGAAGTTAAAATGAGAAAACTGACTTATTGTGGACACATTCGGAGACACAACACCATCCAAAAATCAGTGCTAGAAGGAAAAGTAGCTGGCAGAAAGGCATGGGCCAAACCAAGGAAGTCCTGGATAAGAAATGTGGAGGCAACAACTGGCAAAAAGATAATCGACTGCTCGGTAATGACCCTTGAGCGTGAAGAATGGCGTTCCATGACATTCAACCTTTGTAGGGAGACGGAACTCCGGTAAGGTAAGGTAAAACAAAACATATTACAGTAAGACAAGGTTGATGGAAAAGTGATACGAATTCAGTTTAACAACAACAACAAAATATGATAATAGTATTGCAACATTATTTGAAACAACCATTTCAGTCAGCGTACAAACAGCAACACAGTACTGAAACGGCGCTTCTTAAAATCTTTCATGACTTGTTATGCAATGCCGATGATAACAATATCAATGCATTATGCCTTTTAGATCTTTCAGCTGCTTTTGACACCATTGACCATGACATTTTGTTAAGAAGACTAGAAAATACGTTGGCGTAAAAGGAACTGCTCTTTTCTGGTGTGTTTGGTTAACATTGTAATCATAGAACACAATATATCTCTACTTTTACTTAATGTCTTCAAAATAATATTTCATTTCAAAGAAATTGAAATTACAACGCTAAAAATATCGAATCAATAAATAAAACCTGGCATGAGAGACTGGAATTGCGATTCCCTTCTGGTGTGTTTGTTTGTTTGATATTGTATACAAAGAAAACAAACCTATCCCTCGTTGCAATGTCTTCAAAACAATATCTAATTTCAAAGAAGGTGAAATCACAACTCTAAAATATAGACTAACAGATTAAAAATAAATAAAATTCCCGATTGTCTTTTCCGGCTTCATAAAATTCTTTGCAAAATCATCATTTATCACTAGTCTGGAGAGTCATCACTGTTATTATCGCTGCCGTCATCGTCCGCGTATCAAGGACATCACATCAAATGCGTTGTCCTTTATTTCAAATAATATACCTTAGTGTGAGATTCACGACAGCATTACAGCCAGGGGGATTAGATTAGATCAAATTACTGAGATCCATAAATGGAAGGTCTAGATTTACCTTTTCGTCAACAGTATCATCATCATCATCATCATCATCATCATCATCATCATCATCATCATCATCATAATAATAATAATAATGCTGAAAACTTATATAGCGCTTTAACTCCGAGACACCAGACTCTAAGCGCTTAAATTACAAATTACTTTGGCTGAAACATACTCATTCACACACACAAGCACACACACACACACATACACACACACAACACAACACACAACACAAACCAAACCTATCTTGCTTCTCATACCATCTACTAAAATCGAAACAAATATGTTTTAAGCGAACGTTTAAAAATAGACAAAGATTCTTTTTCACGAATGCTCTGCGGTAAGGCGTTCCAAATAGAGGGTCCGAAATGAGAAAAGGATCTCATTCCAGCATTTTTCCGAATTCGAGGGACAACTAGTTTTGTGGAATCACTGGCCGAACGTAAGGGGCGGGGTTTTGAATATCTTTCAATTAGTTCTGAAAGGTAGGAAGGGGCAGTACCTTCAAGACAACGATACACTAAAACACAAGCTTTGAATTTAATTCTTTTCTCAACAGGCAGCTAATGCAGGTCATGAAGTAGAGGTCCGGCAGAGTCGCACCTACGCTTCATAAATACTAGTCTGGCAGCGCTGTTTTGGACAATCTGAAGACGTTTCAGATTGTATTGCGAAACGCCAAACAACAGAGCATTACAATAATCCAATTTCGATAGTACGAGGGACACAACCAGGTGCTTGGTCACATCCTCAGATATGAACCGTCTAATGGAAGCAATCTTTTTTAGTTGGAAAAAGAGAGATCTAACCAAATTCATCATCATCATCATCATTATTATTATTATTATTATTATTATTATTATTATTATTATTATTATTATTATTATTATTATTATTATTATTATCATTATTATTATTAACATTTATATTATTATCATTATCATGAATATTATATTATTATTATTATTATTATTATTATTATATCATCATCATCATCATCATCATTATTATTATTATTATTATTATTATTATTATTATTATTATTATTAATATTATTATTATTATCATTATTATTATCATCGTCATCATCATCATCATCATCATCATCATCATCATCATCATCATCATCATCATCATCATCATCATCATTATTATCATTAATATTATTATTATTATTATCATTATTATTATTATTATTATTATCATCATCATTATCATCATCATCATCACCACACCACAAACCACCACCACCACCACCATCACCACCGACACCATCACCAATCATATTTCTCCACTACTACTAATCACAACCAAGTCCTCTTCATCCACATCCAATATTCCCCGACAGATATAATTCACTGCTTCATGTCTTATCTCAACTACTTAGAATTACTTGTGAGTAATAATATGACCAGACTGAAACTTAGCATGACCCGGGAGAAAAAAGATAAAGCAAGGCAGAAATAATATGACAAGACTACAGTCAATACAAAAATAACGTCTAAGTAACAGGAGACAGACGTTACAAATAAAATATTCATGTTGGACAAATCGCCTGTGATTAGAAAAGACTGTCGTATTTCTTGTCTACAAAACAAGATCGGCGAGACATGTTGATGTTAGCCAGTAGATAATATAAATTCTATGGCACTAGTGGTGTTTCACAGTGTCTGTTAATGCCATGGCCATCGAATTCATTTTCGATAATATTTTATTCGGTTTTTTATTGACTTCATTTTTAACTACTATTAAAAAGATCAACAGAGTAAATTTGTCATGGTTGTCGTCATCACCACATTCGTCATCATCATCATCATCATCATCATCATCATCATCATCATCATCATCATCATCATCATCATTATCATCATCAATCATCATCATCATCATCATCATCATCATCATCATCATCATCATCATCATCAATCATCATCATCATCACCATAATCATCATCATCATTACCATCACCATCATCATCATCATCATCACCACCACCACCACCACCACCACCACCACTACCACCGCATCATCATTTTAGTACTGCATTCTTTCCATTTTGGTTCCAAAACCCTAGTACTTTGTGAATTCCGTGTCAGAATGTAGGCCTTGAGATATCATGAGATGGCCGAGTGGAAAATGCGCATACACCCGGAGAATTTAAGATAAGATAAGATAAGATATACTTTATTCATCCAAAAAAAATGGAAATTCGTTTACAGATGTGGCATGCATGAAAATGTATAAATACAAAGCGTCTATTTATCACTTTCCGAGTTGCATTGTGACTGACACCTGGGTCATCTCGATCTTTTTCGAGATTACTCTGGCTTTGGAGTATTTTGACTATTAGGGAACTCTGATTGGTTTGCTGAATCGAAAGAAATAACAAGGGGAACGACTCTTACTCCCTTCTCTTACTTTCCGGTACAACTTTTATTGTCACGAACCCATAACCATTTGGGTTACCAGACCTGCAAATAAGTGCACGTCACCATAAACCCTAATTATTCTATGTAAAAGATGGAAGTAGGTATTCAAGAACTATTCGTATCAGCACTGAAAGAAAAAAAAAAGTTTTGACCCCATTGAATAGGGAATAACAGTGTGACATTATAATACTGGTTCCAATCTAATTGGAGTGTAAAACCAGTCTTCCGGAGGACTGGATACATATATTGTGCAACTGATCTTTTGGTTTCAGAGGGGTGGTATCTTTTTTTCTCTCTCTCTCTTCTAGTCAGCTGATCCTGCGTAGGACGTTGCTTCCCGAACTTTCTTGCGAAACAGATTACGGTTTTCCGCCAGTCTACTTGCTTGAGTTGTTGTCATTCCCAGCCATTCACATATATCTTGTTCCCAGCTTCTTGTTGGTCTACCTCTTCCTCTCTTGCCGTCTACCCTTGTCTGCAGAATGTGCTTTTCTAATGGTTCGTGGCGAGTCGTGTGGCCAAAATAGTTAAGTTTCAATTTCTTTACAGTTTGAAGAAGAATTGGTGATTTGATTCCGATCCTTCCGATCTTTTTCTAGCCTAAATAAATGCTGGTCGTCAATAAAGACTATCCATCCTCGCTCTTTTACGCCCCGCAATCACAATAATCTGCCTATACATCCTGCTACTTACTTAAATAGAGTTATGCTACCTTTTGATTCAATATGTCGTTAACTGGAGGACTGGTTACACACTTGCATTGAGTTTTGAACCCGAAAGGAGTAAGGTGTGACGTCACGACTTCCCTTACCTATTTTTCTCAAGGCCATGTCGTCAAACTTCTATTTCGGCAGAAACATAACAGACGATCCAAAAAAAAAAAAAAAAAAAAGACAAACGAAACCAGGTTATCAGAATTGATGAGATTATTGTAATAAAATGGTTATATATGAAAAGGCGTATATGAAACAGTGTCAGACACAAAGCAAAAAGCAAAATACAAGGAAAATACATCATTAAAAAAATACACCACGACTGGGTGATTTTTTTTCTCGTCTTCTTCTTAATGCTTCGTTTGACATAGTTTTATAAACACCTTTTCAGTCCTAGTTGTTAGATCTCACCTCCTCTAGAACCAGGTCTTTAACAGCCCCTGCAATGATGCAAAGTAGCTCTCCAATCCTAGCAATATAACACACCTTGCCCACAAGAGATACGACCTTACACACAAAGTAGAATACCCCTAAAGCATCGGAACACTTGTCGTAACCGTCTTCGAATACCTGTCAAGGCAAGCAAAGGAAAAAAAAAGGAATGGGGTAGGGTGGGGGATTGGAAAGTATTGTTTTAGTGTTTGACAAAATTTTTTGACAAATAAAATGGAACATCCTCGTCAATTTTGCATTATGTTGTAATAAATTAGATGAAAAAAATTAATTAAGAACTATGAGAATTTTAAAGAACCCCCCCCCCCCTCCCCCCACTTTTAATTAACCCAACTGGTGTAAGCAAAGTTTCAAATGATTGAATTTTAAGTGTCTTTATCACCCCTACATAAAACCGTTTTTGGGCGATTGGTCACAAATGGTGAATATTTCAGTGTCAGAGATGGAAATTCAAGGTGGAATTATAAGGATATTGAGAAAAAAAATCAACAACATTGCGGTGCTGATGATGGTAGCAAGTTAAGAAAAGGCAATGTTTACAATGTGAATATGAATACGATGCGAACAGGACAAATGAAATGATATATGACCCATCGTCTCAAGCCAGTATTACGTCGATGTTGAGTTAGACGCTGACAATTGAATTTGTCGCCCAAAACATTAGACTTGGATTGAGTTTATTTGTTTTATGAAGGAGAAAAGATATAGTTTTGTAAAAGGCGATAAGCAAAAGTCTAATCTTTCTTATCATTTTAATTTTAATAAACCTTTCGACATTTGGTAAAATCCGTCACAATACCAGTTTGAGGCCGTGGTTCACATGTTTTTCTTTGCTTTGGAATGAAATACAACTCTATTCACAAACAAGATATGTAACTCACATAATCTGCTTTGGACAGATTCTTTTTTGTTTTCGTTTCAACAAACATTTTTCAAATACGCATCTTCTTTACGACACAATGGAAAAGAATTGAGAAGAAAAGTCCGAGCATACCTTTTTGCACTTCTCATAAGGGGCGCCCATGTTCGCGTTACACACATCCACGATGCTCGCCAACCACCGAAATACCTGACTAAGTACATTAAGGACCTCAAGTACAGCTCTCAGCAACGCTTTGAAGGCTTTTCGTAAGTCATCCGCGAATCGCCGAATTGAAATCAACATTTGTCTAGAGAAAAGAAGAAAACAAAAAATGCCGTTTTTAAAAATCAAGCTTTACGCACAACATAGCCTGACTGCATTAGCGGGTATGCCCGAATTCGACCTCTATAACGAGTTGTATTCTGGAACAGATGTTATTTTACTCCATTCATCGACCAACATCACAGATATATTTTCAATAGTTTCCACGTTTCTATCTTCAACACGGCGTCAAAGTGCCATAGATTCTCGACTGGCGAAAGCTTGGTAGACGCGATTGGCTAAGGAGATCCTCGGAACTAGACTCCTATAAAACACTGCAATAGATTGTTGAAAAGTGCGCCGGGTGTTGTCTTGTTATATAACATTCAGTTCTTCATACTGCTTCATTATAAGCATAACGCAAGCTCTTCAGGGCGTCTGTTCGTCTCTCCTCAATTGTCTTGAAGCCAGAGGTCCGGGATGCAAGACACAGATCATCAGCTTATAGAAACCTCCGGATGTTGTCGAATTCAGGTTGGTCGTTGGTATAAATATTGAAAAGGATAGGTGCAGGTATCGATCCTCGAGGGAGTCCATTCTTTTGTGATCTCAATCTGCTTTTTTTCCAATCCATTTCCACAAAAAGCGACGGTTTGATATAAGGGATTTTATTATTGCAACTACTTTTGTGTTACGAGTTTCCCTTGCAACCTTTAGGAGAAGTTTCCTGTGAATTACCGTGTGAGCTAAAGCTAAGTCTCCTGACCAACTAACGAGATCAGTTTTTCTGTAGAGATACAGATGCAGCCCCAGACTATTAATCCGCGGCTTCTGAAGGGAGAAACTTCATGCCAGCGGGTATTACTGGCCGCAGCAATCTTTCTTCATATTATAAAACACGTTGAGAACGTTTAGTGGATAAAGCGGTGTATAAATGCTCAATTAGAAAAATAGAACAAAATTCTGAAGTTCTCCGTTTGCCATCCAAGTCTCTCGACACTTTCGTCAATCGAGCACCAATTGGATTTGGTAAGTCGCCGTGATCGAGACAAAAACGCGGAATAAAACAATTCTCCTCAAAAGACGCTGAAAAGGTACGTCCCTTCCAGGAGAAACAGATACAACTTGTCTTGAAGCCGTAGGTGGTCATTTCAGACAGGATGGACAAAGTTCCTCGTAGCTAATTTCGACTTTAAAAGTGGTCAAATGGAACTCATGTGACAAAAACAACATACACTTTGACCTCCTTAAAAACTCGTCGGTTTTGGTATTAAGAAAATCTACTGGACTAGAAAAACATCATTATTATTTTTTAAAATATATATCTATTAAATAAATATTGTTTAAAAATAGACGAATAAATAAAAAAATAATACTAGAAACACGATTCTCCTCGTGGCCAATTTTGGTCAAATTGGCAACTCACGTGGCCATCTGGCAGCCCTAATACCAGATTCTGAATTCAGTAATATTTTCGTGAACTTCGGGGATAGAAGAGATATTTTCCACTGAGATTTTTCATGTTTTTTTATAAGTAAATTATCAATATCTCATAATAAAGACCTGCGATAATATTTCTCATTTGAATTCGAAAATCTATGCTTCAACTATGAATATTGAGGAAGTGTGTATCCATTTCTCCAGAAGACTGA
>NC_088361.1:121367801-121372801 GCF_034508935.2 Berghia stephanieae
TCTTCACAACAGGATCGTATTATCGATTCTTTCAGGTCAGAAACAAACATACATACTATTTAGGGGTAAGTATATATTTTAAGAAAAGAGCATAAACTTCTGTGTTGAGATTTAATTGAGTAAATAATGCATTCTAATCCCCCACTCTTTCTGTACTTTAATCACCCCCCCCCCACTCTCTCTCTCTCTCTCTGCTCTCTCTCATCTCTCCTCCTCTCACTCTCTCTGCTACTATAAATCTATCTATCGCATATAAATCCACTCAATCTAATCATAAAAAAACATAATAATAATAATAATAAAATATTTATTATAAATATAGATTATTATTATTATTATTATTATTATTATTATTATTATTATTATTATTATTATTAACATTATTATTATGTTTTGGTTATTATTTATTTCTATCTTTTTTCCTCTTATTTCCTTCTCCTCCTCCGTCCTCCTCCTCCTCCTCCTACCTCCTCCTCCTCCTCCTCCTCCTCTCCCTCCTCCGCCCTCCTCCTCCATTTCTCCTCATCCAGAGCTTCCGCCCTCCACGCAGCCTCCTCCTCCACCTCATTATCATCATCACGCAAGTCCCAATATTACACCATCATCTCTTAATGCAAGCCAATAATGTAACATCAAATATACACGGCTACCTACATCAAGTAATACTTAACCTACCCAAAACTGGGAAGGTCCACACAGCATGGACAGAAGGCCCTACAGAGACACTCTCTGATAGACATGGAGACCCCCATGCAACATTTATCCCAATAGCTCATCAGTGGGGGAAGGCCGACCATTTCTCGTATGGTGTTTTCCTTGGCTCTTGCAAGACGATTCAGCAACTTCTTCACTTTTAAGGCTTGCATTAAGACTTGTCCAGACATGTTTGGAACAACGAAGAAAACTTAAAATTTTGTCGAAAATATTTGGTAAGGCTTCTCGCTCTATCAGACTGGCGTTGGAGGTTTCTCAGTCGTTTCTTATGAATCCGCAGTTTTATTTATCAATGAATTTTAAAGAGATTCTTTTCCTGTAAATGAAGAAGTGAGCTATAGTTGACAACTCGGTCTGAACTAACTAAATCATTAAAGAGAAGAAAAAAAATTATTAATTGTGACCCAGCGTCTCAAATCGGTGATATTTTGGAATGAACTAGGTGCTGGAAGTTGAATTCGTGGCCATTTAAATAAAAACAGGGTTAAACTTAGCGAGAGGAGAGTTTTTCCCTAAACTCGTTTTACTTTGACTTTTAAATGCTTTTTCTCAAAAACTGCAATTTTCGTCACTAAAAACCTATCATTTTCCTTCAGTTTTCAACCAATCTTCTTCAAACTGTCTACTAATGAGTGTCATATAAATATCGCAGGTCCTCTAGGAGCCGGATTTTTGAAACACAAATAATTTATGAGTAATTTGAAATTATGTAAACTTTTTTCAAGGGGAATAATCGAGTAATAGCTTTGAACTTAATTTTAAAGTTTCTAATTTGAAAATTAAAAATCGGGCTTCTAGAGCCTCTTTATTTTCCTTTTTTCTACCTCTGGCCAAAATATTATGGTAATCGGTTGATAAACAAAAAAGCCTTTGACTTTTTAAGATTTGTTGTTTATTTTCCAATATGGCGTCGTTTCCAATTTCGAAAAAAATTATATGCAATCATCCTTCCCAAACATAAACATTATGACTGTGCATAGAAGTTTAAGATATTTACATCAATAAAAATGACCCTTTAGTGTCGCTCACCCCCCCCCCCCCCCCTTTAAAAATCAAAATGGAGAATAGATACGATTTTTACAAGACTAAAAAGTCAAAGTTCGTATTTCCTATGATTTAAATTCTATATTCACTTTTCAGCACACTTTACACACTGAACATATTACAGTTTTATATGGTGTCTCACGTGTAAGTCTTCTTTACACAAGAAATCACACACAATCAAGGGTGGTCCCGATAGCTCAATTAGTAGAAAACTCGCCTCATTAGCAAAAGACCAAGATCGATCCCGGATGAAGTCGAGATATTTTTTAGAGCCACCTGTCCACCCAGCTAACTGAATCTGTAGATACGACTGAAAGTACTTTGCGATAAACTAACGACCTACCAAATTTTAGAAAACAATTACTCTCGTCATTTCACGCAAAAGAAACCGGGATTAACTCCAGCATTATGAGTGCAGTGGCTCTTAAGGTCAAGAGATGTAAGTCAACGATATACACCTGATAAAACGATAAATTCTCTCATTATTTTCTGAGTAAAGCAACAGCAGATCCGGTTTTTACAAAGAGAGGATCAATAGAGCTCTTTGCGACTCGGGCTTCAGTGATACTCGTTGTTACTGTTTGTTGTTACCACTCCAATACGGTTTCCCGCAACTCCCCGAGAAATGAAACAAACAAAACAAAACAAACAGAAAAAAATATCTTGAAACACCGCAGTTCCAGTGGGTTTTTTTCTCCGCATTTTTATGTAATCTGATAAGCTTCCTAAATTTTTATCAGCTCTAAAATCCAGAGGATGAATCCTTACTAAAGAATATATGTAAGCAAATTCGTAATGCATATTCAATTTCTTTCTTACATCACAACATTTCCTTCAAATTTGAATAACTTTATTCATGGGGTAAGTTCCTTTTTCAGAACACCATTATAAAAATCGGTTAAAAAGAAATATTTTGTTTTTCTCCCCTGTGTCTTTGCACCTTTCTGACAACTGGTACGTTAAATACAAACGCCATTATTAATTATTATAGACTATATACATTATCCATAGATTGATATGATTCATATGAATACCTCTGATCTTTGAAAATAGAGAAGAAATGTAATCATAATGAAAGAAAACAATAATGTGACCCATGTATGTCTTGTCTCGATCATAGATAGACACACTTTCCAGTAATATTTCGTTTCTTCATCACCCACAATTTGGTTTCATTGACAATACTGTTCTTTTACGATTAGGGACGGAAGGTTATTTTTTTTTTTAATTTTCCGTCGGAAATGGTTCAATTTTCAAAACAACATCCGTTTAAAAAAGTGCACGGTTTCGGTGCAAATATTATTGTTTGAATTTCAAAATATTAGACACACGCACGAAATGAACAATTCTTTCATATTTTTTTCAAAACCAGGCCCAACCGTAAGTGCACATAATATTATTTGCAGGTCTGATTTCAGAAATGGATAAATTACAGGGTTGTTTGATCCAATGGGCAATATCTTGAGTTAGTGTGAAAGCAATGTGCACGTATAATTATTTAAATAAGTAGGTGTTGTATGAAAAGTATTTCCATTAAAACAATGAAACAGAACTCGCGTCTCTCTGATCTGGAACTCCACAATCCGCTGCCTCCATCCATTATCCACTCAGGTTGCCTGAGGACGGATTTGTTTCCTCTTTATTTACTGTACACTTTTAACCCTCTCTTACCACCCATAGGAAAATCGTCACATTCGCTACGATGCAGCCAACAATTTTCTTATTCTGATATAGTTATAGCTATAACAACTCGACACCGTGTTGTGGAACTCATTTTTCTGAACAAAATATAGAATATACTCGTTGCTAATCTGTTTGAAAAAAAAATATGTTTTTGTGTTGGGCGAGTATGAAGTTTAGGGTAAAATTCTGAAAATGACTGGTAAGGAGAGAGTTAAAGACCGATTCCAATTTCTTGATATATCTCTGTAATCCAGACAAAATGCTGGGAATGGAGGTGCTCGCATTATTGGAGAGATGTGACTGCATTTGGGTCATCAAAATAGTAAATAAGTAGCTACACATAGGTCCGACCCACATATTTATGGAGATGCTATTAATTTTCTTCTTATCAGCCATTACCAGAATGTTCCCCGAAACTTCACACCCACCCAACACACAAATTGATATTTTTCAAACAGATAGGGAACAAGTACGTTCTATACATATAATTGTCCAGTGTCTAATTTTTATCGCTATAACACAGTATTTTCTTTATAATTTGTGATGTACAAAGGATAACAGAATAATAAAAAATTGTTGATTGCATCGTAACGAATATGACGATTTTCCTATGGATGGTAAGGAGAGGGTTAACCAGTTAACTATAATCTGGGGGAAAAATATTTTAATAATATTTGGCCAAAAAACTCATCTGATTGATTTATTTAAATGGCTCCCATCTTGGTAAAAACTCTCAAACCTGGACGTCGCCGAAGCCCCAGATTCGAGAGTTATTGCTAAAATGATGGTTATTTAAATCGATCGATATTTGAATCCTGCTAATTCATCATGAAATGCAGCAGTTTATGATGGTACGCTACTACATCATTGGGATCGTAATATGTCCAGATACTTTTTAATGTTTTTCAAGAAAAAAAGCAAAACAAAAACAAAATAAAGATAACAAACAACGAAAAAAACCCAAACAAACAGAACAAAACAAAAACATTGACGCTGGTGATAAAACGGGCCATGAGAATCTGATTTGTAAACTCACAGGTAAATCTTAACTTTTTCCTACTACTTCATTTAATTATTCTTTAATTTTTTGTTATCCATCAACATCATCATAATCATGATGATGATGATGATGATGATGATGATGATCATGATGATGATGATGATCATCATCATCATCATCATCATCATCATCATCATCATCATTCCTTATCATCATCACCACCACCATCATCATCATCATCATAATGCACGAGCATATCACTTTGATTTTGGAGGACCTACACTGGCTACCTGTAAAGTTTAGAATTGAATTTAAAATACTCACCCATATTTTCACCAAAAAAAAAAAAACAAAAAACAATTCTGCTCCTGTTTACCTTCAGGAACTTATCCAACTTTAGGAACCCAGTCGAGATCTAAGATCTACTAATTTAAATATCCTAAGGGAACCCCCAAAATCGTTAGTTTTTCATGAGAAATCCTTTGACCACCATGCCCCCCGACTGTGGAACTCCATCAATATTGAGACTAAAAATAGTGAAAATCCATTTATCTTTAGA
>NC_088361.1:121377801-121392801 GCF_034508935.2 Berghia stephanieae
TCACAGGAGTGACAAGCATTTACTATCATCATTTTCATGCTACAGAAATCGGGGTAAACTCCCGTAAGAGGCTCATATAGGCATTTTTCTAACGTTTAAAGAATTGGCTCCCAATATCTACAAAATATTTTTGAAGATATAAATTATCTAGGTGATAATGATATTCGGCATCGCCAGTGAGATCTTTTTCTTTTTTTTTTTTTTTTTCAAAACTATAAGGCCAATATAGACAATATGCGCTTGACTAAGAAAGTAACAACATTGCCATTCGGAAGTATAACGGCCCAACACACAAAACTTTGGTAACCATGATCGTTTAAAGTCAGGTTTATACAGTTTAGTGAGAAGTACCCATAAACGCGGATGGCAAAAAAAAAAAAAAAAAAAAAAAAAATAACAATAACCCGAGTGATGTCAACTTCCATCCATCTATAGGGCCAATAAAGACAACATGCGCTGGACTAAGAAAAAAACAACATTGTAATCCGGAAGTATAACGGCCCCACACACAAACTGTGTGTAACCATGAACTTTTATAGTCTGGTTAACACAGTTTGTGAGAATTACTCATAAACGTGGATGAAAAAACAAACAAAACAATAACAAAGACCTGATTGATGTCAAATTCGTTCTGTCTATATTTGTGAGTTAGGTTCGCCTGCTTTGAGTTGCTTAATCTTAAAGGCTCCATACACGCCCGGATATGATCCTGGTTCAGACCCCGATCAGGCAAACCGGGTGAAAACACACTGTGTGTGGCCAATAACCTGGCCGATAAACCTAGGTACGGTCGGTCGCTCGCAAAGCCCGCTTTGCTTAATATTTTTCGAGGCGATCGGCGATTGGGGGCGTGGCAGTATAAAAAAATTGGACAATTTTTTTCGGATTTTCGCTGTTTTGACGTCAGATTCGTGATCAGCGTCGAATTTACAATGGGTTTGATACAAAGAACTATGGTTTTACTCCAAAAATTGATGAAATTAGAAATAAAATTTAATTAATATTGAGGTTATGTGGCCGACAGAACAGTGCCCCTCCCTGTTTTGTGGTATGACTCTCGCTTCCAGATCGGAAGGTTCAGGTTTCGAGACCCGCTCTGCGTGGCGCAGAGTTGAGTCCTTGGAAAATTCTCTTTACTCACATTTTCTCACCGTACTCAGGTGTAAAATGAGTACATGGCCGTTCGTTGTCTTTGTTGGGAAAAAATGTCACATCGCCTGACAGGCGTCATGTCTCGTCTTTCAAGTTTAATATTGCCGTTGCCTTGGGACCCCTTGTAAAGCGCTTTGAGCACGTGGATATTGCGCCAAATAAATGCTGTGCTATTATTTTTTTTTAATAATATTTTTATAAATGTTGCGCCAGGAAGAGGGAGATGGCAAAAGTTTCGTTCTTGATCATCGTAAAATTTATAAAGGATTTCTTACAAAATGAAAAAAAATTTTCATAATTTTCAATGTAATGATATAATAATATGCCAGTTCTTTTTTCTTTTTTTTTCACCTCCTCACCCGTTGACGCGACATGACGGTCGACCTTGACACAGACATGTGGGATTGGCAGATGCCAAAAAGCCTTGACTACGTGATGACAGGGGTGGGCATTGTAACCATAATCTACAAACAACGCCCCCCCCCCCCCCAAAAAAAAAAAAAGAGCTGTGTGCGTGTGTGTGGTGGCGGTGGTGGTTGGTGGGGGGGGGGGGGGGGTGCGAATGCGAGTAGTCCCGAGGAGTACCCGTTTAACCTGCCACGGGAACACTGTCGATTTGTTTTATAAATAATATAATAATAATATAATAATAATAATAATAATAATAATAATAATAATAATAATAATAATAATAATAATAATAATAATAATAATAATAATAATAATAATAAAAAATAATAATAATAATAATAATAATAATAATAATAATAATAATAATAATAATAATAATAATAATAATAATAATAATAATAATGACGATAAATAACAAATCTTTATTGTCCACAAAATGGAAAAATTTCCGTGGTCTACGTTGCTTTTAAACTTAAATCGGATTGCAAATGTATGGATGTTATGCGTATTGGAAAAATACTCACGACATCTCCATCGGGTATAACATATTAACACACAAAACTGCAAACGCGAACGTTCATTGTCTGATTGATATAACTTAGTGTTAAGTTAATTATAAAATGCTGTCTAAAAGCAATAACTAAGGTCAAATTCATTCCTTCTATTGATGCTCTGTGTTAAATTAAAATACTCACAAAGTCCGCCAGCCAGAAATATCACTCCAGCCCAAAGATCTACATGGAACCTTGAACGTTATAGTCTGATATATTTTAATGAGAACTAATCATAAAAATGGGTGTCTAAAAACAATAACAATGAGATGAGTGACGTCAATTTGGTTCCTTCTATAAATATCCAAGAACTTTACTCACTCCATCCGCTCTCTCCTCCTTCAATACATTTGAATCTATTCTCTCATCACGTTTTTGTGCGGCTATGCATGTGATCTTGTGAAATGACACTCTCCTTTGGATCGGACGGTACTGGATTCGAGTCCCGCTCTGAGTGGCGCATAATTGAGTCCTTGGAAAAGGCTCTTTACTAGCATTCTCTCACCTTGTTCACTGTTAAAATGAGTACCTCGCTGTTTACAGCGTCGTCTCTGTCGGGGAAACAATTGCAATATTGCTTAACAGTCACGTCTCGTCTAACATGTTTTTATGTTGGCCAAAGACCCTTATAAAGTGATTTGAGCACCTTTATTGAATATAGCGGTATATATAGTGCAAGTAAATTTTTCTCTCTTTCTCTTTCTCTCTCTCTCTCTCTCTCTCTCTCTCTCTCTCTCTCTCTCTCTCTTATAGCTATTGCTACATATGATGCGAATATCTTGGACGGTTATTGATGCTATGAGTTTAGGTAAAATGCTCACAACATCCACCAGTCGGAAATATCGTACCGTCACACAAAACTACGAGTAACCTTGAACGTTAAAAGTCTGATTGATATAATTTAGTGAGAACTAATTACCAAAATGACTGCCTTAATACAATAACAAAGAGTGGAATGATGTCAATTTCGTTCCTTCAACAGTCTAATTGATATAATTTAGTGAGAAGTAATCACTATTGTGCGCAAGACGAAAGATAGAATAACAGACAGTAACTGGGATCGGTTCTGTCGGCCACATAGCCTCACTATTAATTAAAATTTATTTCTAATTTCACCAATTTTTGGAGTAAACACACAGTTCTTAGTATCAAACCTATTGTAAATTTGACGCTGATCACGAATCCGACGTGAAAACAGCGAAAATCCGAAAAAAAATGTCCACTTTTTTATACTGCCACGCCCCCGATCGCCGATCGCCTCAAAAAAATATCTCCCGGTGTGTGGGCAAAAATCATCTGCGATAAACGCAGGATCGGGTCACAGCGACTAGGTCATCCGTACCCTGATCAGCGGATGTCAGCGTCTATGGGGGGCTTTACATAAGGCCCATGGAGCTTGTTTAGCCTGTGACATTCCATAAAACTGTCAGTCAGGTCAAATAAGATCCAGCTACCTAATCACTCCTCGGGAGACAGGGGCATTCGAGTAAACCCGAGGTTGATATTGTCCCTTTACAAGTGAGGCGAATGCTCTACCAACGGAGCTATCCAATCGACCCCAACTTAGTTAAAACATGTACAAAATATGAAGCCGCATCAACAGTGTGATTCATTTGTATGCGAAATCTAGAAGGAAAATAATAATTACATAAAAATCATTTTAAAACAACAAAAAACATAAAGCAAACATTTGAAAAAAAAAAATAAACAAAAATAAACAAAACCAACAAAAAATAATTTTAAAAAGAGAATAATATTATAGGAAAAGAAAACCAAAACGCAGTGTTAAACTGGCTCTGAATAAATAATATATAATTTTAGAGCCTAAGTTTAATAAGAAAAGTAAACAAATAAATGGTTACTGCTGTCAATCATTGAAAGCTGGAAATTGAAAGAGATTGAAGACTCACCATGACATTGGGCATGAAAGTGGGCTAAAAGCTAAAAATACCTAAGTGAGCCAGTGAAAATAAAATAATAGGACGTTGTAACACATCAAGAAATAACTGCGTCTCCCTTTCTCCATGTGACAATGACAAGATAAAAAACGTATAATATGTTTTTTTTTTTCAATTAAATAAAGGAAGTGGTTATTCAGTATCTGATACTGAATAGTGCTTTGCCACTATTCAGTATCCACAAGGAACTCTTTTTTATAGAGAGAGTGAAAAGTGCGACAATCTCGGTTGAACTGCTGACCTACTTCCAGATTGAACACGTGCAGTAACTGACAGCCCGATTCAAAGTTGTAAAAATATTTTGATCGTAATTTTTTAATTTCTGCTATAGTGCAATTAACATAGTTCAAAATATCAAAGTAAGAGTGGCATTCAAATACATTTTTAAATATCTAAATAGATATGATTAAATGTCACTAAATGTTCAGTGACACCATGGCTTGGTGGATATAAGCTGTTTGACTCTGAGCTTAAGGTTCGGGAGTTCAAATCCTGGCTAGGATAACTTTTTTTTTTCCCAATATTTTAAAAATTCCTTCTGTCTATTGATATTTTTTAAACTTTTGTTTTAATAATTTTTTTTGCTTGTAATATGCTTTAATGTTGATATTATACTATTGTTCTTTTATTATTTTTATTATTATTGTTATCATTATTATTATTATTATTATTATTATTATTATTATTATATTATTATTATTATTATTATTATTATTATTATTATTATTATTATTATTATTATTATTATTATTATTATTATTATTATTATTATTATTTCTACTTACTTACTATTATTATTGTCTTTTTTTTTCAAAACCCGCCGAAACCCAGTCCCAGGTTCACTCCCCACTGGTGTACACTTCCCCGAATCTCAGGTTCACTCCCCAGCACTGTTGCCTACTACCCATAACTTTCTCGGATATTGCCAGGTTTCGTCGTGTTTCGTAAAAAATTAATTGCTTTTATATGAAACTAGCTGAAGCCCACCGAAAACCATAGTCTCAGGTTCACTCCCCACTGGTGTACACTTCATTGAGTCCCAGGTTCACTCCCCACGCTTTGCCTACTTTCCACAACTTTGCCGCATATTGTCGGGTTTCGTAAAAATGTAATCCCCCCCCCCCATATTGTTATTGCTTTTTTTATAAACTCCAGAGTCCCAGGTTCACTCCCCACTGGTGTACACTTCCCTGAATCTCAGGTTCGTCCTCTCCTCCCCCCCTACACACACACACACACACACACACACACACATACGCTGCTGCCTACCTCTCATAACTTTGTCGGATATTGCCAGGTGTCGTCGTGTTTCGTAAAAAAGTAATTGCTTTTTATTTGGAAACCCGCCGAAACCCAGTCCCAGGTTCACTCCCCACTGGTGTACACTTCTCTGAGTCCCATATTCACTCCCACAGCTGCCCTCTTCCCATAACTTTGTCAGGTTTCGGGGAAAAAAAACACCGTATTATAGTGCAAAACCACTATTCAGTGTCAGATACTGAATAGTACAAAACCACTATTCAGTATCAGATACTGAATAGTGCAAAACCGCTATTCAGTATCAGATACTGAATAGTACAAAACCACTATTCAGTATCAGATACTGAATAGTGCTAGCCTTAAATAAAATTATGAAGGAGGACAAACGAGGTGGTCATCGCAATATGTATATCTTAAAATTTTAACGGGCTTTTTTTAGGGGGGGGGGGGGAGGAGGAGGAGGAGGAGGAGGAGGAGGAGGAGGAGGAGGAGGAGGAATTTGGTGACATAATATTTCGGTCGGACAAGGCCAACCTCACCACAGAGGTTGTTGTGACTTGGGAGGGAGGGGTTGTGGTAGTGGCTCTAACTCTAACCTTCTGCGCATGTCGGTCAACCCTGCGGTTTCGGGTCAAAGGCAAGGAGTTGTGTGTGTGTGCAGGGTTGCCAGTTTGGCATTTTAAATGCCAGATTCCAAAAATCTGGCATTTTTGAAAACCGTTTGGCATTAGAAAAATCATTTGGCATTTGGCATTTTCATTTGGCATTTTCTTTTCTTGTATATTATACTTCAAATGACACCTTTTCTTAATTATTTCTAAACGCGTAAAAACAAACATCTTCACATTTCTTTTTCATTTTTAAAATCCAACCGTGGTGTAGTGGTTTAGCACTCCACTTAGTAGTCAGTAGGTAAATAATTACCCCAACAGGAAATTTAGTATAATTCAAAAAAAAAAAAATAAAATAAAATAAAATAAAATAAAAGAAAAAGAAAAAAAACACGCAAGCCACCAGGATATGATAGTAAATTGTCTATCAAAAGTGAGTAGTTTTCTTAGTGGGGGTGGGAGTCAACAGACTTTGGCATCTTTTTGAGTGTTTTGGCATTTTTTGAGTCTTCCCCTGGCATTTTGTTGAAAAATAATCTGGCAACCCTGCAGCCGACCAGCCTCAGGGTTGCCAGTTTGGCATTTTAAATGCCAGATTCCAAAAATCTGGCATTTTTGAAAACCGTTTGGCATTAGAAAAATCATTTGGCATTTGGCATTTTCATTTGGCATTTTCTTTTCTTGTATATTATACTTCAAATGACACCTTTTCTTAATTATTTCTAAACGCGTAAAAACAAACATCTTCACATTTCTTTTTCATTTTTAAAATCCAACCGTGGTGTAGTGGTTTAGCACTCCACTTAGTAGTCAGTAGGTAAATAATTACCCCAACAGGAAATTTAGTATAATTCAAAAAAAAAAAATAAAATAAAATAAAATAAAATAAAAGAAAAAGAAAAGAAAACACGCAAGCCACCAGGATATGATAGTAAATTGTCTATCAAAAGTGAGTAGTTTTCTTAGTGGGGTGGGAGTCAACAGACTTTGGCATCTTTTTGAGTGTTTTGGCATTTTTTGAGTCTTCCCCTGGCATTTTGTTGAAAAATAATCTGGCAACCCTGTGTGTGTGTTATTCTTGTTTTTCATGTTGAATGGTTGCTCGCCGCAAAGTTTGTAGTTCAATTTAACGTTATTATAAACTCATTGAGATCAAATACCATTTTTATGCACTATGTTAACGAAGTGGATACTGAATCTAATAATCACAAAGATTCAAAATCAAGAATAGAACAGACAGGTAAGCTTTTACTTTACACTACCATCATTATTGCCGAGTCGTGTTTAGTGATGGTGACTCGTTAAACCTACTTTCTGTTTGGAGTGGATATTGAGAACTCCACGATCTCCAGTCTTGCGGTTGTTATATGATAGCGAAATGTGTCGTATGCACGCTCTCGTGTTGATAAAGACCAACTAACTCGACTGGAAGTGAATAAATGTAAAATGAACATATAATTGCATCTCATTTCATCAGCGCCATAGTGAGTGTTGCCAGGGCCAGGGAGGTATATCACTCACACAGTGAAATAAACTCGCACTCCTCCTACTCCTTAGCCTTACCACTACCACAAACCAATGTCCATCACAACGATGTTTAAACATAAATCAACGTTCAATCCTCAGACCCACAAGTCCATTCTTCTCTGCATACATGTAGCTTTTACCCATTGCCCTTTGCAAGATATAATTATGAGAATTCTTTTTTTTTTTACAAATTGACATATGCTTTTTATTTTCAGTTAGCTCTAGGTCATTTTATCATACACTGGAGCTAAAAAAATACTATAAATTATAAATTCATTTCCATTCACTTATTGAAGTGACTATTTCTCAGGACGCTCGGGAAAATAAGCTGGACCTCTATTTCTCTGAACAGTGGTGTAGTCTGCCTTTTACCTTTTCGTCGGCGCTTACAATGCATGTGCATTGCAAGTGACATCTCAAAAAAAAAAAAAAACCCAGGTCGACTCTTCCTCTAACTTCGTCTTCTGATCTGTTTGAAGTGAATCTGTGATCTCCATTCTCGCGGTTGTTAGATGATAATCAAATTTGTCGTATGCACACTCTCATGTTGATAAAGTTGATAAAGATCAGCCAACTCAACTGGAAGTGAATGAACATATAATTGCATCTAATTTCATCATCATTGCCATCATAGTGTTGTCAGGGAGGTATCGCAAAGCTAGTGGAAATACTCATACTTGTACCACAAACCATTATGCTTGTGGATGGTTGGCTTGACCTCGTGAGACAAGATCAAGTTTTGTTGCTTGCTATGTCTTCTATTCCCACCTATCTGTTACGCTTCTATCCTGCGTTTGTGTACTATCCTTATCTTCAAACTTCTATTCCTGTCCTGCACCGACCCCAGTGCGTTCATGAGTGTGTGTTTGAGAAATGTATGAGTATGTGCAATTTTTTGGTTTTCTTTTGACGAAGGGGAAACTTAGATCATATGAAAGAAAGCAATATCATATATAGTGACGATTCTGTGAGAATTTCCTGTCCACTCTGTTTGAGCATTTACTTTTACATCAGCGTGGTGTCCGTAACCCATATGCATTGTCGAGTTATAAAATAGCTAACACACGAGTGCGACTAGCCACAAGACACTATAGTTCAAACTGAGTCTGAATAGCATTCCGAAAAATAGAGTTCAAGTTTATTTTCCAGAACGTTCAGTGAAATAGAGCCGACCTTCATTTATTACTAGAGCGAATTGCTTAAGTTTAGATTAAAAACCCATTCCAAACACTAAATTAATAAATTCATATAAGATTTACTGTTCCTCATTTCATAAAATGTGTCTTGATGTGGAGATGCATTTGCTTTATCCAATAATAATTAAAAAAAAAGAAAAACAACATTGCACACAAACAATTGCTAATGTATTGCAAGAGTTATGCATGAGTCTTAATATTTTGTCACTTTTACATTTTAGCATTTTCTTATTTTCACATTTTGTGCAAGCATTATCTCTAAGATTGAAAAAAAAAACCCAATTTAAATGAGAGTTTTTATATAGCGTACTATCCACTCATGTTTTAAAGGGCTATACAAGGGGTCCCAGGCCAACAGTAACATTTAACATATTGGATGAGACATGACGCCTGTTAGGTGATATTACATTTTTATCAGACAGGACCACTTTGTTAACAGCCTGGTACTCATTTTACACCTGAGTACGGTGAGAGAAAGAGCCTTTACCAAGGACTCAACTATGCGTCGAGCGAGGCTCGAGCCCAGGACTCTGTCACCAGATAATTCGACACCCGAATCGTGCATGCGCAGTACATGTGACCGTACAAAACCTGGGAAATCAAATCAATCGCCTTCCTTGTAGTCCACAGTCACCACAGTCACATTTCTTGATTTCTTGCTTGCAACGAAGTTGACGTCACTTAGGTCTTTGTTATTGTTTTTTTATTATGAGTAAACTATATTAACCAGACTATAAACGTTCATGGTTACGCATAGTTTTGTGTGTTGGTCCATTTATTCCGGATGTCAATGTTGTTAGTTTCTTAGTCAAGCGCACAGCAGGATGGGGTGGGGTTGGGATGTTGATGTCTCAAGTGTGTAATCCTTGGTTCAGTAGAGAGTGGTAGGGGGTTAGTGTAATCAATGTTTTCTTGCGCGAGAGAGCGTATTTGTATGTTTGTGTGTGTTTGTGATAGAAAGAAAGAAAGCAAGAGAGAGAGAGATGGTCGGCAGTTGATGGTTTGTGAGTTTGCAAAGACGAACAATTGTAGAATTTTTGTCCCCCCCCTTCCAAGAAATCATCATCAACAATATTTTTTATGAAAAAAAAATTCTATCCTGCTTGGGATGCCGAATTCTTTGCTGACAATCTACACCCCAGATTCGGGTGTCGAATTATCCTGTGACAAAATACACCCGAAACTCGGGTATCAATTTATCCTGTGACAAAATACACCTGAAACTCAGGTGTTGAATGACGCTCCCTTTTCAGAAATAGAGGAAGGTAATTTTATTGCATAAAGATTAATTTCAAACCAGGTAAAAACAAACTAAAATCAATCAAATAAATAATTATTGTTTATTCAACCTGTTTACTCAAGCAAGAGAGGATTTAGTGGAAAAATTTATGACCTGACATGTGCAAATTACCATTTTAAAAACGAAAGACATGCCATAGAGTTTCTTAATCCTCTCTGTCAGAATTGAACAGCTATTTTGTTTTCTGGTGCCAATTTCATTGTGCAATGGGTACCACCAGGTCATCACGATGAGAGGGAAATAAGAAACTGTGCGTTTAAAGCTTTGAAATCAAGCGTGTGTTATCAATTTATTGATAAAATCTCTTTCCTCCCCCTACCGCTTTACATCTATATACACGTCAATCAGGTTGCCTGTACAAGTTGAAGTCCACAAGTTGTATTATTAATTATGTTTAAGTGTAGTGCAGCGCTCCTTATTTCAGCTTCATTGGGTTTGCAGAAAATGTTGATTTAACCTGTATATCACTGTAGGGAAGAAACGGAAAAAAAAAAAAGGAAATCAATGGCACATACCAAGCTGAAAGGTAACATCTTATAGAGGGAACCTTAAAAGGACGTTCCATGCCACAATACATTGTTGGTTGGTAATCTGACTTTTCATTGAATATCATTGGTGCCGTTCACTAGATGTCATGTGGATAAACATGCATTAACATTGGCTGCAATTATTTGGTTTTATTTGCTGCAAGTCCCTGTGGGCCTTCGCAATGAGATTTGCTTGTCGTAATCAGCTTTCTTGATTATTTTTTATTTGACAAGATCTTTATATATATATATATATATATATATATATATATATATATATATATATATATATATATATATATATATATATATATATATAATATATATATATATATATATATAATATATATAATATATATATACATATATATATATATGTTCAATGTTCTTTTGTGTTTACACAAAAGAACATTGAAGCTTTTGAAATGTGGTGCTTGAGAAGGATGCAGAGAATATCGTATACTGCACACAAAACGAACGAAGAAGTGCTAAAACAAACATACCAACAAAGGAAACTAATGCCCTTAATAGTGGATCGACAACTATCCTTTTTCGGACACATAGTAAGGAAAGATAAGAATGAATACCTGGCAAGTTGTGGAAAAATACCTGGTAAACGCGCCCGGGGGAGACAAAGAAAAACACTCATAGACCAACTGAAGGGCTTCACCAGCCTAACAATCCAAGAGCTGTTTGAAAAGGCAAGAGACAGGGAGGAATGGAGAGATAATTCATGCAGTATCCGAAGCCTGGACCAGGCATGGAACCTAGAAGAAGAGAAGAGATATATATATATATATATATATATATATATATATATATATATATATAATATATATATATATATATATATATATATATATATATATATATATATATGAATATAATTATGAGTTATGTTGTTCAATTTTGCACGTTCAAAACATTTGAAAGATTTTTCTGTGACTTTTATCTGTCTTAACTTTTTTCGTCTAAATGGGTGGTCTGGGAAGAAATCTTTTGTATGTTTGAATTAAAGTCTCTGTAAACGTTGGTAAACTGCTCGGGTTATTTTAATGTTGACCATGCTTTTACCTGTAAACCGTCCACTAAATACAAAAATAGCGGGCTTGTTATGGCCCCCTGACCTCACCTTACCTGCTGTGGCGATTTCAGCTGAAGGCCATATAACATTCTCCCAACTCCGCCCCCCCCCCCCCCCCCCCCCCCCACATACACACACACCTTCTCTTCCGCGCGTCTATCGATCCTTGCGGGATGATACATTATCTCTGTAAGTGGAGCTCTTTTAAGTTTATTTATTATCTTAGAGTGCGAGGTTTTTGACTAATAATAATAATAATAATAATAATAATAATAATAATAATAATAATAATAATAATAATAATAATAATAATAATAATAATAATAATAATAATATTGAACAGGAATTCTAACGCCGTTTGAATTATTCAAATTCTTATTTTACACAATAGAGAGCCGGTATAGACAACGTTTTGGGGGTTCGAATAAAGAATGTTGAACAAGTTGTTTTCCTGTATGTTTTTCCAAGAGGTCTTTGAATGACGGTCGTCGAAGTACGGATCCAGACGTTGGGGTTCAAGGAAAGTTGACCGAATTATCAAAATAATAATGGCGATTCAGTGTAATCTGTTACTGCCGTTTCTTTATTACATTTGACCTTTGCACCTCGATAATGTGTTCAGGAAATACCACACATGAAAAGCAACAGCTTTCAGTTGTTATGTTTTTTTTTGTGGGTTTTTTGTATGCTCTAACATCAGCTTCTAGTTATTTGTTGGCTCAGGTCCAGCGCTCTTTATTATTATTATTATTATTATTATTATTATTATTATTATTATTATTATTATTATTATTATTATTATTATTATTATTATTTTTATTATTATTATTATTATTATTATTATTATTATTATTATTATTATTATTATCCTTATTATCCTCATCATCATCATTATTATTATTAAAAATAATTACTTTTACTTTACTACCATCTGGAAGTTAAAAGTAAGTCTTTGGATTGTTTGTTCAATGAGGGTTTTAGAGAATGTTCTGTATACCGACGAGTACTTTATTTGCAAATAATATGCACACATATTTGTGTACCCATTTCTTTCTCCTTACAATCTTTGTTGATTTCCTAAAACGTTAGGCTACAATTACAATACAATAAATGCTTGTAGCTAGTGTTGAATATTATTTTTTTTCGCTGTGCATGCATGACGTACGCGCGCCGATTAATAGTTCTGAAAAACGAGCGCAGTTTATGGGTTTGAGTTAACATTATTGTAATGGACAATATTTTACTTTGGTTTGTGGGGAATATAATATTAATCATAAAAATTTGGGTTATCAGACTTGTGAATAGGAACACGTTTGTGCTTGGCGCATCGGTGGTTTAATCTCAGACGTCTCCTTCATAATATATAAATATATATACACACACACACACACACACACGTGTGTGTGTGTAACAGCGTTTTGTTCATTGTCATTGTTTGTAATATTATTATTATTATTATTGTTATTATTATATATTATTATTATTATTATTATTATTATTATTATTATTATTATTATTATTATTATTATTATTATTATTATTATTATTACTATTATTATTATTAATTATTATTATTATTATTATTATTATTATTATTTTCGTTTCATACTTTCCGAGCTCTGAGTTAATCTAGTCTGATCTGACTTTGTAAACCGTACAGTCGGCTTGGTAACAGTTACTGTATGTTATTTATAAACAGATTTTCGCCGTATCTACAAAACAAGCTGCCTCCTCCTCATCTGGTTGTTGGCTTATTAACTCGACCAAGTTTGTGACCAATCGCTGGACAATAACTTATGTCGCTCAAAGTCACATGTTTGCCGACTGACTGCTTGCCGCCCGCGACCAGTTTCATCTCTCTCGCGCCTGTTTCTCTGGTCCGCGATGGACGCAAGTATATATAAATATCATCGCCTTAACAGATCTTTAATGTAAAGAATGAGCTATAATATTTTCAGCAGTTGTCTTTCTTTGTTTTGCCATTCACAGAGAACTCATAGAAAGGGATTATTTACAGGTAAACACCGTTATTTGATTAGCTTCGTCTTCTTCTGAGTGAGCAAATATTTACTGTTGAGGTGAAAGCCTTAAAATCGATAATCCACAATACTGATATGATTGTCATTTATGATATTATATGTTTCAGACTAGTTTATCAACAAGATATGAAGTGAGTAGAAAAGTGCCAGAAGACAATAGAGAATAAAAAATTTTTTTCGCGGCGGTGGTGGGGTTCGAACCTGCGACCTTATTGGTACGACAACTCCGCCTGGCAGGTGAGAGCGTGGCTCTACCGTGTGAGCTATCCACGAACACAAAAATATTCGTTTCAAACCCAAAGTCATTTCTAGATCCCTCTCTCACACCCATTTCTTGAGATCGCCGATTCGTTCACCACCATCGCGAAGTAATTTTGACCAGCAGTTAGGCTTAATAGCCAATATTCTCATCACAAACATATAACATAGAAACGATTGAGACATTGAGTATGCTCCGGTGTATGGGGTGAATTTTTAATTCAGAAAAGTGAGTGGAGCAGGCACTTATGTTGGTAACAACAAGATATGAAGTGAGTAGAAAAGTGCCAGAAGACAATAGAGAATAAAAATTATTTTCCGCGGCGGTGGTGGGGTTTGAACCTGCGACCTTATTGGTACGACAACTCCGCCTGGCAGGTGAGAGCGTGGCTCTACCGTGTGAGCTATCCACGAACACGAATCGGCGATCTCAAGAAGTGGGTGAGAGAGGGATCTAGTAATGACTTTGGGTTTGAAACGAATATTTTAGTGTTCGTGGATAGCTCACACGGTAGAGCCACGCTCTCACCTGCCAGGCGGAGTTGTCGTACCAATAAGGTCGCAGGTTCGAACCCCACCACCGCCGCGAAAAAAATTTTTTATTCTCTATTGTCTTCTGGCACTTTTCTACTCACTTCATATCTTGTTGTTACCAACATAAGTGCCTGCTCCACTCACTTTTCTGAATTAAAAATTCACCCCATACACCGGAGCATACTCAATGTCTCAATCGTTTCTATGTTATATGTTTGTGATGAGAATATTGGCTATTAAGCTTAACTGCTGGTCAAAATTACTTCGCGATGGTGGTGAACGAATCGGCGATCTCAAGAAGTGGGTGAGAGAGGGATCTAGAAATGACTTTGGGTTTGAAACGAATATTTTTGTGTTCGTGGATAGCTCACACGGTAGAGCCACGCTCTCACCTGCCAGGCGGAGTTGTCGTACCAATAAGGTCGCAGGTTCGAACCCCACCACCGCCGCGAAAAAAATTTTTTATTCTCTATTGTCTTCTGGCACTTTTCTACTCACTTCATATCTTGTTGTTACCAACATAAGTGCCTGCTCCACTCACTTTTCTGAATTAAAGACTAGTTTATCATACTGTTGGAAGATCAATATACCG
>NC_088361.1:121397801-121400329 GCF_034508935.2 Berghia stephanieae
ACCGTGGGTTGTTGACCCTGGGGGTCAAGGTACCCGACGGGAGAGAGAGAGAGAGAGAGAGAGAGAGAGAGAGAGAGAGAGAGAGAGAGAGAGAGAGAGAGAGAGAGAGAGAGAGAGAGAGAGGGGGGGGGGGCGGAGACGGTATCTTATTAACGATAGCCGGGCTATTATATTATGTTTTTTTTAGCTGGTGGCCTGGGATTACACCTGTTTTATATTCCTCTTTACTTTGGTTTGTTCACAAATGAGTGGACTACGAGGCACTGCCCTGATGTACTGGAGATTTAGTGAAGAAATGTAACCCAAATGTACATAGACGTTTAGTGGAGAAAAGGAACATTATTATTATTATTATTATTATTATTATTATTTATTATTATTATTATTATTATTATTATTATTATTATTATTATTATTATTATTATTATCATTATTATTATTATTATTGTTATTATTATTATTATTATTATTATTATTATTATTATTATTATTATTATTATTATTATTATTATTCCAGGCTTTATTGGCCGTTGATTGATCCCGTCTGTTGCATTTATATCTTGATATTCGTGGATTACAGCAAATTTCAGTTTCAACAAAATTGAATATGAAACGTAAGATGTAAGTTGTTTTTAGGAAGAAATGTGATGCTCTTGATTGGTATGGGAAATAAGCAAAGCCGTCTTAGATATTTTATCGTCTATCTTGGAGTTGGTGTTTATTTATTTACCTTTTTTTCTCTCCTTAAAATGCTGGATTACATTCTCCAAGTGTATATTCATATAAAGCACATATTATTGTTGTCTTAGCTTTCTTTGTTGGCATTAATGAGTAGAATACTAAGTTACAGTTTACAGTTGTCTCTTGTAGTATTTGATAATGCAAATTCAGGAAATCCGATAACAGTTATTGATTGGAATAAATAACAATAGAAAATGTGATAGAATCTTCAATTTAATCAACGAAGACAGGTAATGTGGATGTTTCGGGTTTCCCCTTTATTAACAAAATACGATGAATGAAATACTGAAGACGAATGTGAGATGAGAAAATGGCGTTGCTTAGGTGAAGAAACATTGTTATGTATTGTTTTGACACGTATATATCAAATCAACGGCGGTGTGTATTTGATATTTCTGTGATTCTATAACTGTTATATCAACACAATCTATTCTGGTGTCGAAGATTGGCTAGGGCAACTCGACGCCACCAGGAAATCAATTTTATCATCTCTAATGTGATTTGATCATTTATTTATTTATTTATTTATTATGAATACAATACATTGTTTATCTATCCGTCTTCCGTCTATCGTCTGATACCATCCATATGTCTTTGTCTGTCTATCCATTTAACCTTGCATACATGATCTCTTTTCCTCTCTCTACCCTCCCCTTCTCTCTCTCTCTCTCTCTCTCTCTCTCTCTCTCTCTCTCTCTCTCTCTCTCTCTCCCTCCTCCCTCTCTCTTCCTGTATCTCTTATCTATCTTCTCTCCCCTTCCTCTGCTCCGTTCTTTATTTTTACCCCCCCCCCCCTTCCCTCTTCCCGCATATCTCTCACGAACACCCACTCTGAAAATTCTCAGAGAAAGACAATATGCAATCTCATTATAACGACTCATTAAATCCCACGCAAGCTACAAGTCCCATTCCCCCATTCCCCCTAGCCTGGCGATGATATCTCTACTGCAATAAAACACTTTATAGGAAGAGATTCTACAAACAATGAGATTTTGAATTTTTTATGACATGTCCCTTTGGAGATTTATCTTACACCTAATCTTTGCGCCACGTCAGACTTGTGACCCATCGTCTCAAAACAGTATTCTGTCGGGGTAAACTCGATGCTCGAAAAAATTGAATTTGAAGCTCAAATGATGGAATTCGAGTCAAAATAATATATGTCTTCGTTGAGGAAGATGTATACTTATTTTGTTTATTAAACGTGTAATACTTGAGTGTTTCCCGATTCTTATTAATTTGAGATGAAACGACATTTTCTTCTTTTAGTTCATTTCGACATAATAATTATACAAGATTGATGGGATTGATCAAATATTACAATGTCTACGATTTAAATGCTCACAATACGGTCTATATTATCAGGTTTTGCAGGTTGGAGCCGGTGATACAGATCGTCGACGGGGATGTAGACCTGTCTACTATTAGTTACAAAACTTGGGATCCAATTTCAGAACTCCACGAGCATCTCTAAATCTTTAAAACGTACCGGAGATGAAAGTTGATGCCATGCTACATTATTTTAATGATTTTGAAGTGTTATTAATCTTTGTGTGGGTTTAATTTTAAGGGTAATTCTAGCGATTTATTTTGTTTTTCCGTAAAATTACAAAATTTAAAGATTTTAAAGAGGCAGAACTGGGTATGCCTTAAGAAAAAGCATTTTGTTGTAATTTCTCTTTGTCCACCCAGCAGTGATTGGGTAGTCTGGTCTCGAACATCTAGTAGAATGTACTTTGCGGTAGACTAGTAGTGTTTTATCCAAAGGGGAAGAATCAATTGTTATG
>NC_088361.1:121402929-121405429 GCF_034508935.2 Berghia stephanieae
CTTTGAGCACGTTATGTGGATATTGCGCTATATAAAGGCTCAATTGTTATTATTATTATTATTATTATAATTATTATTATTATTATTATTATTATTATTATTATTATTATTATTATTATTATTATTATTATTATTATTATTATTATTATGTGCGGCTATGTGGTCTTGTGGTATGCCACTCGCTTTCGAATCGGAAGGTCCTGGGTTCGAGACTTGCTCGGCGCATAGTTGAGTACTTGGAAAAGGCTCTTTACTCACATTCTCTCACCGTGCTCAGGTGTTAAATGAGTACTTGGCCGTTGTCAGCGTTGTCTCGGCCCGAAGAAATTGTAATATCGCCTAACAGCCGTCATGTCTCGTTCTACATGTTAAGTGTTGCTGTTGACCAGGGACCCCTTGTAAAGCGCTTTGAGCACGTTTAGTGGGATATTGCGCTATATAAAGGCTCAATTGTTATTATTATTATTATTATTATTATTATTATTATTATTATTATTATTATTATTATGTGCGGCTATGTGGTCTTGTGGTATGACAATAGCTTTCGAATCGGAAGGTCCTGGGTTCGAGCCTCGCTTGGCACATAGTTGAGTACTTGGAAAAGGCTCTTTACTCACATTCTCTCACCGTGCTCAGGTGTTAAATGAGTACTTGGCCGTTGTCTCTGTCCGAAAATAATGTATTATCTATCGCCTAATATTTCTCGTCCTACATGTTAAGTGTTGCTGTTGGCCAGGGACCCCTTGTAAAGCGGTTTGAGCACGTTTAGTGGATATTGCGCTATATAAAAAAGCTCAATAATCTTAATTGACGACAGGAGAGAAATTCTCACGAAAATGCCACACTATTATTTAAGAGATATCTAGATGGATAATCTACCCATAATGAAACTTTACCAAAATGACGATAATAATTCTTGCGATCATGGGTTTAGATTGCTTTCGTTGCCATGGTTACTTGTTAGTCTATTGTGATTATATATATTACAATGTTTAATCTACCTACATCAACTAGAATACTAAAAGAACAATTAAGTTGCCATGGTTACGCAATGCTGTCATGACGCTAGATTTTTTTTTAAAGCCGTGAACAGACAGAGAGTGTCAAGGCTTTATGAACCAGGAAATTACAGCAGACCCCTAGATTAGATACTCTTTGACCAGTTAACTAGAAAAACTTGTATTTATTAAACATTTGGCCAGAAAACTCGTTCTTCAGATATCTGTCGATTTAACCCTCTCCTTACCGCCCATAGGAAAATCTAAACGTCACATTCGTTACGATGCAACAGACAATTTTCTCATTCTGATTTCTCTTGTACATGACAAAATTTAAAGAAATGCTTTGATTACAGCTATAGATACTAAAAACTGTGCTGTAGAGCTCACTTGTTACTTTTTTGTTTGAGTAAGAAAAGTCTATTCTTGTGTTGATTTGGAGTGAATTTTCGGGGGGGGGGGGGGGGGGGGGGGGGAGGGGGGGGGGAATTCTAAAAATAGCTGGGAAGGAGAGAGTTAAAAGACCCTCATCTTGGCAAAGACTCTCGAATCTGGGGCCTCGTGAGTTGTTCCAGAGTACGGCGGGGAACAGGAGAAATAATGGACATGATGAGAAAAATAGTAAATGACATTTTGTAAATTGGATTCTAATCCCACAGTATGACTTCTGAGATAAACCATTACTCATGAATAGTTAATCAGAATTTCCAATTTTTTTTCTTCTTTTCAGCGTTTTTCTTTCCGTTGTTTTTTTTTTCTCTTTTATTCATCTTTTCAGTCGTTGTTTAGAAGAGTGAACAAATCATGTTTATTTCAGAATTCCTATAATTATAGATTTGTTTTAACCTTGATGAAACCTATTCATATTTTCAGATTAGAATAACATAATCCATGTGCTTTCTTTAATATAAGCCTTTTTTTCATTGAGACGTGGGGGTCAATATTTTACAAAATACCAGCACAAATACAATAGGTAAATTAAATAGTAAAGTACGAGTAATTCTGACAATTTCCGGCAAAAAAAAAAAAAAAAGGTTTGGTTTCATGGATTTCCAGACTAAGAAACAGAAGAATTCCAAAGCATAAATGCAGATGATTCTTCTTTATTCGAGTATCGGGTTTGAGATTTGTTTTGCCAATCTTGACATGCTTTATATGTACTTATTCTGAAAAAAACGTGTTTTAAAAAAATTGGCCACAAAATCGATTCATTAGCATATTGTTACAGTGAATGACACAATCAGTCGGATGGTGAACATGTTTGAACTGAGATATTGCTAAGTTTAGTTAGAAGGTCAATTTTTATCAAAATCAGTTCTGGTCATAAATTGTTAAATCAACACTTTTTGTACATCTTAGGGAAATATCCAAGTTTATTTTCATTTCTATATATATTTTTACAGCTAGTCAAGTGGAAAAAAATGTATGAAATTTGAGAAAAATTGCTGGGTACCTTTTCCATATATCTGACCATAACTTCATGAAAAATCACTCGAATTACT
>NC_088361.1:121410429-121415429 GCF_034508935.2 Berghia stephanieae
ATGATTAGAATTGAAAATGAAGAGATTCAACGACTTAAATTTGGAGAATACCTCTCGGAAGGGGTAGAACCACAAAACAGTGTCCGCTTTAAGCTCTCAATGTCGTCAAGAATGTGCTTTCTATTTTCAAAAAATCAGAGTGCGAAAGAATGAAAGTGGTATTTGAGACAAGAAACTTAAGAGTTCCATGCCTATACAATATCAAGCCGGTAAAAATAGCATTTGAGTATTGATGGTAATCATGATCTTCAAACTTCATAGCCTGTTAGAGATAATTTAATGAGATGTATTCGCCCAACTGAAGTTACAAGCTGCAAAAACTCGTGCCAAATTTAAGTTGTATCATAAATTATATACGAAATGTGCGAAAAGATGTGTTCCGGCTTAACGTGGCATGATTTTAAAAACGCGAGAAGAGGCTCGTTTAACATCTACTTGGATAAATCTGTATTTTGACTTCACTGTTTCCTGATCCCTTCCTCTTTACCCAACAGTACAAAGGAAAACGAACCTTTTTATAGCGCAGTATCCACTTAAAGTGTTTAAAACGCTTTACAAGGGGCCCCAAGTCAACGGCGATGCTAATCGTGTAAGACGAGATTTGACGTCTGTCAGGCGATATTACACTTTTCTTTTATCCGACAGGGACAACGTTGTTAACGGCCAGGTACTCATTTTGCACATGATTACGGCAAGGCATGTGATAAAGAGCCTTTTACAAGGACTCAACTAGCGCCGTTTAGAGCGAAACTCGAACTTTGTTCCTTCTGGTACGAAGGTGACTATCATACCATAAGACCACCCAGCCGCATAAGATAGGTAGCTGTGTCGTAGTTTGATTCATCACCCCCCCCCCCCCCCCCCCGGACCGATTTTCCACTTAAGCAGCTTACGGTGGTATCACAACACAATTTATACAGACGTCTATACAGACGGCCAAATCTTTACCGCATTCGTGTACAGTCGCGAATCCGCAATGCAATGTTCAACCAAATGCTCTGCGGTTTTTGGGTTCTTTGCCACAACTTGCATACGTGGGGCAGGTGGAAATCCAACCCCTGATGAAGCCTGTGGTCAGGTTCTTGACCTTAATCTGTTTTCAGTTACCCATTGCCTCTCCTTTTTTTGGTACAGAGCCCGGCAGCTTCTCTCCCAGTTTCAAAAGATTGACCTCCGTAGATATGTGCTCATCCACGTTAATTTGGCATAAGGTCAGAATTAAGTAGATAACAAAAATCAATCTGAAATTAAAAATAATTATTAAAATGTGACCCATTGTCTCCAAGCGGTGTTATGTCGGGATGGACTAGATGATTCAGAGTTGAGTTTACAGCCAGCATGGCAAAATGAAAATTGGGGTTAATTTCTATTCGTCATTTTGGAAAATAAGTTCTCACATTGGAAAACCTCAATGTTGGTATTTCTTATTTCAACTTTAAATTCAATTTTTGGGCCAGCATAGAAAAGACCGTTTTGAGAAGGTGAGTCACATATAGCAATTAAAATGTTTGAAGTTTAAGAAAAAAAAATTAACCCTCCTCAATAAAGAACTTCATGTCAAGCTCACATTTTATGAGTAAAGCTTGAACATTTATTAAGTTTCATTCAGCAGGCTCACCCCGAGAAAATGCTATTTAAAGACATGTCACATATATTGTTTGTGTGTGTGTGTGTGTGTGTGTGTGTGTGTGTGATAGAGAGAGAGAGAGAAAGAGAGAGAGAGAGAGAGAGAGAGAGATAGAGAGCGAGAGAGACTGGGAGTGTGATGGATAGATAGATAGATAGAGATAGTGTGTGTGTGTGTGTGTGTGTGTGTGTGAGAGAGAGAGAGAGAAATTTGAATGGATTGAAGTTATTGTTATGCGCCTAGAGCTTTATTATATAGAGGAGTGGGCGCAATATAAATAAATTTCATTATTATTATTATCATTATATAATATTCTCAGCCAAGTCAAAAAATATATCAACCTTTAGAATGTGATTGTACAGCCACACAGCCCTAGCGCGTTCTCTCTCTGGATAGTAACACGCGGCCACGACGTGTCGTAGACGGAGACCGTAAGCCTCGAAGATTGTGAGGAAGAAGCAGATGATGAGGATGGCGATGATGATCTTGTAGACGTCCCATGCTGGCTCTATGGGTTTCGGCAAACACGAGGCCGAGTTGACGTCGAGACCGTCGTCAGATACTGGTTCCAAAACCCCGACCATGGCCTGAATGGAACGAAAAAGATTGAAATGAAATAAATGTGACCCCGCTCGTCAATCTGGCTGGGTTCGAGCCTCGCTCGGCGCATAGCTGAGCCCTTGGAAAAGGAATTTACTCACATTCTCTCACCGTGCTCAGGTGTTCAATGAGTACTAGCTTGGCCGTTAACAGCGTTGTCTCTGTCCGAAAATAATTGTAATATCGCCTAATAGGCGTCATGTCCCGTCCTATATGTTAAATGTTGCTGTTGGCCAAGGGCCCCTTGTAAAGCGCTTTGAGCACGTTTAATTTATATTGCGCTATATAAAGGCTCAATTGTTATTATTATTATTATTATTATTATTATTATTATTATTATTATTATTATTATTATTATTATTATTATTATTATTATTATTATTATTATTATTATTATTAGGGTCAATCTGAGTGACTATGACCTTAGCAGCAGTACTGCTTCAAAGCTAAGTCAGCCTATAAATAATAAATCATAAAAAAAGGTAATCATTTACTTAACTTTACAGTTAAGTATTAAGTATGAAGTATTACCAGAGAAGTGATTAGTAAAACGGAATTCTCTTATATAGATTAGATAGTTCGAAGTTGACGTCACTTAGGTCTTTGTTATTGTCTTTTGCCATCCGCGTTTATGAGTAACTCTCACTAAACTGTATTAACCCGACTATAAACGATCATGGTTACACACAGTTTTGTGTGTTGGCCAGTTATACTTCCGGATGACAATGTTGTGAACTTCTTAGCCAAGCGCATACTATCTAAAGACTAAGCATTAAATGTTGCATAATAGTTGTATGTATTGGTTGCGATTGGCGAGCAGAACTGATGCGAGTTTATAAATAACACCGTACCATCAATCAAATATATTCAACTGATTACTATTCAAACACACACACACATACACACACACACACATACACACACACACACAAACACATGCACACAAATCCTTTACCTTAAACATGTCCGACATAGGCCCTTCCCCTTTGACGTGCATCTTGAGATGTGGTGGAAGGGATGCCTCGGTACTGAAGTCCATGTGTCTCCTCACCAAGTCCAATATCCAATACAAACCAATATCACATATCATGTAATACGTGGAATGGAAGGCCGTAAACGACCAGAACATTATCCCCTTAATCATTTTCTGGGCCTGTAATATATATATATATATATATATATATATATATATATATATATATATATATATATATATATATATATATATATATATATATATATATGAGTGTTGGTGGGTACTTGTAGGTACGAAAGCGCTCGATAATGTTGGTTAGAGCATATAAAAATAAATAGGTCACTCATTTTTTTTTTGCCGAAAGAATTGATTCAATGTCTTAATATTCAAATTATCGTCAGTCGACTGTTATCCGTAGTGTGCTTTATCAACTAAAAGAGAAAAAAAACACACACTGTGGATAATTGTCGATTGACGATATGGAAGACATTGAAACAATTGTATCGGCAAAAAAAATGTGAGTGACCTTATATATATATATATATATATATATATATATATATATATATATATATATATATATATACATATATATATATATATATATATATATATATATATATATATATATATGTATGTGTGTGTGTGTGTGTGTGTGTGTGTGTGAATAATGTTTTCTCTGCTGAACGCATAATGATACATCATGTACGTAAGAACGCAACCATTGTAATCAAGGAAATAAGCAATTTATTATATTGTCACAACTTTGATACCATAACTATCTTGATTTATAGGGTAGTCCTTCAGAGCTATCAGGCCCGTGGAGCCAGGTTTCTATAGGGTAAAACTGATAATAGCAATTAATTGCTTGCTACCCTTTGGATAGGAACCTAGTCTATCGAAACGTATTGTTTGCCAGATCTAACGGACCCAGCTGCCCAATCGCTTCAGGACTTACAGCTCATAAGAAACATTAAAAATAATCTTTACATGTGTTTGTTCATGCTCACCTCCAGCTTTGACAATTTATAGGAAAATGTTGGAACGTACTTTAGTTTTTCCATCATCTTCAACGGAAATACACATTCTTTCTCCATTTGTTGTCTCCTGTCGTCAATCTACATGATACATTACATGGAAATAAAATCATGAAAATTCAATTTCAAAGACGTTTCCAATCTATACAATTAACGATATACAATGTCTATTACTACTATTAATAATATATGGTTTTTACATAGCGCCTTTCCGGGTATATCAACGAGCTCAAAGCGCTTAACAGTAACGTGGCTTCTTTCGCTCAAACATGCAACCACTCAAAAATGCAATATGAAACAAAGCAATATAATTCTACAGTGCTACATACTATTAAATTATCACATTGTCTTTTTATCCCCCCCCCCCCTAAAAAAAAATCATAAGAGTACCTATGATGCAATTGGTTTTGATTCTAAAATAAAATTGCATTATATACCTATCCCACAAAAGTAACCATGCTATAAGGGCTTTGCAGTTTTGTCTTACTTCATGGTGATGAAAAGGTGTTGTTTTGGCATAAAGCGGATTTAGACCATTGGCCAATAATAACATTAATTCAAATAACTTTTTCCACAAAAGAAGACAAATCAACTCGGGAAAAGGATTCTTACAATTAGTTTTCTGACAGTACAATTTACTGATAAGTCAAAACTGCTTTGCACCAAAGGGACCTCAGAAATTGGATTCAATAGTCTGATGTCACGTCCGCCCAGCAACGAGCAGCTTGGTTTTGAACAAAGAAAATGGGTAATTTTTATT
>NC_088361.1:121420429-121427929 GCF_034508935.2 Berghia stephanieae
TGCCGGGCGGCGTGACATCAGACTACTGAATCCAATTGAAGTCGCCTATTGTCTCCTATCCTCCATATAATCTGTTTTCCTTTCCATGTTGCTCTGTGTCTTTGTTATGGATTGAGATTGCCCGTTTTATAACCTGGTCGTGCATACTGGGAAGTCAAACCCGGATCCAGATTTCAATTATTTTATTGATATGGATGCAGCTTGAAAAAGTGGATCATGATAAAGACAGTAGTGTGACAATAGAAAATAATGTGAGCTTTGATATAAATATCAGTGAAAAAGTGAAGAAAATAACGCCTATGTTTGCCTTAATCGGGCGTTTATTCTTCCACTTCAATGTAGACACGCTCGTACCACTTTAAAAAATCATTACTGAGAACTTATCTGGACTAAAGACCAGCCCTGTCTGGTCACTGTACAAGATTAAAAACATTGAAATGATAGAGGGAATACAGAGAAAAGCGACGAGAAACATTCCTGTTATGAAGCTTTTGTCCTATGAAAAGAGATCACGGAAACTGAAATTACCAGCGCTGCGTTACAAGAGAGTTCGGAGTGATGTGATAGAAGTATACAAAATATTAAGTGGGACTTATGACAGGGAGGCTAGAAGTTTTGTGAAAATATGGTCTGAAAATCTACCTGATATGATACAAGGGGGAACAGTAGGAAACTTTGGTCTCAAAGGACAAAGATAGATATTAGGAAGTATAATTTTAATACGGGAGTTGTTCGTCTGAGGAATAGTTTGCCTGATGACATCGTTTGAATTTGTTTAAAAATAGATGACAAATAGGGAAGGAAGAAGAAATAACTATATGACTGCAGGCAAAAGAAAATTAACACTGGACGCATGAGGACATGTCCTGATAAAGAACAACCGGAGTCCAGCAAAGAAGATCTATGTAATAACCTTTGCTGGGAATCATCTCTAAGTATCGGTAAGTAAGTATAATAATAAAATGGTATGAAGTGACTATTTGTTGTACGACCATAAAGAGGAAAAATTACACCTTTCCCTACCCTCTTTTGTATTGAAGGTAAAATTTGTGAGCTTATTATAATATAGTTTTCGTAAACAAAATGGCAATTTAGGTAAAACGCTGTAAAACCCTTAAAAACAACCAAAAACCCTTTGAAGAAAGAAAGCAAACATTAATAATACGTCAAAAAACTACGGAGAAATCTAGGGAGACCACGGAAAAACCAGCCTATTTGACTAGGGAGATCACAACCAAGGATTCTTTAACTTTACCTTTAGCCAAACTGACTAGTTATCTAGGGAGACCATGATTTTGGTCGACAAGCTCAATTGGATTCTTTAGGAAATGTTGACCACGATTTTGGAGTGGGGAGGCCTAATTTTGGTCTCCCTATAAAAAAATGACCATTTAAAATATAAATTATAAAAGTAACCTGTAGGACTGTGACTGGTTCATGTTATAATGGTAGTGGTAGTTGACACTAACGTTGAAAGAAAACATCTCTCTCACGTCACCAATACGACCTAAGATGGGAGGGCCAACGTGTTATATTTTCAAGTGGCAAAATTACTTACAATAACATACAATAATCTGGAGTAAGTTGTGGTCCCCCTAGTCAAACAGGCCGATTTCTCTTATTGAGCAGACCTTGAAAATTACGCCTTGTAAAGTTTGTGCTGTTATTGTTTGTTTGTTTGTTTACTAAATTGATAAAAAAGATTTAATGGTTGTCAATAAAATGTCAAACCCAATCTTTATGTGCCAAAGAACTTCAAAAAACAAATGTTTTGTGTTTAAATTAAAAACGCTTAGCTGATATCCGTAATCTCTCCTTTTCAAAACTGTTTTCTGTGTATTGCAGTTCTATCAGTATAAAATGTTCTATTAATAGTAATTACGCAAATTCTATTTTTAGTAGTAAGTAAGGCTCCGGAGAAGACAAAAATGACGATGATGGTGATGATGATGATGGTGGTGGTGGTGGTGGGGGAGTGGGGGGGGGAGGGATGGTTTCCAATGAAGACACTGGTAAGTTTATGGGTTAAAAGGTGGGGGGGGGGGGTACTAACCTGTAGGACTGTGACTGGTTCATGTTATAATGGTAGTGGTAGTTGACACTAACGTTGAAAGAAAACATCTCTCTCACGTCACCAATACGACCTAAGATGGGAGGGCCAACCTGTTATATTTTCAAGTGGCAAAAATTACTTACAATAACATACAATAATCTGGAGTAAGTTGTATAAGGCAGTACCAGACAAAGAATAACAAACAAACAAAAACGCTGAAAGACAATAACAATTGGTTAGAATCAGCGTGGGTGCGCAACTGGATGCGCGGGTTGACGGAGGTAGGAAACAATAACAAACCCACATGGTTGACATTACCTCCACCATCATTCTCGCTCACGGTTTGTGGAAAGCACTTCATTACAGGCACGTAATAGTGAATCTAGTTTTTGTTTTGAACATTTCTATTATTATTATTTGTAAATTGACCCATATTAAAAGAAACATACAAACAAAACAGGCATGACCAGTCACTAACAATGCCGTGTAGTGTGTAGACAGTAACACAGTACGGTGAACATGACTGACACTGGGATCGGAATGTCGGAACCCATGAGTCGTTCGCAACTCTGCCTCACGTATTCATTTAATCAGTCAATTTAATTTTTATTAAGCTTGCGTAAAACATACAAACAAAAAAGACATGACCAGTCACTAACAATGCAGTGTAGTGTGTAGACAGTAACACTAACACGGTACGGTGAACATGAATGACACTGGGATCGGAATGTCGGAACCCAGTAGTCGTTCGCAACTCAGCCTCGCGTACTCATTTAATCAGTCAATTTAAATTTCATTTAGCTTGCATATTCTTCAAGTTTATGTTATATTCACTTTTTCTATTTAAAAAGGGTAATCCAAACAGACCATAAAAACCATTTTATAATAAGCTGACTTCAACTTCCATCACTTACGACACGAACTTATTTTGGGTGGGTTTTTTTAACAAAACCGTTTGACTCAAACTAAAGCTTCGGCATTGGATAAGGAGCGAGGTCCCTGTTGCCATCTTGCTTAGTTTATACAGAGACTGGGTTGCCAGCTTGGCTGTTCTTGATAAATAGTAGTAAATAGAACAACCTTGTGCAATGAGAGATAGATAGAGAGAGAGAGAGAGAGAGAGAGAGAGAGAGAGAGAGAGAGAGAGAGAGAGAGAGAGAGATTTTGAACAAAAAACGAATATCTCTCTCTCTCTTACCCTCTCTCTCTCTCTCTTGCCCTCTCTCTCTCTCTCTCTCACTCTCTCTCTCTCTCTCTCTCTCTCCCTCCCTCCCTCTCTCTCTCTTCCTATTTCATCTGTCACACTGTTTGACAATCTTCTTCACATGGCTCACTTGTACTTGTAATATCGGGTGTAAGGTAAAATTTTGAACAATTATTATTATTTATAAAATGCAGAAACTTTGCAAATAAACCGATAGACTAGATATTAATTCGATTCGAAAAGTGGAACACAAAAGGAGAATTTGCGAATACCCGGTCCAGACATAAGCGTCGTGGTCTTATTTATAAAGTACAGAATCTTTGCAAATAAACGGATAAAATAGAGATTAATTCGATTCGAAAAGTGGAACACAAAAGCAGAATTTGCGAATGCCCGGTCCAGACATAAGTGTTATGGTCTTATTTATAAAATCTAGAAACTTTGAAAATAAACGGACAAGATAGAGATTCATTCGATTCGAAAAGTGGAACACAAAAGCAGAATTTGCGAATGCCCGGTCCAGACATAAGCGTTATGGTCTTATTTATAAAGTGCAGAAACTTTGCAAATAAACGGATAAGATAGAGATTCATTCGATTCGAAAAGTGGAACACAAAAGCAGAATTTGCGAATGCCCGGTCCAGACATAAGCGTTATGGTCTTATTTATAAAGTGCAGAAACTTTGCAAATAAACGGATAAGATAGAGATTCATTCGATTCGAAAAGTGGAACACAAAAGCAGAATTTGCGAATGCCCGGTCCAGACATAAGCGCTATGGTCTTATTTATAAAGTGCAGAAACTTTGCAAATAAACGGATAAGATAGAGATTCATTCGATTCGAAAAGTGGAACACAAAAGCATAATCTACGAATGCCCGGTCCAGACATAAGCGTTATGGTCTTATTTATAAAGTGCAGAAACTTTGCAAATAAACGGATAGACTCGATGTTATTTCGATTCGAAAAGTGGAACACAAAAGGAAAATTTGCGAATACCCAGTCCAGACATAAGCGTCATAGTCCTATTTATAAAGTACAGAATCTTTGCAAATAGACGGATAAAATAGAGATTAATTCGATTCGAAAAGTGGAACACAAAAGCAGAATTTGCGAATGCCCGGTCCAGACATAAGCGTTATGGTCTTATTTATAAAGTGCAGAATCTTTGCAAATAGACGGATAAAATAGAGATTAATTCGATTCGAAAAGTGGAACACAAAAGCAGAATTTGCGAATGGCCGGTCCAGACATAAGCGCTATGGTCTTATTTATAAAGTGCAGAAACTTTGCAAATAAACGGAAAAAACAGATTAATTCTAATCGAACAGTGGAACACAAAGGCAGAATTTGCGAACAACCGGTCCAGACATAAGCGTTATGGTCTTATTTATAAAATCTAGAAACTTTGCAAATAAACGGATAAGATAGAGATTAATTCGATTCGAAAAGTGGAACACAAAAGCAGAATTTGTGTATACCCGGTCCAGGCATAAGCGTCATGGTCTTGTTTAAATGAAACAATGCCATTAAAAAAAATATATGGTCAATGAGTAATTAAGCTAAATATGCGGAGTTCAAATAGATAACTTGATCTGTGATTTTTTTTTATAATTAGCTGTTTTTATTCTCCATCATTTAGGTTATGTGATTAAGTTTATAATTGAAATACAAACTTTATCTCACTTATCAATGTTTTGCAATAAAGGAGAGTGTGAGTGAACCTGAGCAAAGGAAATTATTTGAGAGAGTGATATTTATCATGCTTTTCAGTTTGTAGTTGAATTCTAGAATGGATTCTTTATAGTTCTCATTGATTGTATGTCAGTATGTCAGTCTTTAGGACACCGATTACCCTAATGCGGCCACAATTTACAATGTGACGGCCACAAGCCCGTTAAACGCAGAGTGGGGTATTGTTGTTTGCAAGTAATGCTATGGTTTTAATAGGATATCTGTCTCCTATTAAAATACATTCCTGTGTTGGATTTTGGATTAAATTCATGTCTTCTTCGGATTTTGGGATATTTAATTTTCATGGATTGTGATTGTGATTTTCAAGACTATTAATGTAAGTAAATGCCCAAATAGATATTTTTATTCATTTATTCTTTATTTATATTTTTTTAGTTTTGTTTTGTTTTGAAGCATTTATTATAAGAAATATTGTACATTTGCACTTATACACCAAAGACTATATCCTTTCAACTGCTTATTATTATTATTATCATTATTATTATTATTATTATTATTATTATTATTATTATTATTATTATTATTATTATTATTATTACTATTATTATTATTATTATTATTATTATTATTATTATTATTATTATATAATAATAATAATAATAATAATAATAATAATAATAATAATAATAATAATAATAATAATAATAATAATTAATAATAAGTGCATTGAGTGAAATCCCAATCATGGTTGCCCAAATAAAACTGGCGCTAGAATCCCGACTACCTGTCTAAACGAATGTTGTTTGTACGATACATACTAACTACACGTTCAATATCGGGGGCAGAAAATATACGTTTGGTTTTATGAAATTAAAACAGTAGTCCCACATTGTTCTTTGATGTTATTTGTGGTTGCATTTGCTTTGAAACTTACACATTATATTGTGTTACATTGTTTACAAAATATTTCTGGTACTCGTATGCATGTGTAGTAACGGACCACCGGTCAATCGTGTTCTTTATTATTTTATTATTAATTTTGGCTTGACATCTTACATATGTGAATTTGACAGGTTGTTATGGATGGTAATTATAACATTAAGTGATTTTTAAACATTTTTACGGCGTTTTAAATGTCTTTCTTGCATTCATTGCCGAGCACCTCCACTTTTCTGTTACTATTTTAACGATCAGCTGATTTTCTCTTGCCTCCCCTTTAATTTCGCGGACTTTTTTCAGAACGAGGCGTGGGAGTGGCTAATAACACACACACACACGCACACACACAGACACACACACACACACACACACGCACACGTGCAAAGAAAGCTGTCGCTGACAAGACCCTGAATTTCATTATTTAAAAAAAAAACAAAAAACTTTTGTCTGTATTTTACGTTGGCGTTGTTGATATATGAATATTTAAATGACCATATTTATACTTCTTACACATCGTAAAAAAAATAAAATGGAATAATTTTTTTTTGTAAAAGATACATTGAAATGTATACATTTATTTCAAAATCCTTCTTCAGCCAACGAAATAGCCAATACTTCACATAAAATCCAGATAGACCAATGAGAAAGTCTAACCGCGTCCAATCAGGAAGACTTTCCGCCATCTTTTATCCTGAGTGGACGCCCAGCGACCGTCTCGCTCGTCTATCTGTATTTTATGTGGTATTACAACATAAAATGTCTTTGTTGGATGAAGAGGAATTTTCATCGCGAGATGTTTCGTGTTGTGTACTGATTGTGTTGATTTTTTGTTGTTGTTGAAACTATTATATTTATTTTTGTTTAATAGTTCCTACAATCCACAGCTGCTTGCAGATTGTGCTTAGTATTAAATCTATTTTCAAAATTCTAGTTACATTACAAATCCATTATTACAACTCTATTCTACTTTCATGTCCGATTTTTATAGCATTGCTTGTAAATGAATATTTTATTTAATTATATTTGATGTATTTTGCTTTTAATTAGCTTCGTATTTTCATCAATTAGTTCTTTGACAGTGTATAAATCTGTGCTAATATAACGATGATTGACGTGTAACATTATGATAATTTCCATTCAGGATCAATAAAGTATATCTTATCTTATCTTATCTTATTATTCACTTAGAAATGTAAAATTTACAATAAAATCACCGTCCCCCAATCTAATATTGAAACGGGGATATTATCACGATGATTTATCCTGTCTAAATTTTAAATAACATCCAAAGCGAAGTTTGCCTATTTGTGTAGATCATATTGTTTTATTGTTTTGAAGTTTTCATGGGCTGGAATCAACCAATAAAACAATGCATGAGGGACTGGAATTGCGATTCCCTTCTGATTGTCACAGGCTATAAGCGCTTTACAGTGATATAAAACAAGAATTCTGAGGGTACCATGGACCAGAAAGAAATCAAACATTCTGGTTCTTAATGATGCAGGCCAAAGGTCCAGAAAACTGTTGGCAAAAGTTAAAATGAGAAAACGGACTTATTGTGGACACATTCGGAGACACAACACCATCCAAAAATCAGTGCTAGAAGGAAA
>NC_088361.1:121432929-121435429 GCF_034508935.2 Berghia stephanieae
TTGACAAAATTTTTTGACAAATAAAATGGAACATGCTCGTCAATTTTGCATTATGTTGTAATAAATTAGATGAAAAAAAATTAATTAAGAACTATGAGAATTTTAAAGACCCCCCCCCCCACACTTTTAATTAACCCAACTGATGTAAGCAAAGTTTCAAATAATTTAATTTTAAGTGTCTTTATCACCCCTACATAAAACCGTTTTTGGGCGATTGGTCACAAATGGTGAATATTACAGTGTCAGAGATGGAAATTCAAGGTGGGATTATAAGGATATTGAGAAAAAAACCCAACAACATTGCGGTGCTGATGATGGTAGCAAGTTAAGAAAAGGCAATGTTTACAATGTGAATATGAATACGATGCGAACAGGACAAATGAAATGATATATGACCCATCGTCTCAAGCCAGTATTACGTCGATGTTGAGTTAGACGCTGACAATTGAATTTGTCGCCCAAAACATTAGACTTGGATTGAGTTTATTTGTTTTATGAAGGAGAAAAGATATAGTTTTGTAAAAGGCGATAAGCAAAGTCTAATCTTTCTTATCATTTTAATTTTAATAAACCTTTCGACATTTGGTAAAATCCGCCACAATACCAGTTTGAGGCAGTGGTTCACATGTTTTTCTTTGCTTTGGAATGAAATACAACTCTATTCACAAACAAGATATGTAACTCACATAAACTGCTTTGGACAGATTCTTTTTTGTTTTCGTTTCAACAAACATTTTTCAAATACGCATCTTCTTTACGACACAATGGAAAAGAATTGAGAAGAAAAGTCCGAGCATACCTTTTTGCACTTCTCATAAGGGGCGCCCATGTTCGCGTTACACACATCCACGATGCTCGCCAACCACCGAAAGACCTGACGAAGTACATTAAGGACCTCAAGTACAGCTCTCAGCAATGCTTTGAAGGCTTTTCGTAAGTCATCCGCGAATCGCCGAATTGAAATCAACATTTGTCTAGAGAAAAGAAGAAAACAAAAAATGCCGTTTTTTAAAATCAAGCTTTACGCACAACATAGCCTGACTGCATTAGCGGGTATGCCCGAATTCGGCCTCTATAACGAGTTGTATTCTGGAACAGATGTTATTTTACTCCATTCATCGACCAACATGACAGATATATTTTCAATAGTTTCCACGTTTCTATCTTCAACACGGCGTCCAAGTGCCATAGATTCTCGACTGGCGAAAGCTTGGTAGACGCGGATGGCTAAGGAGATCCTCGGAACTAGACTCCTATAAAACACTGCAATAGATTGTTGAAAAGTGCGCCGGGTGTTGTCTTGTTATATAACATTCAGTTCTTCATACTGCTTCATTATAAGCATAACGCAAGCTCTTCAGGGCGTCTGTTAGTCTCTCCTCAATTGTCTTGAAGCCAGAGGTCCGGGATGCAAGACACAGATCATCAGCTTATAGAAACCTCCGGATGTTGTCGAATTCAGGTTGGTCGTTGGTATAAATATTGAAAAGGATAGGTGCAGGTATCGATCCTCGAGGGAGTCCATTCTTTTGTGATCTCAATCTGCTTTTTTTCCAATCCATTTCCACAAAAAGCGACGGTTTGATATAAGGGATTTTATTATTGCAACTACTTTTGTGTTACGAGTTTCCCTTGCAACCTTTAGGAGCAGTTTCCTGTGAATTACCGTGTGAGCTAAAGCTAAGTCTCCTGACCAACTAACGAGATCAGTTTTTCTGTAGAGATACAGATGCAGCCCCAGACTATTAATCCGCGGCTTCTGAAGGGAGAAACTTCATGCCAGCGGGTATTACTGGCCGCAGCAATCTTTCTTCATATTATAAAACACGTTGAGAACGTTTAGTGGATAAAGCGGTGTATAAATGCTCAATTAGAAAAATATAAACGAAATTCTGAAGTTCTCCGTTTGCCATCCAAGTCTCTCGACACTTTCGTCAATCGAGCACCAATTGGATTTGGTAAGTCGCCGTGATCGAGACAAAAACGCGGAATAAAACAATTCTCCTCAAAAGACGCTGAAAAGGTACGTCCCTTCCAGGAGAAACAGATACAACTTGTCTTGAAGCCGTAGGTGGTCATTTCAGACAGGATGGACAAAGTTCCTCGTAGCTAATTTCGACTTTAAAAGTGGTCAAATGGAACTCATGTGACCAAAAACAACATACACTTTGACCTCCTTAAAAACTCGTCGGTTTTGGTATTAAGAAAATCTACTGGACTAGAAAAACATCATTATTATTTTTTAAAATATATATCTATTAAATAAATATTGTTTAAAAATAGACGAATAAATAAAAAAATAATACTAGAAACACGATTCTCCTCGTGGCCAATTTTGGTCAAATTGGCAACTCACGTGGCCATCTGGCAGCCCTAATACCAGATTCTGAATTCAGTAATATTTTCGTGAACTTCGGGGATAGAAGAGATATTTTCCACTGAGATTTTTCATGTTTTTTTTTTATAAGTAAATTATCAATATCTCATAATAAAGACCTGC